>NC_043713.1:60706232-60757628 GCF_006229205.1 Suricata suricatta | reverse complement strand
CTCCCCGCCCAGCGCGCCCCGAGCGCCGCTCACAGCCGCCCGCCCAGCGCCATCTTGGAAGCTTGTGACGTCGGCGGCGCCCGCTCACCCCTGACCCACATCTGAATGGGCGAGCGGCGGGGCGGGGCCAGGGGGCGGTTTGGGGCGGGGTCTTGTGGTGGGCGGGGCGATATGGGGCGGGGCGTAGCTGGCGAAAGGTCCGAACAGAGGGCAGGGTAGGGCGGTGGGCCTGCTGGACGGCGCCGTGGGGGAGGGGCGCGCAGTAGGAACCCGAGACCCAGACGGTGGGCGCCCCTCCCGACCCAGACCCCAGGTGCAGGATTGGGACCGCGACCGCACCCCGAAACAACCGGACCGCCCAAACCTCTGGAAAGGGGACTCTGGACCCCCACAGCCCCACGCCCAGCCCGCACACACAAAGCTGATCCCCTTTGAGCCTGACCCTGACCCCTCCGAAGCCCCCAGTAGGAAACCCTAGAGACATGCACCCCACCTCCAGGATACTTTCGCACCCCCGCGCTATGCCCCCCGCAGAGAGCTCGCCGTCAAAGGCGCAGCCCCCGGGGACTGCAGGTGGCTTGATCTGGGGCTACCGAGGAGGCCAATCTGTGTCCTGTAAAGAAGCCCCCCCCTCCCGACCCCTGAACCCTGACCCCAGCGACCCTCGGGTCCCCGCTCTCACAGCCCCGCTGGTTGGCCCTACCTGCTAGGGGGGCGCCGAGGTCCTGAGCCCGCGGTGTTCAGCCAGCCCCTTCCGGTGACCGCAACCCCTCACAGGCCCCTGGGGTCAGGCGACGCGCCTAAGCTAGCCGGCCTGGACCCAAGCTCATGACCGGATGGCCTGCTGAGGGACAGGAGCTGGCCCTGAGCGTGGCCACTTCTCTAGGGAGTTACTTAATGGATCTCTCTCTACTTTGAACACCAAACAAAAGAACACACCACTGTCAACGTCTGAGAGAGAAACTCAAACTTGACATACAGGGAAGTTGTGCCCTAGCACTAGCCAAGAACCCCCTCAGGAAGGCTGGTTATGCGACCATTCTTTCCAGATTAATGCATAAATTTAAAGTATATTAAATGTAAATGTATATTTGATGTAATGTTTAAGATTAATGTAATTCTAACAGTACTTGACAAAATTCTGAGTTCACCTGAAAGAATAAATAACCGAAACCAGCCCTCCTTTCCCACAAATGAGGGTGGACTTGCTTTAACAGATAATAAATTATAAAGCTACCACAGTCAATTCAGTGTGGTACAAAGCAAGGAAGAAGGGGGGGGGGCTAGAAACAGATCCTAGAAATGGTAAGAATATAAGAAATGAAAAGAGAAATATCAAACATCGGTAAGGAAGAAAAGGCATATTCTATGAATAAAGTTCAATAGAGGACTCACTATTTGAAGAAACTACTGAAAAAACGTCATCACTCTACTAACCAAAGACGTGCAAATTAAAACTACAACATACTGAGGGTTTGGCGGTAGAAGGAGGGTTTGGTTTTATTTTCAGGAATAGGTTTCAAATTATAATCTTCAAACACAGGCAGGGGTCTGGCAGGTAATCCTCATATATTGTTGGAAGTATATACATGGCCTCAAAATTTCTGAACATGAATTTGTCACGATAAGCCAAATACAAAAATCTTTTAAAATGGTTAATATCCCCTTGGAGTGGTAGTAATCCATCTTCTGAGATTCTGTTCTAAAGAAATTAACCACATTTGCAGACCATATGCTTGATGATCTTTCTAACCAGATCATAAGCTTGGAACCCCAGTGCCAAGAGCACACCTGAGATTTAATAGGCACTCAGTAGTCACTTGTCTATTTGCATTTGAAAATTAATGTACAATCAAAAATTTTAAGTGTCATTTATAATAATGGAAAAAAATCAGGGGTGCCTGGGTGGCTCAGCTGGTTAAGCGTCCGACTTGGGCTCAGGTCGTGGTCTCATGGTTCGTGGGTTCGAGCCCCACATCGGGTTCTGTGCTGAGCGCTCAGAGCCTGGAGCCTGCTTGCGATTCTGTGTCTCCCTCTTTCTCTGCCCCTCCTCCGCTCGGTCTCTGTCTCTCCCTGTCTCAAAAATAAATGAACTATTAAAAAAATTTTTAAATAAAAATTAAAAAATAAAGAAAAAAATCATACACAAAGTAAATGCCTGACAATAGGGGATTGGTCAAATAGCCCACATGAGAAAATGTAAAGGAATTACTATAAATATGTTTACAAAGATGTTTTGTGATCTAGAAATGTGCAAATGATATTAAGACTAAAAAACACAAAAAGAAAAAGAGTAAAATATGCACAAGTGTATATAGGTGCATGCAAAACATTGAAGAAAATACACCAAAATATTTACAGAAGTTCTCTCTAGGGGTTGGGATTTTTTTTCATGCACATGTATATTTTAGTGTTTTATTAAAAAGGGACATTTCTAATAGGAATAAGTCTAGCTATATTTTTTAAAAGTTCCTTATTCTCCTTCCTCCTCACTCCCATCTGTCTTCTGAAGTAACATTAGCAGTTTGACATGTACTTCTGACATCAACACATATCTGTTCACATGTTACACAACAATCTTACTTTTTCAAAATTATAAAATAATATACCATATAAACAACAAGTCATTTTAGAACTTACAAGACATTTGTTCTTTGTCCCTAAGAAGCTATCACAGGGGCGCCTGGGTGGCTCAGTCGGTTGAGCGTCCGGCTTTGGCTCAGGTCATGATCTCACATTCGTGGGTTCGAGCCCCGCATCTGGCTCTGTGCTGACAGCTAGCTCAGAGCCTGGAGCCTGTCTTCAGATTCTGTGTCTCCCTCTCTCTCTGCCCCTCCCAGCTCATGCTCTGTCTCTCTGTCTCAAAAATAAATAAAACATTAAAAAAAAAAAAAAGAAGCTATCACAGATGTCTTACTAGTTCATATCACATAGTTCACTTTTTAATTTTTTTTATTTTTTTATGTTTTTTTTTTTTTTTTGAGAGACAGAGAAAGGTAATGCAAGCAAGGGAAAGTCAGAGAGATAGAGTGAGACACAGAATCTGAAGCAGACTCCAGGCTCTGAGCTAGCTGTCAGCACAGAGCCCAACGCGGGGCTCGAAACCACGAACCGTGAGATCATGACCCGAGCCGAAGCTGGACGCTTAACCCACTCAGCCACCTAGGCACCCCCATATTCACTTTTTAGTAGCTGACAGATTCTAGAGTATTAGGGTTCCATAAACACTTCCCTTAAACATAGCTATTCAGGTTACTTAAGTTTAGTGCTTTTATATATATATATTTTAAGATTTTATTTTTGAGAGAGGGAGTATGTATGCAAACTAGAGAGAGGGGTGGAGGGAGGGAAGGAGGAAGAAAGAGCGAGAGCAAGAGCGAGCGAACGAGAGAGAGAGAGAGAGAGAGAGAGAGAGAGAGAGAGAGAGAATCCACGCTCAGCACAGAGCCCAAAACGCAGGACTTAATCCCACTCAGGATCATGACCTGAGCCAAAACTAAGAGTCAGTCAATCCACTGAGCCACAGGGGCCCCTAAAGATTTTATTTTTAAGTAATCTCTACACACAATGTAGGGCTCAGACTTACGACCCTGAGACCAAGAGTCCCATGCTCTTCCAACTGAGCCAGCCAGGGCTCCAGTTTGGTGCTTGTAAAAGACAATTTTTTTTAAGTCATTGAACATATATTTTTACATTCTCTTGCCTTCACTTGTGCAGAATAGCTTACTGGAAATAGACTGTGGGTTAAATGATACATGAATATTTCCAATTTGACTAGGTCCTACCAGGTATACTTCCTAAATGGTGTAGCAATTCATATCAACCCAGTTAAGGTTTTGTTATTCCCGCTTTTTTAACTTTCCTGAACATTCCAAGTTTTCCATACTTAGTACATAGTCCCTTTAAAATCAGAAAGACACTTGCCTGGCTGGCTCAGTCAGTGGAGCCTGGGACTCGTGATCTTGGGGTTGTGAATTCAAGCCCATGTTGGGTATAGAGATTACTTAAAACTAAAATCTTTAAGATAAATAAATAAAAGAAGGATAAAAGAACGTCCAAGGAGGGAAGAAAGGATTTCTAAATTATATTGAATTAGACTCCTACCATCTTTGTTCTCAGAAGGCTTGCATGGTCCCCCACATCAAATGTTCACCCCTAAGCCCATTCCCTGCCAAGCACTTTATAAAATCCAAGCACTGCCTCTAGTGCAATAGTATACAAGCACTTAAACCTTAAAATTTAGGGGAAAGTTTTCAATATAGTAAATGAAGATAGCAGACTTCAAGATTTTGTTCTCACTGAGCAACCCTGTAAAACTCTATTTGGGTGGAAGGTAATATGGAAATATAAAAACCACACAGTAATGGAGATAGGAGATCCATTGAGAACTGGATTTATTTTGCACTCCAGCTCCCTCTGTGTGTCTAGTATGGGACCTAACCTCTGATTATCTTTCCTCATCAGTCATTTGAGAATAATAATGGCACCTGCCCATGGGGCTCTTGTGAGGACTGATTAAGATGAAACTGTCAGACAGGCTACAGAATCAGGCTCTGGCAAGCCCCAGCTAAAGTAGATCTAGGATTGCTATGTCATGTAGAATGGATCAAGTAAAGACAGTAGAGCTGATTTGTCACTTTTACCATCACCTTTTTGCAATTAAAAAACAAACAAAAGGAAAAAAAATTATACAAAATATCCCCAAAGTGCAAGTCACAGTCCCTCAACATGATAGCCAGGTTTAACAAATATAAAAAATACAGGCTGGGGTGCCTGGGTGGTCCAGGCGGTTAAGCATCCAGACTCCTGATTTCGGCTCAGGTCATGATCTCATGGTCACGAGATCTAGCCCTGAGTCAGACTCTGTGCTGGGTGTGGAGCCTACTTAAGATTAAGATTCTCTCTCTCTCTCCCCCCCCCCCCCCCGTGCACATACACACACTCTATATATACAATACAGTACAATACAATAAAAAAAATACAGGATGCCTAGGGGTCCCTGGGTGGCTGTCAGTTAAGTAAATGTCTGACTCCTGGTTTCAGCTCAGGTCATGATTTCATGGCTTTGTGGGTTTGAGCCCCACATCTGGCTCTGTACTGGCAGTACAGTCTGCTTGGGATTCTCTCTCTTACCCTCTTTCTTTGCCCCTCCCCCACTTGCACTGTCTCTGTTTCTTTCAAAATAAATAAACTTTAAAAAAAGTTTTTTTAAATATAAGATGCCTAGTTAAATTTGAATTTCAGATAAACAACCTATAATGTTTTAATATAAGTATTCCCCATGTAAAATCACATCTCACTTTCCCCCATCCCAAGCTCAAACCACATTAACAAACTCTCTGCTCCTGTACATGCCATGATTTTTCCTCTCACCTCTAGGTGTTAGCATCCAGGGCTCCTCCTGCCTGCGTCACCCTTCCTCCTTCTCCCCCACTCTGCCTGGCCAACTCCTACTCAGCTCAGACATAAACTCCTTCAGGAAGTTTCCTCTGACCCCAGCCTGCTCACCCTGATGTAGTCCTGATGCCATTGATGGGCAGTTGCCATGACAGCAGAACGACTTTGTCTTGTTCATTCTTGTAGACCCAGTACCCAGCTCATGCCTGACACCAAATAGGCAGGCTCCACTAAAAAGTCAAATGAATGAATTAATTAATTTCCTCCCAAATTCCACCTTGTTTCCTCCTACCACTGGGCACCCACTTACTGCTTCCCAAGCCATGTAGGATTCATTTATTCCCCGCCATAAAGGATGTAACGTGAGCAGTACACACAGAAGATTGAGTGCACTGCAGAAACCTGGCATTCAGGTTACTCAACTGGGAAGCAGAATCTCTTGCAAGAACAACAGCCTCACCAATTCCTGGTTGCTGTCATGGGCTCCCAACATTGAGTCCTTACTACACATGTGAGCAAAGCACTGTACACACATGGGCTTACTCTTTCTCGTCACCACCTCTTAGAAGGAGGCTCTGTTATGATCCCATTTTATAGATTGGAAAACTGAGACTCATGGAGGTAAGGTCACCTATTCAAGGTCACACAGCTAAGCTCAAACCCAAACCCCTCTGACAGGTAAGAGCTTGGTGCAGCCTCTTAGAACAGTACCCCATCTAATGAAAAGTCCCCCAACATTCCCTAGAGTGAAGGCCATGCCTTGCTGGGGGGAGGCTTTCTAACTGGCCACCTCCCCTCATTTCACCATCCACAGACCCAGGCAGAGCCAGACACCCCAAGCCACACACTCCATTCTCCTTCAATTGACAGTTGCTAATACCATTGATGACGAAGTGGGCACCATGCTAGTAAACAGCACGGCGGTGGTCCCTGGCCCTGGAAGATTATGGTCAAGAGAGGAGATGAGAGAATATTACTCAGTGGAGGGTTGGACCTGGGCAAGGAGATGTGCAGGCTGCTTTGCAAGGCTATAACGGAGAAACTGACTGCCCTGGTTTGTGGGGCCAAAGAAGAGGTTTTGCCTATGCTGTGCCCTCTGCCTGGTAAGCCATGTTTCAGTATCGGCTACAATGTTGCTCATGGTGCAACTTCATCTAATTGGTCTTTCTAAAACAGCTGCCCTTCGTTGTCCATCCTCACTCCCTATCTGCTTCCCAGGTCTGGCACCACCTCCAAGACCTTATTGATGTATGTGCTTCTTTGCTCACATTTCTCACCCTCCCTACGATGGGAACGCTGCCTAAGCCACAATCATCTGCCCTTCTCTGCTGCAGAAAGTACCAAGGACTGTAGGTACACAGTCAATACATATGATTTGCTGCACTCTTTGTCAACCCGGGCCAGCAGCTGGGGGCTTGAACATACTTGCACTGGAAGTGTGTAGACGAGTCCGCTCCAACTGTAATCCAGGGAAGGCTGCAGAGAAAGCAACACAGCCCCAGAACCCAGCTGAATACAGTGACACTGTCCCCAGGCAGATAGGCCAAGGAGGGTGAAGAATTTACTGTTGGCCAAGACATTCTCCTAAGTGGAAGAAGCAAGATGTAGAACAATATGTAAAATGTAATCACACTGATGGTTTTTAGAACTCCTGTGTGTTTCCATTTCTATCTATGCTCATAAATCCCTGAAGAAAGCTTGGGCAGGAGCCTCAGGGGAAGAAGGGAAATGGGGGAGGGGTGAGGACGGAGCCTTCACATTTAATTCCACATTTAATCTCCTATATTGTTGAAATTATTATGTCACCTCTATGTATTACTTTTTATGTTTATTTATTTATTTTGAAGGGGGAGGGGCAGAGAGAGAGAGGGAGAGAGAGAATCCCAAGTAGGCTCTGCTGTCAGCACAGAGGCTGATGCGGGGCTCGAATCCACAAACTGTGAGATCATGACCTGAGCCGAAATCAAGAGTCAGATGCTTAACTGGCTGAGCCAACCAGGTGCCCCCTCTACGTAATACTTTTGGGTTTTTTTTGAAAAACCATTATGAAATAAAGAAAAAGAAAGATTTCAGCGAGGATAACCATTCTTGGAAAACTGCCTGTCTCCTAGGTTGCAAGCCCAACCAGGTCCTGAGCCTCCCCCTTCTGATTAACTTCCCACTAAGCCACTAAGCCCTTTGGTTTCTTGGTTGCTTCTGCCATTAGACTGGCAGGGTCTGTTCTGGGGTCTTTCTCCAGAATGCTGAGACCCCTGTGCCTGAAGAGCTGCTGGCCCAGTCCTGGCTCTGTGAAGAGCAAGGCAGAGATGAAGGTTGGTGGGACTGTGCTGCTGGGGGAAGCTCACAGAGAGGAGGTTGAATCTGGATCCAAATCCTGGTTGTAATGGTGACAAGCCAGCTACCCTAGTACTGACCCCTATTGGCCTTAGTTTACCCACCTGTAAAATGGGGCTGATACCTGTATCTGCCTCATTGGCTTGTATGGGGCAGGCAGAAGCCCACCAGAGCCTTAGTAGATGAGGAGAGGGGGGCAAAGAGGGCAAAGTGCCCCAGGGCAAAAGGTGGGGCCAAAGTGAGGCAAAGCTTATTTCCCTTATGAGGTTCCTCTCCAGTAGCTAAGTGGGGCAGGAGTTGAGAGGGCAGTCCCCTCTGGAATCTTAGCAGGGAACAGAGTTGTGGAGCACTGAGAAGTGCCCCGGGGCCTCTGCTCCTGTAGCCAGGGAGGTAGGAGTAGACAGAGGCTGCATAGTGGGGAGGGCTTGGAATTTCCAAATTCCAACCTTGCAGTTTTCTTTAAATTTTTTTTTAATGTTTATTTATTTTCCAGAGAGGGAGACAGAGTGTGAGTGGGGGAGGGGCAGAGAGAGTGGGAGACACAGAACTTGAAGAAGGCTCTGAGCTGTCAGCACAGATCCCTACTCGGGGCTCAAACTCACAAACCGTGAGATCATGACCTGAGTTGAAGTTGGATACTTAACTAACTGAACTACCCACGCGCCCCTCAACTTTGCAGTTTTTTTCTTTCTGGGAGGCTTCCGTCATCACCAGGGTTCGTATGGTAGTGGGGGAGGGGGCCAACTCCATCGTGGCCAATACACGGAAGCCCCTGGGCCCAGACAGTAGCCTCTGGTCACAGTCACGAGGGAGGCTGGGCCCAGTGACTCTTATCTTGCCTGACCTTGTGCAGGCTGACCACTCCCTCCTTCTAGAAAATGTGGCCCCCTGCCTTCTCTGAGGCCTCTTTCTCCTTAAATCTCCATGGTTCTAGTGTGGGGCCTCAGTGCCCAATTCTACTTGGCCCGCCACCCTGGGGTGCTTTGCTGGGGAGCTCACAATCACCTTCCCAATGCCTTCCCCTGGAGACCCTTGGGCATTTCTGGCCCAGCAGGTCTGTGCCTGCCCCACTGTCCCCTCCCTCCCCAAAATGAAGCTCTGCAGAGCACCCTGTTGCCCAAGCTTTAACTACTGGCCACTCCCTAGCACCTCCTGCCCTCCTCCCAACCAACTCTACCAATTTGAATTCCTGACTATCCCTCCCTCTGCTCTCCTCCCTAGACCCAGTCCCTGCCCCCAGGCTGGGGGAGGAATCCTCCAGATAAGGGCAAGGGGTAAAGGGACACACCTGGGTTCAGACCCTGGCTCTGCTACCAACTGAATGACCTTAATGAATGACCTCCCATCTCTGAGCCTGTTTCTCCATCTGTAAAAGGGAGAAATAATTACACCATCTGGATAGGGTTGTCTGTGAGCAGGACGTGAGCTAAGGCACATGGTAAGGGCTCATGAAGGTCAGTTCTCATTTGGAAGCACCCAACGATAGCCCCAGGCCAATACTTTCTTGGGACTGCCTCAGTTACAGTCAGTTGTGCCCCTGTCCTAAATTAGGAACATGCCCGCCCAGCCGGCTCACAAACCCCAATGCCAGGTATTGAGGGTGAAATGTGGAGTTAGACCCAGTATCATGGGAGAGGCAATGGAATGAATGGGTAATTCACTCATTTACAGGGATTATGCCTGGGGGCTGTTCATACTCATGGGAGGGGCAGCTAAACCCAGTAAGGGTGGGGCAGGGTGGAGAAGCTGCCCAGAGACTGGATGGAGGGCACTTTTGAAGGACACCTTGGAATGAGCTGGCTGAGGGGACAGAACAGCCCAGCTGGACAGCCAATTTTAGGGAAGAGGAAAATGAAGCTGAGAATCAAAAAACTGCCTGAGATTGCCCTAAGTAGGTGATCCAGAATTCAATTGAGATTCAGCCCCCACCCCACTCTCAGGCTAAGCAAAAAGAGCCAAGCCTCCAAGAGGGCACCCTCTAGCCAAAGCACTCTGATCAAGGGGTGTGGCCAGTGGGGTCTCCCAGGCTGAGGTCAATGTCCTAGAGTTTCAGGCAGGCAGGTACCAGCCTGCCAGGTGGTCGGTTACCAGAGGATTTGAAGAGAGTTACCTGGGGCTTCAGGTACACAGGCATCAGATGCCAGGGCTTTTGAGACAGAGGGAACCTGCAAATATAGGGCATTGTAGCCCTGAATAGACCCATTACAGACCCACCCATCTCCTGGGACAGAAACAGCTGCAGCTAAGTCCAGAGACTGCCTATACCTGTGGGGCCAGATGAGTTGTCAATAGTGCCACCATGGCCCCAGGAACCCTCTGTCCCCTGGTTCCTGGAGCCAGCTCCACCTGGTTTCACAAGACTTTAGGTGGAACATCTGATTTCTCACATGCCCCCACCCATCCAACTTTCACCAGGGTGAGATAGGCAGAGTGGGGTGTATGACCAAAAGGTGGAAATGAGCTTAAAATGGGCCTCAGAAGTATCTCTGAGGTTGTTTTTTTTTTGTAATTGCATCCTGATATTTTTGAAAATTCACAATGACAAAGGGCTAGAGGGGGCAGGTCACCAAGTGGTAAAGGGGAAGGGATAGACTAGTCCCAGAGAGCTTCAGCAGGACAGGGGTCCCTATGGCTGGTGGGCCTTAGAAAAGGCTGGAAGGAGTCCCTTGGGCATCTTCATGCTGTTTTTGTGGCAATTGCTTTTCTCTCGCCACTGGGTCTCTCTTTTCATATGTGAAATGAGATAACCCGTAACCATGTTGTGGGGAGTGGGAGTAAGAAACAAGGTCCCTGAAGAGAAATAAATTGAGAGCCTTTCCTCTGTGGGGGGAGGACTGGTGAGGAGCTGAGACTTGCCCTGACCAGAGGCCCCTGGGCAGAAGTGGATAGCACCAGAACAGGCTTGGTGACCCTTGCTCCAGAACTTTCCAGGCTCTCTGGATGCTGCCCCTTTGCCCACTCCTTAGGATCCTCTGCCCTCTGGCCAGCTGGGATCCTCATCCCCCACCTTCCACCCCCTCCTGAGCAGGCCTGGACAGGCTTTGGGCCTCCAGGTGGTCTGGTCAGTTGGGGAGAGGCCCCAGTGCAGGCCACAACCAGGCACCTGCTCCTTCCTAGTCTATCCACCATGTCAGACCTATGTGGCCTCCCTGTGTCTGTTCCAAGTCTTCAGGTTCTCAGGGCCCTTGCAGGAAGCAAGTTGGACCTGGCCCCATCTGTCCCTGCTCCTGTCATCCTTACTAGCTTTCTTGTTCTTCCTTTGGGTCCTGACCCTGAGCATGATCTGCTCAAAACAACCACTTGCCCTCACTCTCAGCTCTGCCAAAAATGAAGAAACTGGGGCACCTGGGTGGCTTAGTCGGTCAAGTGTCTGATTCTTTATTTTGGCTCAGGTCATGCTCTCGAGGTTTATGAGTTTGAGCCCCACATCAGGCTCTGTGCTGACTGTGAGGAGCCTGCTTTGGATTCTCTCTCTTTCTCTCTCTCTGCCTCTCCCTTATTGCGCTTTCTCAAAATAAACATTTAAAAAATATTTAATAAAAAAATAGCCTTGAAAAAAGATGAAGACTGGGGAGCCTGAGTGGCTCATTCGGTTAAGCGTCAGGCTTCGGCTCAGGTCAGGATCTCACGTTCGTGGATTCAAGCCCCGCATTGGGCTCTGTGCTGACAGCTAGCTCACAGCCTGGAGCTTGTCTTCGGATTCTGTGTCTCCCTCTCTCTCTGACCCTCCCCTGCTCGCACTCTCTCTCTCAAAAAGAAATGAAATGTTTAAAAAAAAAAAACCTGTCTTAAAAAAAAAAAAAAGGTGAAGAAACAGAGGCTCAGAGAAGCCTCCCAGCTGTCTGCTGGCAGGCCAGGGTTTGGACCTAGCTGGCTGGCTTTCTGAGCCCAGCTATTCCACCATTCCCTGGCCCTGCCCGCTTCAGCCCACAAGGGCTTGAGCTTCTTCATTCACTAAAATTTCCTGTGTCTTCCAAGGGAACTAGGATGTGTAGGAACAGGACTGTGAAGAGTTCTGAAGAGCAAGGCTTTCCTATGGGGTGTCAGACCTGCCAAGCCTGATATTGATCCGGGGTGCCCAGAAGGACAACCATTGGAAGTAGGGAGCAGGGGCCTGAATCCCAGGCCTTCGGGTTCAAAGAGACATTTCTGCTTACCCTGACATCAGGGCTCAGGGCCTAAGAAGGCAGTTGGGGGCCCAGGCAGGTCTGCCCTAGGTGCACAGTCCCAGGGAAACAATGCTGGTGCAGCCAGGCTGTCCCCTGGTGGCAGCAGCAGGAAGCTCCCAGGGACTTTGAAGCCCTTTCAAGAGAGGGGGCTCTCACCAGCTGATAGGTACCTGTCCCCAGTCTCTTTCCCCTCCCTGTGCCACTGCTCCTTGAGTTTCCACAGCTATTCAATCACCCATTATTCTCATGGCTCTGGGCCTTTGCTCCTGCTGTCCCCACTGACCATTCCAGCTGGGGAGGGGCCAAGAGAGGGAAAGAGAGAATCCCAAGCAGGCTCCACACTGCCAGAGCAGAGCCTGATGTGGGACTCCATCTCCTAAACCATGAGATCATGACCTGAGTGGAAATCTAGAGTTGGAAGTTCAACTGACTGAGCCACCCAGGTGCCCCCAAATAAATAAACTTTTAAAAAATTAATAAAAATAAAAAATGATTGAGATGGTAAACTTTATCACAATTAAAAACAAAAAAATTGTGAGTTGGTCTGGGTCACTTCCACAGGCTAGCTGCAGGGCCTTCTGAGCATGCCTTCTCACTGTAAAAATGGGTGGATATAAACATGAGAAGGGATGATTTAGCTCCCTGTGGATGGGGAATAAGGAACAGCTTCCCTTCCCGGGCTGAGACCTGGAGCAGAGTCTTCCATGCACGAGTGGTGTGTGTGCACACCACAGCTGCTGCATTCCTGTGTTTTCTGACGATAAGGGAGCTCTGTGTCAGGTTGAGACACAGGGCCCGCTCTTTCCCAATTCCTGCCTTCAGCTCCTGGGACAGCTTGGTGGATACCTCTGGGCCTAATTTACCAACTCCCCAAGGAAACTTCTAGTGGTTCTAATCCTTCTGCATGCCTGGCAATGTTTCTGGTCATTTCCTCCTGCACCCAGGATGGTGGTGCCCTTCCTTTGACATCATTGCTGTACTCAGGGAAACAAGAGTATCAAACAGAAGCAGAGAAGGATGGGGGCACCTAGCTGGCTCAGTCAGAAGAATGTGCAGCTCTTGATCTCAGGGTCATGAGTTCCAGCCCCAACTTGGGAGTAGCAATTACTTAAATAAAACTTAAAAAAAGGGAGAAGGATGAAGACCACCCTTCATTCTTACTCTCCTAGAGGGAGAGCCAGGAAGACTGAGGGAAGAAGTGGCTTTTCATCTGTCTCACCTGACAAGAGGGGGGGGCCCTTAGCCTCAGAGGCTCTGCTATAAGATGGGGGTAAATGTAGAAACGCCCTCAGGGAGAAGCCTGGGGAAAAGGGGCAATGACTAACACCATGCAGAGTGGGATTCCCAGCCGGGAGACACTGATCCCACTCTCCACAAAGGCTGGAACCCAGGGACACAGGCCAAATGTAGGGAAGCCTGTGGGAAGTGCCAGCCTCGCTGAACTTTTGGGGCTCTGCTTCTCAGTCCTGGATCCTGGCTGACCCTTGGTAGCCCTGCCAGAAGATCCTAAGCTAAGCCCCCTCCAGAGAATAAGGATGTGCACTCCCCAGCTGGGAACACATGTCTGCAGCCAGTGCAGAGCCCCTGGACAGGAGGGAGAAGGAGGAGAGGTATGTTTGTGTTTCCCTTGGTTGTGCTTTCACTTCTGAAGTATTATTTTTCTTTTTTCTATGAACATTTTAATGAGGGGTTGAACATAAGAAAAATAAGATTCTGGTCACTTTTTTTTTTTTAAGAGGTAGGCTTTTCTTGAGACTTTCATACAAGGCAATGGATGAGGACACTCCTAAGGAAACTCCTAGAGAAAAATGCACGCTGAGCACAGAAAAAGACCCTTCTCCAAATTCCAGTTACGGTCACTGACAACTCCAAAACAGCCTGTCAGACTCTCGTGGGCTGCTTGTTCTGTTTTCTTTTGGCAACAGCTCAGTTCAGACCTAAGCCCTGCTCCTCTCAAAGGCCAAGGGACACCTGGGGACTGGTGGCACTTTCGCACAGTGACACTTGGAGCATGTGCTGCTCACAGAGTAGAGGAGGAATGCTGGAGGTAGAGTCCCAGTGCTTGCTTCTCCTCTGGTGGGGCGTGGGTGGCCAGAAGCCACTGCCCCGGCAGGAGCCTTGTTCACTCTCCATGAAGGGAAAGGTGATCCAGCAGGTGGGCTGGGACCAGACCCCTGCGACCACCTGACTCCCCATAATAGAATCCCTTGTCATCCACAGACCCATAGACCGTGACCACATCCCCCGCCCTCAGTGACAGCTTGTCCTTCACCTGGGCCCCTGCTCGCTCATCGTTGGAGTCATAGTCCAAAGCAGCCATCATGGTTGTTGGAGTCCACGGTGGGGACCTCCTGGGGTTTCCTTGGGTCATAGGAAAGGAGCCCTGGGGGCTGGTAAGCACCCCCAAGTCATCGAGTGGGGCCACAGAGGACAGGTGCCCTTGCACTGGCAAATGCCACCTTCCATCAGTCTGCTCCGTGCCCACCTTCACCTCGGCCACCAGGTGCCCAGGTATGTTGCCCACTTGCCCATTGCATTCACCATGATAGAAGCCACAAGGATCCTGAGAGCCCCACACTCTTAGCAGCTGCCTTTTCTGGAAGGCCAACTCCTCCTCTGCAACCTCAGGCTTGACAGACATCACCAAGGGGTCATAATCAAAGAGTGCCACAAAGACCCTGGCCAGAGTGTCCATCCCTGTACCCAGTGGTGAGGGGCCACCCTTCGACATCTTAATGACTTTCCTGGATGGAGCTGGACAAAGTGCGGTGCCTGGCTTCAGGAGCTGGCACTCTCTCTTGCCCCCCAGAGCCTGACTTTTACCATTCTGGTTTCTAAACTCCTTTCTCTGCTCTCCCCTCTCTGGGCCGCACAGACTGAAGTGCCCTGCCTCCCCCTCCTGCAACATGTCCTGGAAGTCAGACACATATGATTGGCTGTGGCTGGTGTCCAGCTGGGGAGGGGCAAACTCATCAGTATCTTGCTTTTGCCTAAGGACCTTTTCACGTGCAGCCTTTTCTGGATACAGTTGTGTCTCAAGCCCATACTCTGGGAACAGATGAATGACTCCCAAAACAGGGCTTTTTCTGGTGCCCATGTGCCAGTAGCAGTCTTCTTCTCCCCCAAACTGTCCACTGAGCAGAGGTGGTCTGTGGTTTGGGGGACTCTTCTGAAAGAGCAGGTCCTTTCTGCAGACCTCCTGGGCTCCTATGGGCCCCTGGGGTTGGCTGCCAGACCCCACACTTGCACATTCTCCCTCTGAACTCAGATTGCGCATCAGGGACCCCCTTCTTGAAGGTTCTTCAGGGAATGTTTCTAGAAACTCGGCCTGGGGCTCCCTGCAGCTTCCAGGAGCGTGGGGGCTGGCTTTGGCACTCAGGGGAGCCAGTGCCAGCCTCTGAGGACAGACGGGGACTGTGCCTCTGCAGGTAGACAGGTCACCACAGGTGTAGCTAAAAGAAGAAGTGTCTAGCAATTGGTGACAGGTGAAATAGTCATAAGGGATCTGGGCTGGCACCGAATCCAGGGACTCACCAAAAAGCGACATGGTTCTCACAGAGACATTCTGGAACATCAGGGGCAGCTGGAGCTGGGAAAATTCCAGCAGGGTGCTCCCAGCAGTGGCATCGGCAACCTCTGCAACCTTGAGCCCATCAGCATACACAGCATAGCCAGTGACCTGGACTCCGTTGGACGACCCAGCAGAGTCGATGGTTACAGGGAGCCAGCTGACCACTAGGAGGCCTGGCGAGGCATGGCGCTCCACCAGCACATCCAGTGGAGGGTCAGGAGGTCCTGCCAGGGGTGTGTCAAAGGTGATGGTGGAGGACGCTGTTTCCCAGTGCACCTGCAGCAAGTCCCATGGCAGCTGCACCTCCACTCGTGCCTGGTACCGCATGCCAGGATGCAGGCTATGGAAGGTGTAGCAGCTCACACCTGCTGGGGTCAGGGCATGCTCCTGGCCATTGAGGTATACCATGTGGAAGTGGTTGCTGCTGCGGTAGACCCAGGTAATCTTGGCTGAGGTGGCTGCAATGCTCTGCAGATGTAGTTGCATGGGAGCCACACAAAAAATCCCTGTGTCCCCCAGAAGTGGTCTAGAGAAGCCCTTCTCCTCCCCACACTGCCACAAGCCCAGCCAGCTATCTTCTGTCTTGGCATCTGAGATCTCTATTGCCACTTCTGTCTTGGAGCCTGCCCTTACCATCTGGCATGGCCCCTTGTCCATAGTTCCCTGGGCTCTCCCAGGCAATGAGCTGTGACCAGTGTCTTCCTTCAAAAACTTGCTGTGTCTACCCAGGAGTCGAGTAGGGCCAAAGTCAGGGGCCTTGGGGGGTGAGCAGCCCAGGATGTCACTGTCTGGAATCTGCTCCACCAGGTTGGAGGGCACCAGCCCCTGCCGGCCATCCTCAAGCTCCCCTTCATAAAAGCCATCTTCATCCATGTCCCCCCAAATATACACATAATCCCCAGCTGTGAGAGGCAGCTCACTCTCAGGGTGCTCATTAGGCCCCTGAAAAGGATTGTAGCTATACCGAGCCAGGAAGATCTTGCGTTTAGGGGTCAGGGGGACCTCTAAGCCCTTTGCTTCCAAGGTAGAGGACATACTGTCAGGCTCCAGATCCTCTACCTTGTTGGCTGTGTCCATATCCAGAGTCGGACAAGATGGCACTGTGGTCCATATGGACTCCACCTCAGAGGAAGAATTCGACTGGGAGCCAGTTTTCTTGGCCTGGGACCTGGAGTCCAGAGGTCGGCTGGCTGGGACTCCGTTTGGCACTTGAGGGTCACTGGCTGGCTCCCTGATAACAACTGGATTTTCCAGCTGAGAAACTTCCTGATTCACCTGTTTGTCTGTACTGGGCTGTGAAGATGCTTGGTCTTCAGGCACCGGCTGGAACTTGGTCCTTCCACTATCTCTGACCTGAGCCTCCGGGCCTTGGGGGGCCTCCTGGAGTTCCTGGGGAAGATGACCAGTCTGACACTGCAGCGCCAGCATCTCCTCCCCAGCGGCCTGGAGATCTCGCAGGGCCTTCTGCAGGTCGTGCTGCAGCTGTTGCTGCCTGTCCTGCCCGCGCGCCGCCTGCTGCAGCAGCTGCTCTGTCAGCATGCCGGCGGCGTCGCGCTCCTGGCACGCGCAGCCCAGCTGCCCTCGCACATCGTTGTTTTCCGCCGCCACCTTCCCGGTCCAATCGGCCTGGGCCTGCAACCGCGCGTTCTCCTGCGCCAGCCAGGCTCCCTCGCGTAGCGCCGCCTGCAGCTGCACCTCAGCCTTCTCTCCGCGCCGCCGTGCCTCTGCCGCCTGGGCCCCCAGCTCCTCACATTCACGCCGCCGCGCGTCGAGCTCCAGCTCCAACGCCTGCACCTGGCGCCGCGCCTCCTCAAAGGGTGAGCTCTGGCCGTCCGCCTCAGCTCGCGCGCAGCCGGTGGACTGTTGCATTGTCAACTGTCTCTGAAGGCGGAGCACCTCCCGCTGGGACTCGCGCTGCAGCCGGTCCAACTCACTGATGTTGAGCCACTGGGTTTGGGCTTGGGCAGTACCTCCGCCAGGGTGCGGGACACTGCCCATGCCTGAGGCGACGCGCGCTTGCAGCAAGTGGCACTCTTGCCGAAGCTCTTCGATCTGCTTGTCCTTGGCCAGCAGCGCACTCGCCTGCTCTGACAAATCCGGGGCGCGCTGGCGGGCAAAGGCCTGGCACGGTTCCAGGCCAGTGCGGCTCTCGCCCGGTACAGGCGCGCTCATAGCCCGCAGGTTGGTTTCTTGCAGCTTTCGGGCCCGGTCCTCTAGGCGCCTCGCGAGGCCTGCAAGCTCCGTGTGCTTCGCCTTGAGCCGCTTCACCTTCTCGTCCGACTTGTCCTGGAAAACTGCGCGCCGCAGCTGCATGTTCTCTTCCCGCAGTCCGGAGCAGCGGCGTGCCAGCACCTGCAACGCCTCTGACAGTTCCGAGTTCTGCTTCACCAGCTCCTGATAGTCCGGATTCGGCGGCAAGGGAGTCTGGGACTCGCAGAGCTGGCTCGCAGAGTCCTCTCCTGGAGGGTCAGTAGGTCTCCTGTGCTCCGATGGCGGCGGTGGGGGACTCGAGGAGCTTAAGATGGACGCATCTGGCAAGGAGGCCTGCTTTTTGGATTCGGGGGCCTTGGGGCAACTGAGGGTGCTGTCGAGAGAGCGAGAACGCCCTGGAGCCAAGGAATCAAGAGAGCAGGCGCGCGGTGTGTGGAGCAGGCTATCGGGGAAGTTGGAGCGCCTGGTTGGCACCACGTCTAGGGAGCGCGAACGCAGGCGGACCCCAGCGCTTAGGCTGTCAGCATTCAGGGATTCGAGTCTACAGACGGACTTTGGGGGCCCAGGGGAGTCGCCGGCGGTATGGGGGGGCGGTTTTTCCGAAGAATGCACGGTTTGGGGGCCGGGGGAGCCGGGCAAAGCGGGATGCCAGCGGAAATGCTCTAGGATGTACTTGAGGAAGAGCTGGCGCTCCACGTCGAGCGCCGCCTGTAGGTGTCGGATGCGCGAGGCCTGCTCGCCGTCGGTGTCCCAGCGAAGCTGTGCCAACACTTCCTGCAGGCGACAGCGGCACTGAGCAGCGGCGACGTCGGGCGCCCCCGTGCGGCCACAGTAGCCACGGTTCACCAATTCCTCAGCCAGTTGGCGCTGCAGCTCCCGAGCCTGGCGCATGACGCCGTCGCGCTCGCGGTGCAGCCGCTGGCGCAGCTGTCGCATCTCGGCCTCCTTCCAGCGCAGCAGCTGCCGAATCTCGGCCTCACGCTCCCGCAGCATGTCCTCCTGCAGCTGCCGCAGCTCCCGGTCGCGCTGAGCCTCCCACTTGGAGCCCAGATGGTCAGCCAGCTGCTGCCTCTCCCTCTCGGCCGCCTCCCGCAGCTGGCGCGCCTGGGACGCGAAGCTCTGCCTCTCCGCCCGACCGCGCGCCCGCTCCGATTCCAGTTCCGCCCGCAGCTTCTCCAGCTCCCGCCTTTGCTCCTCCAGCATCGCCGCCGACGGACCCGGACTAACTGGCTTCTTGGGTGTCGCGCGGCCACTGCCTGAAGGGCTGGGCGAGTCCTTGGTCATGGTGGCCCCCGCCGGGCCAGACCCCTGACCTCGCCTGGCCCAGGCCGCTGCTCTCCAACGGCCGCCGCCCCCTCTGCGGCCAACCGCCCGGGTCTCCCCTTCCGGTGCCCCATGGGGGTCTCCGCGCGCCCCTTCCGCCTCTGAGCTCGTTCCCCCACCCTCTGGCGCGGGTGCATTAGCCCTAGCTCCTCTCCTGGTTGCCTCTCCCGGCGGCTGGGCTACAGACACCCTTGCTCAATGAAGCCCATGACCTTTCTGTGATGCCCAGGGGTCTCTCTGATCCCAGACCTTTCCCTGTTTCTGGTGTCATGTCCTTTGTGACCCACCAGGGATACTTTCCCAGACACTGTACAATCTCTTTCAGGCCAACTGACACTGTGGGAAGCCTGGGCTACTGCTCTGGGCTCCATGTATGGGTAATGATCGGATGGGGTGTGAGTAGATTCTGCCTAGTCCTGGCATGGGTTCAAGTGGTCTGTTTGACCTAAATGGCTGGGAACCATAAAATAAACCCCCCAAACTTGGGAGTGAGCCCTGAACCCCTACTAGGAGGTGCATCTGGTGTCTGCACTCCCAAGGCACCTACCCTTCCAAGGACCTCTGGAAGTGCTGGGCTGGGCATTTGCATGCATTATCTATTTAAACTTCCTATGCCCATTTTACAGATGAGAAGTCTTGAGCCCATAGTTTGCCCATGGTGCTAGCTGAGATAAGGGAGAAGACCTCCTTGGAGAACCAAAGCCCTGGCCTATGTTTTCATTTTTAGAATCATCTTGCAAGGACGCTCTGAGAGATAAGGTCTTCTCCATGGTCACGCTGCCCAGAAGTAGCTAAGAAGGGAGTGAAACCTAGAAAATTCTGCCTCCAGAGTCCATGGGCACTCTTACTCTATCTGCCCAACCTCGGGATTTCAGCTACAAAGACCACTCTCCCAGGGCAAGGTCTCACACTTTGCATATGCAAAAGGCGAGAGGGTCTAGTAGAACCCAGAGTTGGAGGCCAGCCAGGGAGAATGGGGATGCCTTGGGGGCCCAGCCTACCTTTTATCTGGTCCACGAATGCCCAGGGCTTCCTGCTTCTCCAAAAGGTGAAGTCACAGATCCTTATGGGCCCAGCTTGCTCCCTATACCTCCTCTTTGGATGCAGCAAGCCAGAGAATTTTCCATGGTTCTCCAAGGGGCAAAGTGGTCAGATGGTTAGGATTGTCTTGCCTTTGGAGTCAAATAATCTTATAGCTTCTTGTGCCACTTTCATGTCTTCATCTGTAAAATTGGCTAATAATGCAGACCTTTTCTGTGTTCTGTGACCTCTCAGAGTTCCCTGACCTCTCTGAGTATCCATTTCTTCTGTTTGTGAAGATTCAAAGAGATGAGAGTACACAGTCCCTAGAACAGAGCAAGGCTCACTGATTTTAATCCCAGTCCCTTTTTTGCAGCTAGAGAAACTGAGGTCTGCAAGCAAAGATTTGGCTGAAGCCAGCCAGGGCTGCCATGGTAGAGGCAGCACAGGTACTCTTTGTGCTCCCTAGGATTCACTGCGGATGACTCATGGCAGATGGGAAGCCTCTACACAATGGATGTATTGATAACACCAGTCTTCCATGATTAGAGAGACACCAGGACTCTGTCAGCTGATGGCCAGGTGTGTAATGGAAGCTGCTTCAAGGTCTGCGTAAGTTCCCATTGTCCCATCCATGGGTTGGCCTAGACACTCACAAGCTTCTTCTGGAAATCTAAAGAATTCCCCTGCCTCAGAGGCCTCTGGGCCTTTGCATGTGTTGTTCCCCTTGCCTGGGATGCCTACACTGCCCAACACAAAAATAACATCAGACCAAGAACCTACTGTGCACCATGCTCAGTGCTAAATGCTTGCCATTCATTATCAAAACCACCCATTTTACAGATGAGAAGTCTCAAGCCAGTGGATCAAGAGTTTTTGTCCACTTACCTCTTTGGTAACCTTGTCTTGTCCTGTAGCCTCATCTTAGCAGTTCCTCTTCCAGGAAGGCTTCCCTGACTCTCTGGGCTAGGCCTGGACTCCCTAAAACTCTACAGCTCTGACCACCTTACCTGGTACCTCTCCATTTGGAGCAAGGATGTATCTGATATACATTAGTGTCCTTGCCGAGAGTGGCTTCAGAGAAGGAATAAGTGAAAAGTCCCTCCCCAGAAAGGAGGGATAGAGACCCAGGGATAGGCAGGCAGGAAGGGCACAAAGGGTACTGCCCAACCTGGCCACCCAACCTGACTACCTCTCACATGTAGGTACAACCTGGCATCAAGGGCCAAAGCCCCAGACTCTGGGCTGCCTATCATGGATCAGGGCAGATGCCTTAGACTGGAGTGAGGATCAGGCCTCATTAGAGATGTTGATGGAGTCCAAAGCTGTGGGACACACATACATACATGCATTCATAGCCTCTCTAGGACAGGCCACCTGTGTGGCTTGGGAACTCGGGAGCCCTACTTAAATCTGGCTCCTCTCTCCCCGTTCTTCCTGCCCCAGCACCAAGTGGCTCTGTCCATGGTGTCTGTGGCTTCTCTGTGTTTCAGGCCCTCTCACTCACACAGTCATTTCTCCAGGTCGGTGGGCAGGTAATCTTAGCTCCATCTCACAGGTAGGGAGACAGAGGCTCAAAGAACCACATGTTATGTTCATTCAGCATGTGGCTCTGAGACCTCCACCCTTTTTGCTGTACTCATGTTTTTCTTTCTTTCTTTCTTTTTTTAATGTTTATTTACTTTGAGAGAGAGAGGGAGAGGGAGAGGGAGAGGGAGAGAGAATCCCAAGCATGCTCTATGCTTAGTGAGAAGCCTGACATGGGGCTCAATCTCACAACCGTGAGATCATGCATGACTTGAGCCAAAATCAAGAGTTGGTTGCTTAACTGACTGAGCCACCCAGGTGTCTCCGTACTCATGTTTTTCAAACATGGTTCCTCTGAATCACTGGGGTGCCATGGGAGATAGATGCCTTTGGGCAATGATATGTAGCAAGAACACAGAGAATGGTGATTCCAAATGTTCTCTTTGAGAAGTGAGGTGGATATAAGAGGTCAAGTGGGTAGGCAAGATGGAGGGACAGCCTCCCTTTCAACTGGTGCTGGGCCCCTGGATGTGGTAGCCACAGGCAGAGTATCTTCATGAAATCCCCACTACAGTTCTGTTTGACAGAGGAGAACCTGAGGCTTGATGGGAGCAGGTGACTTGCCAGGGCACATGGGCAGCTATGGCAGAGCTGGATTGTCACTTCGGGGCAATGGGTGGAGCTACACAGACTGGATGTCTGATACAGTCTTGAGTGGGACCATCAGGTCTGGAAGGCAGGCTGCTGCCAAGGAGGAGGACCCTTGGGTGAGTCTCTGGGAGCCCTGCAGTCACCATCCAACTGCTGCCTGGGCCGGCACTACCTGTGGCATGTCTGAGGTATTCTGGAATGTGGTTGAGTGGTTGAGCAAATCAGGACTTCCCCAGTGCCAGGCTTCTGCCATCCCCACACTTATCACCTTGTTCAGTGATTGTCCAGTGAGTGACCTGCCTGGCATCCCCATCAACTCTGAGCTCAGGGAGTGCATGGACCATGTAGCTGCATGCTCTGGGTCTTGGCTTTCTTGCCTTTAACATGAAAGAGATGGATTACATGGGTGGTTTTCAAACTGGGTTCCTTAGGGCCCCACGGTTCCTGAAAAATACTGTGGGATTGTTGGGGGTGGAGGAATGTGCCCAGAGCTGAAGGGGAAACACTGCCCCTACCTGCTTCCAACAGAGCACATCCAACTGTTAGTATCATTCTTTAGGTTCTGGGAAAGATTTTGGCTTAATAAAGAGGCACACTGCTAGAAGCAAGTTTGAAAACTTTTGGATTAGAGCCCCTCCTCTCTGTTAACTGCAGAAACATTGCCCTGACACCCAGTGATTTCACTGACCCTGAGAAAAGATACCTCACCTTAGTTGGCCCCACATCACCAGCCTGTACTCCATGCTACCTCTCCTCCCAGCACCAATCTGTGACCTTTGGACCATGTGGTCATGGTATATGTGATCCTGGGCAATCTGGTTCACATCCCTCTGCCAGCCTGTCCTGGCCCCGTTTCAGCTCTGCCACCCATGCCCAGAGCTTTGCAAAGCTTGCCTAGACTTTGCAAGTGGTGAGGGCTCCATCCAGAGAGCCCACTGGAGGATTTTAAGCTTCCAGAACACTGTAGCCCCAGCTTCCACTTCACATCCCTTATTTTTGGGTCAGTGGGATTTCTTTTTTTCCTTCCTTCCTTCCTTCCATTCTTTCTTCCTTCCTTCCTCTCCCTTCCTTTCTTCCTTCCTTTTATTTTTTATTGTTTTTATTTTATTTATTTTGAGAGAGAGAGTGAGAATGCAGGGAGAGGGGCAGAAAGGGAGGGAAAGAGAATCCCAAGCAGGCTCTGCCCTATCAGTGCAGAGCTCAATGTGGGGCTTGATCTCATGAACTGTGAGTTCATGACCTGAGCCAAAATCAAGAGTTGATTCTTAACCAACTGGGCCACTCAGGCACACCATCTTTTTTTTTTTTTAATGTTTGTTTGTTTGTTTGTTTGTTTAGAGAGTGTGAGTGAGCAAGATGGTGGGAAGCAGATTGGGAGAGAGAGAGGCACTCAGCAGAGGTCTAAGCAGGTCTTCTTACTCTAAATTGTGGGAAGGCCTGGAACCCCCAGTACTGCCCCTTCCTGGATGGGGCTGTGTACCTGGAGAGGCCCCATGCTGTTGTCTGCCTCCACTTCCCAGGCCCTGAAGCTATCTCTAGCCTGCTCCATGCCCTCCCGGGCAGGGAAGGACAAGTTGTGTGCCAGCTCTTAGCTCTCTGGTTAGGGCTCCCTGACATGCTGGGCTGGCCTTTTACCCTGGCATCCCTGGTCATGCTGCTTGGGTATGCCTCTGTGGGTGGCCAGCCTGCTCCTACCTGCATGTTGCAGGCTTTGGCCCTGAGTCCTCACTAGCCATGGAGGCTGGCCCCATCCTCTCTAGAGGATGAAACCGCTGAGGGTCACACGTGGACTTGGACCTAGGCCTGTGTGACCCAAGTCTGGGCTCTGAACTGGTGCCAGTATAGCCTGGCCCATAAGCTCTGGCAGTCTGAGCGTAATTGTAATCCTGAGCCTTCAGACAAATGGCTGCTCCTTCCCAAGGACCCTGTTACTGTTGGCAGCATCACTGTTTCCAGCCATCCACAGTTTGCAGGACAGATCTATCTTCCATCTTCTGCCATCTACACTTCTCTTCCCTTTGGATGTATTCAATCTGCCCTCCTTCCTCTGCAGCCTGAAACACAAGGCCTAATCTGCTTCTTACTGACACCAGTGGCAAGATCCTATGTCCAGTCATTTGACCATTGCGTTAGGTCAGGGACAATCCTTCAAATGTTTGTTGAGTGCCCAATCTGGTCAGGGCAAGGTAGTCAGGTTCCATGTAAATTTCCTCATTCACTAAGCACAGGGTACCCCCAATAGGATTTACTGAAGGAAGGACAGAAGGAAAGAGAGAGACTGGGAGGGAGGGTAGAAGGGAAAGAAGGAGACTTTTAGGTCAGCTGAGTCTCCCAGACCTTGGTTTCCCCCTCACAGTCCAAGGGAAGACTTGGGCTTGACCCTCTGACCACCCAGGTGGCTGAAAAGCTGACTGGCCCCTTGAGACTCAGTTTCTTTCTTTGTAATGGGGCTGATAACAGCTCTGACCTCTCAGGGACATTGGAGTCAATAGAACACTTGTGGGGCACCTGTTGGTTGGTGTCCAGCTTTGGCTCAGGTCATGATCTCGTGGTTCATGAGTTTGAGCCTGATGTCTGGCTCTGTGCTAACAGTTCAGAGCCTGGAGCCTGCTTTGGATTCTGTGTCTCCCTCTCTCTCTGTCCTTCCCCCTCTCATGCTTTGTCTCTCTCTTTCTCTCAAAAATAAATAAACATTAAAAAAAAAAAAAGAACACTTGTATATTTGCACTCTTGGGAGCCCAGCACATAGCAGGCTGTCAGGTCACCCAAGTGAGCCACCATGGTAAGCTGAGTCCTTAAGAATAATCAGCACTTGTCAGATGGATAAGGTAATATTGTGGGGAGGGAATGACAAAGGCATTACAGGCAAAGGGAGCAGCAAGGGCAGAGGCAGGGGGTGTAGTGTGGCAGGACATGGGAAGGGAGAAATGTAGGACATGAAGCTTTGGGTCAGCAGAAGGAGGTCAAGGCAAAGCCTTACCAGCATGAACCAGATCAGGGTCTAACTTCTGGAGCCCCTCTTCCTATGAGTGATGAAGGGCAAGCTACTATTCTCAAGGCGTCAGTTTCCTCACCTGTGAAATAGAACATTTTAGCGCTGCTCTGTGGTGCCAATGAACTTCGTGGTGGGTATAAATGTGCAGGGCCCAGTGCAGGGCATACAGTAAGCCTGCCCAGGAGCTCCTTCCATCCCCAGCCCCTCCCCTGGCCACTGTCAGCCCTCTCCTCTGGGCTCCTACACTTCACCAAACCATCACCACATTCTTTTGTTTTCCTTGGTGTAAGCTGGATGAGGGCAGGATGCTGCAAGCTGCTTGAGGGCAAGTGCCACCTTGGTTATCTACCTCTCTGAACCCAGCAGGGAAGCATCCAGGACCTGTGCCAATTGGGAGAAGCAGCAGCATGTGGTAAGTTCAATCTGAAAGGCCTGGGGTCCGGGAGGAGGTGGAGAAGTACAAGAAGAGGAGGAAGAGGCCACTTTTAATGGGAAGCTCAGGGCAGTGGAACACTAAGGCCAGGTCTGAACAACATGAGTTAGCTGAGTGGAAGGGAGCTGGCATGAACAAAAGCTAGGCCTGCCATGCGCCACAATTAAGGTTTTAGAGTAGCAAAGGGGTCCTGAAGACCAGGTATCCTTTCCACTGGGACTAGGTACATTTTCTGTATGCTTGTTTAACAGTGGTACTCTGCTGCTTAGAGCCTTCATTCCTCCCCTGCAACAGAGCCATCTTGCAAGGTGATGGTGAGGGAAAAGGAAGATGCCATAGCAAAGGCTAGCCTTTATCACTTGCCCTCACTGAACCCCAACTTCTATTCCCAACCTCACATGTCCAGGTTGAGGGAATACACTGTGCTTCTTCAACCGCCTTGGAATTCTTCAGGGCAGGGCTCCCAATAAAGCTGTGTTCTTTCTTTGACCTGGGCCAATGTAGCACCAGATTCAGTGTCTACAGTAAGATCATGGAGTCAGTCTCCAGGCCAGACTTTCAAGTCCCCCATGCCTCCAGGGAGCTAGCTAATGGAGTCCCTCACACATTTGCTGAACGTTTACTGAACACCCACTGTGTGCCAGCCCTGGCAGGAGACAAAAGGCAAACAGAACCTTGATGGCATGAGGCTTGTCATCTAGTTGCTCCCAACCCATGTCAAACCTGGGCTCCCAGGACACTGTGAGGAAGGCTGGCTCCATCCAGGCTATATAATACCCAGTTCTTTCTTCTTCTCCCCTTTCATGGGAAACTCATTGCTCTTAGAATGAAGAAAAATGCCTTCACAAGGCTAGATGTGTATTGAAGCTGTACTTTTCTCTTTGCTTGCACTGCCACCCTAGGTCCCGATCACCATCACTTTTGCCTGACTGGCTACAACAGGCTTCCAAATGGCCCCTACTCCCCTGTTTATTCCCCTCCATTCTCCATTCTCCGATCATAGTACTTCCCTTAAATATGTATATCTGACTATGTGGCTGCTACACACATTCATGAAAGGTCTCTCACAGGGCATAGAAGAAAAGCCAAATCCCTCCTGTCCTGGTCTGTCACCTGCCTCCCTTGCTCCCTCTAATACTTCTTACTCCATTCTGGCCATCCAGACAGCCTCTTGGCCTTTGCCAGTGCCTTTTCTTCTGCCTGAAACAGTCTCCTCCCAGCTCTCAGCTGCTCTATCCCATCCTTCAGTTTCCATCGTTGGCCCTGCAGCCAGAAGCTCAGCCTCCGATCTGGGGCAAATCATTGGCCTTCTCTTTGCTCCCATTTCCTGTGAGATGGGTAGTTAATTGTAACCACATTACAGGGTGGTTTCAAAGATTAAGGAAAATAAAGCACTGGAGGGGGGAGCCGCACTCTGTAGGTTCCAGTGTTAGCTGTTGTTTTAATACTATTTCCTCGGAGAGGCTTTCATTGGAAAAGTAGGTCTCCACAGTCATTTTCCCATCACCCAGTTTTCTCTGCTTCACAGCACTTAACAGTGTCCGAAATAATCTTTATCGTTCAATGATCTTATTTTATGCAGCCATTATTTATTGTGTGCCTACTATGTGCCAAGCACACTTTGTAATTGGCATCGGATTGGACGTCCGGTAAAGGCATGGTCTCCGCCAGACCCATTCACCTGTGTTCACCCAGCACCGTGGCCAGCACACAGTAGGTACTTCGCTCTTCGGGGAGTGTACCTTAGCTCTTCGGGGAGTGCCCCGCCCACCCCTCCCCCGGTCCAGGAAGTGCGGGGGCTCCAGTCGCCCGGCCGGTCGCGATGCATCTTGGGAAAGCAGCAGCACCAGATCCAAGATGGCGGCCAGCAGGAGGCTGATGAAGGTAAAAGCCGTTCTCCAGCGCCGGCCGGGCAGGGGGGTGCGGCGTCCCGAACTCGTCGTCCCCGCGGCGGACCGAGGCTCCTCCGGGCGCCGCCGCTTGGCCTTCCGCTCCTACGTGGCCCCGCTCCGCCCCCCCCCGGACCGCACGCGGGCTTAGGGAGCTAACGGGGCCGTCTAGGCCGCAGCCTGGGCGGGAGCGCCAGGCCGCGCTGGGAGCTGCCGCTGGCCCCTCCGCTCGGCCCGGGGAGTCCACGCCGCCCTCTGCCCGGAACTGGGCAGAGTCCTCCTCGCGGCGGCGGCCTCCCGGACCCGGGGCGGCGTTGATGTGGGGGTCCGGCCCGGAGGTCCCGAATCGGGAGCCCGCGGGGAAGGCCCGAGCGCCGGAGCTCCGACCGGGAGCCCGCGCCACGGAGCCGCCCCGCCCTGGGCCGCAAAGCGCTGGGTTTGGTGCCTCTCTTGGCCGGGACGCAGCTCCGGAGGCCGGGAGGCCGGGAGGCTTGGGCTGGGGAAGGAAGGAGGAAGTCGGGCGACAAAAGTTAGGTCAGTTTGTTGGTGGGTCGTTTGAAATTGCGTTGGGTCCTAGCAAACTGTCGCCTTGTGATTGCAGAGTCACACAGCGGGCAAGTTCCAACTCCAGGAAGGCGTGGGGTCGGCCGCATTTGCGGCGCGGTTCTCCTTTCCCATCTCCTTTTCAACCTACCACTTCTAGTTATCCGGATCTCCTTGCTGAAGCAAAAGTGCTATTTTGGAGGGGGGGGGATTGGCTTCAATCGTTCGAACTCAAACCATACAAAGTTTATAAAAATAACTTGGTACTTTGTATCTTGAATGCAGCGGGTGCCTCCTTGTTAAATGGCTCCTTTGGTGAGGATTACAGATGCTAAACTGGCCTAGTTCTTTTCCGAGTATGTTTGCCGGCGCCCTCCGGACCCGACCTCGTCAAGATTTGTGAGCCCGCGCCCCGGTAGTGCTGCCGGGTTGCACCGGGCCGGAAATAAAAAGGCCCAGGAGCTGATTTCCTGAGAGGAGATAAAGAGATGGGGTTCCTCTTGAGCAGAGCGGTGCTTGGTGGAACTAGACATTGAACTTGGAGTTACAGACTCAGGGCCCTTCCTCCCTGGAAACATTTCCTTTCTTTTGTTCATTAAGGGCTGGAGACGACGTTTAACTTAATAAAACTAGATTGGAAGTGGGCACAAAATAAGTCAGCAGATTCCAAACTTCTCATCAGTTTTCTGCCGGTGACACCACCATTCACCCAGTCATCTAGATGATGAGAGGACTGTTACTTATTTCTTTGCTCCCCAAATGCAATCACCCAATAAGCCTTGTGGATTTTACTTTAGAGAGAGTTCTTGGGTGTATGCGTTCCTTCCTAATCTTACCGAAATTACCTGAATCCATACCCTCATCCTCCAATGACTTTCCAAGTACATACTGCCCTTTTCTGACTCCCCTTCTTGGACACCAGAGTTCGTCTATTAGAGCAAATATTTAATCCTTTCACTCCTGTTGAAAACCTCTTTGATCTTATGGTCCTTAGCAGTTAATCCTAACTTCTTATTTGGCATGCAAGACCCTTCCTAGGCTGGCTGAAAGTAATCTCTTTAACCTCACCTCTTGCCCCTTGTTTTCCCACTACCCTTGCAAATCATAATAACTACTTTTTTTTTTTTTAAAGCTTTTACTTTGTGCTACCCTGTAGTTCACATTCATGATCATGTTTAATCCTCCCTGAAAAGTAGACATTATTATTCCTATTTTGTAGATGAGGAAATGGAATGCTGAGGGATTCCTTGGTTTTCCTAGCTAGGGAGGGTGAGCTGTGACCTCACTCAAGTTGTGACTACAGAGCCCCCTGCTCTTTCTTACTTGCTATGTGGTGTTCTTTGCATATGCTGTTTGGATCTACCTGAGAAAGGCTACCTTCCCCTTGTCTCTCCTCCCTTCCATGGAAGTCCTAGATCCAATTCCAATGCCAGTTACTCTGTGAGGCCTTCTCCCCCATAACCCTTCAGAACGAGTTGTTTCCTCCTTTGTGTGACCACATATGTTTCTCTTTGAGCACTTGTCTCAATCACATTTGTGTTTTGCCTTTCCTACAGAGTTCTGAGTTCCTCAAGGGCAGGAATCTTGACCTAATTCATCCTGGTATCCCCTAGTCTACCCAAGTTGACCTAGTTTGGAGTTCCCAGGCTTCCAGGGGTCTGAGAGGGGAGTTCCTATGGTTTTCAAATTATTTTTGTGTTTCCAAAAATTGGAGCTTAAAAAAAAACATGTATGGAACACCTGGGTGCCTCAGTCTGTTAACAGTGGCTGACTTGTGCTCAGGTCATGGTCTCACAGTTTGGGGGTTCAAGCCCCGCATCAGGCTCTTTGCTGACAGCTCAGGGCCTGGAGCCTGCTTCAGATTCTGTGTCTGCCTCTCTCTCTGCCCCTCCCCTATTCGTACTCCTTCTCTTTCAAAATGTAGATAAACATTTAAAAAATTAAAAAGAAAAGAACATGTAACATTCAGTACTTTTATTAATTTTTTTTAAGTGTTTAGTTTTGAGAGAGGGAGCAAGAGAGAGAGGGCAGGGGGCAAAGAAAGAGGGAGCGAGAATCCCAAGCAGTCTCTGCATTGTCAGTGCAGTGCTGGATGCGGGGCTTGAGCTCACAAACTGTGAGATCATGACCTGAGTCAAATGCTTATCCTAGGCACTCCTAAGTACTTTTAAGTGCTAGGTTATTTACATAAATTCTTTTCCATAACACTTAAAGTTAGCATATTATCATCCTTGTTTTACAAATAATAGAATTGTGAGGCTTATATAGGTTGGAGTTGTGGATGGAGATTCTCTCAATTCAGTAGAGGAATACTGGTTACATGACTCAGATCATTGGCTCTGGGAGTCCATGTTTAAGCTGGTTAGTTAAAAACAACAACAATAACAAATTGATGCATGTTGATCAGTACTTGGGGGTGGAAATAAAGGGGTTTTTGATGATGAAAGAAACATGCTGAATAAGCAGATGAATTACATCTTAAAGAACTTAAATTTCCTCAAAAACTATTTTCCAGGACACTCAGAGTCGAAGATTTCTTTGTAACAATGGACTGAATGCTCATAGTATAAAATATATTATTGAAAGCAGAGTGATTTGCATATATTGGCCAAGAACTTATTTTAGGCAAAGTGAGTATGATAAAGTCTTTAATTCAAAAAGCATTTGCCAAAAGGACTAGCCTTTTTTCAGAACGCTTTTTAAGAATGACAGTGTTAATAAAACATTAAATACATTTTAATTTGCAAGCAGAAAATTCAGCATTGATGGCAACAACCAGATTGTAACCACTGCTTCTATCAGGAAGGGAAATAGCTACAAAAGTGAAACCTGTAGGTGTGGCTAAGAAAATTGATTGCAGTCTGATCATTTCTTTTCAGCCTCTCAATTGCGCACATCTCCCATAGGAGCCCTCCAGTTGAGTATCTTCCCAGAAGGGCTTTTCTCAGTGGGGAAAGTGTGGATTTAAGAAGGGTGTTTGTGTTATACTTTACTGGTTATTATCGTGTAACTGTTGTGATGAGGAATTAGGATTTGTAGCAACCTTTTAATGCTATTTAAATGATGATCAGTCAGAACTCCACAATGGTATACTTTATCTCAGTCCATAACTACAGGTGAATAAGGAGGAGTCACTAATAACAGTTCTTTCCTTGGAATTCGTAAGCAATAAACTGGTTTGCTTTTGAATACAAGTTTATGTTCTCTGAAGTTGGGTAATTAACATGATAGAGCAGTAAATATGTCTGGTAAGTATGTGTCAGAAAGTGAGGGAAGTTTTTCTTATGATGTTATGCTGATATAAATGTCCTGATTCCACTGGGTTTTAGGGAATTGAGAAAAACATTGTATTTTTTTAAATCCTAAATGTGAAATCCCAGTAAGTTGGGGCTATTTCAACTTCCCTTAATGGTATGCATTGTAACTGTTAAAAGAAAATTAAAAGAAAATTGGGGCAGGCCCTGGGAAAGAGGATGGAGTTGGTTGTTGTAACATTTGGGACTTTTTCTTAGGGTATATACTAGAACAAAAACATTGGTCTCAGTGTACTTGGTGGACCTATTCTGGCTTTGTTATAACTTTGTGAAGACTTTGTCAAATTAGCATTGTATTGCACCAGGTCACTTGGAAATATTCTCATTCCATAGAAAAGTGTCACTGAATATTCAAAAGGCATTTCTATTTTCTTTACTGAAACAGTAAGTTGGGGATTAAAGCTTAGAGGACCCCAAGATACCTCTCCTGAATCCGGACTTTGTATCTAAGAGCCTGGAGAGGTTCCCTGTGAATGGCAGGCACATAGACCTGTAGTTGTCCAAGCTTGTGCCCCCATAAGCCCTCATGCTTCTCCTGTCTTGCCTTCTTCATTCTGTTAATGATCCACTTGTCTACTCAGCCACCAGGGAAGAACCTGGGGAAGCCCACCTCGCCTCTTCCTTCCACATCTAGCCACTTGCCAGATTCTACTGAACTAGGGTCTTTTCTCCACCCCCTCTACCACTCTCTTAGTTCAAGCCATCCATCTGTGGCGGGCCACCTGTACTGGACTCCTTGGTAGTTTCTTATTCCTCACCAGTCTGTCCTCAGTCCTACATGGTTCTTAACTGGCAGTGGGTGCAAGAGAGGTGCACATGTTCAGGGCTCAGGCTCTGCTCTCAGAGATTGGAGCTAAATTCGGGAATCAGAGCTCTGTATTTAAAAATCCACACTCGTTAGCATGTTCTTTCAGAGTCTGATCTTGCCAGTCTTTGCGCTCTGCACTTGCCATGGGATCCCCTAAACATGCTCTGCACCCCTGGTTCTCTTGATGGGTATCCCTGTCCCTTTTCTACATCAGGGTAATTTCTTGTCCTTTAAGACTCAACTCACAGGCACCTCCTCTTAGCCCTGCTCTCGAGGAGCTCAGTGAGGGAGAAAAATGGCATGTGCCTAGAACAAAGGAATCCTGGTCTGTCCACTGTATGCTGGATGTCTGCCAGCTGAATAATAGAGTACAGGGGGAAAGATCCTCTGACATTGAGAAGAAGGTGGAACTTGGTCTGGGCCTTGAAGAATAGGCAAGGGTTTGGGCTGTTGAAGAGGGGAGGGGCCTGGCAGCCAGTGAAGTTGAGTAGCTCTCATCCCTCAAAATGGATGTGGGTGGTGGCTAGGAGAGATGGCTGGGAAACAGGAATGACAGTTCGCTCCCCTCCCCCTACAGCTGCCTGCCTCTGACCTTGTGTAGTCCCTTCCTTTGGTTTCAGTTATGCCAGCCGTGAGGCGCTTTCCAGAAGCACTGGGTAAGTGGCCTGGTTTTACCCTCTGTTGGTGTATCCAGTGCACCTGGTCCTCCAGAACTATGACCTTTCCCTCTCTCCCTCTTCTCGGCAGGGTTACATTCTCTGGCCAGCCACTGGAAGACTTGTCTCTCCATGAACGGGTGTTGCAGAGGGTGACACTGAAGAGTGTTAAGGACAGGTTGCACAGAGATGCCTGGGCCTTTCAGTTGAGGGGGTCAGATGTGTCCTCAACTGTAGCATCCAGGAGAAGCAGCAGGCTGCTCACATGGGAGAACCTTTGCCTCTGGGTTTCCTCTAGCCAGTCTCATCCTATCTGTTCTTGAGGGCATAGGTAAACCTAACCCTCACCCCAGTAAAAAGCAGGGAGGAAAGGGTGTTTCATTCGGGGCAGAGCTATTGGGAGGAAGAATATGGTATACTGGTTGAGAGCTCAGGTTCTGGAGGTTGTGTACTGGGCCTGCCACATCTTAGTTAGAGGAACTTGGGCAAGTTACTTAATCTCTGTGCTTTGGTTGCTTCATGTGTATGTGAAAGTGAAATGAGTTAATATATGCTCCAGAGAGGGCTTAGCGTATCCTAAGTGTTAGATACACGTAGATTGTTATTATCGGGAGTGAGCAAGACATGTCCCAAGGCAGTGACGAGAGCAGCCTGGCAGGAGGGTAGGGGCTTGGAAATGGTGCTGAAAAGGTGGGTTGGGCCATGCCAGGACATGACCTTACTGCCTGGGCAGAGCTCATTCTCTTTCCTGCTCTGCTCTCTTGCCTCCTGTTCCTTAGAGTTAGCAAGAAGTTTCTCAAGGAAGTTGTGTGAATGTATGTGTCTTTGTTCAAAAATGCTTACTTTTCCCAACAAAATTAAAAAGCTCTCAAATTAAAAATTTTGTCTTTCTGGTATCTCTGAATCTCACGCTTACATTATCTCTTCGTGTCCCGCATGTATGTGCAATGCAGTGACCATCACTGTGTCCAAAGATGAGCCCAGGTGCTGCAGAAGGCACAGAAAGGTGCTGAGCTGGCAGTAAGGGGTGGGAGTTTGCAGGAAATACTTGGAAGAAGTAGTTGCAGTCCCAGAAATAAAACTGTTGCTTTATTCTCTTCTCTTTTGGCCCTGAAGCAGGTTAAGAAAGGTTGCTTCTGGTGGCTGATCCGTTTTTCCTCCTGGCCCTTGCCACAGTCTCTTTAGAATTCTAGAGCTGAGAGGAGCCCCCTTGATAGACAAGAGGCTGAGGCTTGGGAGGTGGGGAGGGTACAACCCACAGGCTCACAGTGGAGCCAGGCACACTCACTGCCCAGGCCTCCCTGTCTTGCTCCTGTTCACATGGCTCCTTTTGGTTGTTAAGGAGGGACAAGGTGGAGAGCAGGGGAATTCATTTCAGGTCAGGTGATGGTTTGGGTTTTTTGTTCAGTTTGTAGCAATTCCAGGTCTGTATTGATTATAGTTTTCTTTTACTTCATGATCTTGTCAGAATTTTTTTTTTTTGGGCCAACATAATTCAGCAGCAGAAGAAAATGCTGTTTTGACAGCCCCTGAGCCCAGCAGGCACATTTGCAAGCAAAGCAGTCAGTAATGTCAAATGCAGTACTCATGGTGGTTCTGTCTTTTGAGTGGGGACAGTGCCTGATTCTATCACAGGGTGAGGGAGTGGGTACGATTCAGAAGTTGAACAGCCTCTTAGTGCTTTCTGACATGGTTTGTAAAATATCTACTTCACGCCAGTGTACCTCTTGTTAAAGCTCAGCACAGGAAAGCTATCCTTACAGAAGGAGATCTGCCACGTATTTTACACGTGGTCCCCATTCTGGTCACTCGTGCTGGGGTGCTAGACTCAAGAATGCCATGCGCAACCATGTTTAGATGGAGACAGAAACATATTCCAGGAGTCAGGCCGACATCTGAAGCTGACTGTGTGTGGAGCTGGCATCAGATTCCACTTAGCTGGGGGTTGGGCCACGCTTGCCCGGAGGTGTGCGGGTAGTACATTCCTATAAGCTTGTGCTGAGGGTTCTCTTCAGCACCGTGCCCTCCTAGAATGACCTCTTGATAAGTGGCCCACCATCCTGGGTTAGTGTGCTATGGTCGAGTCAGATCTTAACTTCTGCCATGGACTAATTCGTGCTGTCACCTTGAGTCTCAGTGTCTTGATTTCTGCAATGGGATGATGAAACGACTTCATAGAGTTATTATAGTATTAAACATATTGGTTGTGATAATAACTAAGTGTAAGATGGTATACTGCTGACTCATGGAAGGCGTGATGTCTTCTTGTGGGTTCTGCCTCCTTTGCTAACTATTAATTGAAATAAGAGAATCATGTTTGTAGGGCTCTAAAAGCTTCTGTTTAGATTTACAGTATTTTGATAAATTTTTTTTTAACTTTTATTCATTTTTGAGAAGGAGAGAGAGAATTGCAAGCAGGGGAGGGGCAGAGAGAGAGGGAGACACAGAATCCAAAGCAGGCTCCAGGCTCTGAGCAGTCAGCACAGAGCCTGATGCCGGGCTCGAACCCACGAGCCCCTAGATCATGACTTGAGCTGAAGTCAGATGCTCAACCAACTGAGCCATCCTGGCGCCCCTACACTATTTTGAATTAAAGTCATGATTTAGTGTCCTTGCTACTGATTGGTTTGTGCAAGCACGGAAAGCACATTTCTGTCAAAATTAGTTACTTGGCTAATGTCATAACAAAAAAGCAGGAAGAGGCTATTTCAAGTAACTAATGTCCTCCTAGTTGGGTAGCTGGTATTTGAGAGTGATACTGTACTTAGATTTTATTTATTTATTTATTTATTTTATTTTTTTAATGTTTTATTTATTTTTGATACAGCAAGAGACAGAGCATGAGAGGGGGAGGGGCAGAGAGAGAAGGAGACACAGAACCGGAAGCAGGCTCCAGGCTCTGAGCTAGCTGTCAGCCTAGACCCCGACGCGGGGCCCGAACCCACGAATGTGAGATCTGACCTGAGCCGAAGTCGGAAGCTTAACTGACTGAGCCACCCAGGCGCCCCAGTACTTAGATTTTTAAAAAATAGCTTATTTATTTATTTTGAAAGACTGTGTGTGTGTGAGAGAGAGAGAGAGAGAGAGAGAGAGAGAGAGAGAGAGAGAGAAGGGAGAGGAGCAGAGAAAGAGAGGAAAGGAGAGAATTCCAAGCAGGCTACACACCTAGCTTGGAGACTGACTTGGGGGTTTGATCTCATGATCAAGCTGATATCAAGAGTTGGACATTTAACCAACTGAGCCACCCAGGCACCCTTGTACTTAGATTAAAAAAACATTTTTTAAAAAAATTTTTTTTATATTTTAAGATGGCACAGGCAGGGGAGGGGCAGAGAGAGGGTGAGACAGAATCTGAAGCAGGCTCCAGGCTCTGAGCTGTCAGCACAGAGCCCGACGCAGGGCTCATACTCGCAGGGCTCAAACTCACATACTGTGAGATCATGACCTGAGCCAAAGTTGGACGCTCAACCGACTGAGCCACCCAGGCTCCACCCTTGTACTTAGACTGAGCCACCCAGGCTCCACCCTTGTACTTAGATTTAAAGGCAGGTTTGTGTCACTTCCCCTTAGACATCCAGGTTTCATTTTGCCTGGACAAGACAAACATAGAAAATATTTCTTGCACAGCATAAACCCTTAGTGACTCTCTGTGAGGGGCTAGGACAAATGCTGTATATGTTCTTGCCTTTGTCATTATATATTTTGGGAAGCTGAGCTCTACCAGGATCCTGTTGAAGAAATTGGAGCCCCTGCATTGCCTGTTTCTAGTGGAAGCTCTTGCTGCCCTCACCCACTGCTTTGTGTGGCTGAGAGAGATTTTAGGTTTGTCCCTGGTCCTGGCCTTACCCTGTAAAGGGTCTGTGATTTGGGCCCCTCTCAACTTCAGCTTTACCATTTGTAAGATGAAGCTAATATGCCTGACTTGCCTATCTCTGAGTGTCATGAGCTTCCAGTCCTATTCTGTATGCTGTTTATTGTAAACACTGCAGAGGGTTCTCCTGACCAGCAACCTCTCATGCTTCTCTGAGTCTTGCTCTTGCTTTTCTTTCACATGGCTGCTTTTGGTGTATGCATCTTGCACCAAAGGTATGCACCTTTCTTAGTGTCTTCATTTCTGGAGATTGTCCCCAGAAATAACTGGCTCTTTCCTAGAAGGCTATGTCTTCTCTAGCATCTCTCCATTTGTTTATTTTTGGGATTTTGAGGATGGTGACACTAAGCTATTGCCCTCCAAAGGGGATTGTGATGGTGATATGTTCTTAGCAACTCCTCTGCCTTATGTTTCTTTTCTTCTCTTTTCCTTTCTTTCTTTTTCTTTTTCCGTTTATTTTTGAGAGAGAGTGAGAGCCAGCACAAGCCAGGGAGGGGCAGAGAGTGGGGGAGACACAGAATCTGAGGCAGGCTCCAGGCTCTGAGCTGTCAGCACAGAGCCTGATGCTGTGCTCGAACTCAAGAACTATGAGATCATGACCTGAGCCGAAGTAGGGCACTCAACCAACTGAGCCACCTAAGTGCCCCTTTTCCCTTTCCTTTCCTTCCCTTCCTATTCCCCTTTCCTTTCCTCCTTTCTTCTCTTATTTCTTTCATTGAGATACAGTTGATCAGGTTGTTTCTGAAAAAACTTTGTGCCAAAACTATAAACATTTTTTTAAGTTTATTTTTGAGAGTGAGAGAGAGTACAAACAGGGGAGAGGCAGAGAGAGAGGGAGAGAGAGAGAATCCCAAGCGACACGGGGCTTGAATCCATGAACTGTGAGATCATGACCTGAGCCCAAGTTGAACACTTAACTGACTGAGCCATCCAAGCACCCCTAAGCATATTCGTTTCTAATTTAAGACCCCATGAGTTCTGGTTCATAGACTGTCAGCACCATATTGTGTCTATTCCCTGTTATGTAGAGTGCCTTGACATTGTCTTGGATTTTTAAGAACTGTGGTGATACATTATGGAAGGGGGAATTGAACCTAAGGTTAATTGACTGCCTAGGAGGGGCATTAAGGGTTGTATAAAGTTTCTTGTAATTCTCAGTAGTACCCTGTAAAGTTGCTTTCCTATTATTCAGATAAGATGGTAGGCTTGGAGTTTCCAGTGGTATGAAGAGTGGGGTCGGGGGCGTCTGGGTGGCTCGGTTGGTTGAGCATCTGGCTTCGGCTCAGGTCATGATCTCATGGTTTGTGGTTTCGAGCCCCACGTCGGGCTCTGTGCTGACAGCTAGCTCAGAGCCTGGAGCCTGCTTCTGATTCTGTGTGTCCCTCTCTCTGACCCTCCCCTGCTCACACTGTCTCTTTCTGTCTCTCAAAAATAAATAAAAAACACAAAAAATAAATTTAGAGACAACTTCTAAAAAAAAAAAAAGAGTGGGGTTGGGGTTTATGCCCAGGCCTATCTGACTCCAGAGGCCTGTGCTCTTTCTAATCCACTGTTTGACAGCTGTTGAAGCAACCACTTGCCAAATCAAAACATTGTCTCTCTGTATAATGTATAAAATTAGTGTTAAAGAGAATGTTGGGATTGCAGTATCTGATTATTTGTCTATAGGTATCTTCAGAATAAAGAACAGTAAAATAAGCAATGCAAGTCATAGTAAGCATTATCTTTTCATTTTATTTAAAAAAAATTAACATTTATTTAGTATTGAGAAACAGAGAGCATGAACAGGGAGAGGCAGAGAGCGAGGGAGACACAGAATCTGAAGCAGGCTCCAGGCTCTGAGCTTTCACCACAGAACCTGACACGGGGCTCCACCCCACAGACCACGAGATCATGACCTGAGCTGAAGTTGGACACTCGACCGACTGAGCCACCCAGGTTCTCCTATTTATTTATTTTTTAAAGTTTCATTTATTTAAGTAATCTGTATACCCAGTGTGAGGCTCAAACTCACAACCTGGAGATTGAGTCACATACTTTCCCAACTGAGCTAGCCAGGTGCCCAACATTTACTTTAAAAAAAAAATAGTGCAGAAAAATTTCTGGGTTTCTGTTACCAGAAACTTGTTGCAGCTACAAGGATTCCTTACATTGCTTCTGTGTGCCTGGCTCAGTGGGAGGTGTTAGCTCTTTTAGGAGTTTATTTCTAGTCATGGAAATGACACTGAATTCATCAGGGCTTCAATATCTTCCTTTCTAAAAGACAGGAATGGTTGGGCATGGTAGTTCTTAAGCAGGAGTGCAGCTCACGGTCACTGGGGGATCCCCTGGCACAGGTGCTCAGCCTTACTCAGGAAACTGTTTCTGCAGGTCTAAAATGAGATCTCAGCACAAGTCAGACTTTCTCCCTTCACCCTCCCCTCTGCCCCATCTATCTCTCTGCATGTGGGTGTTGAACAACTCCCCCTGGGCATTTGGGTATGCTCTCTGAGAGTCCTGTAAACATGAGTTAACACTCCAGCCAAACTTGGCTCCCAGCTGCTTCCCAGACACATGGGGTGATTTCTTCCTTCCATGTGTTTGCATACATTTCTTGTTTTCTTATTTTTTATAGTTTTTATTTATTTATTTTGAGAGAGGCAAGTGGAGGAGGTTCAGAGACAGAGAGAGAGAGACTCAAGCAGGCTCTGTGCTGCCACCCCAGAGCCCAACATGGGGTTTGAACACACAAAACCGTGAGATCATAACCTGAACTGAAATCAAGAGTGGGATGCTTAATCTGCTGAGCCACCCAGCTGCCCTCATCTGTCTGCCGTCTGGATTTCTTAAAGGGGACCAGGGCCACAGCTAGTTGAGAATTACTGGCTCCTGAAGGGTTCTCTGTCAGTGATGCATGAGGGTTGCCCAGGGAGATTTTGAGTGGCTGCTTTTCCAGGCACCGTCATAGATCTCCAGAGAAGAAGAAGAAGAAGAAAAAGAAAAAAAAGACTTTATTAAATACTTTGCCTGAACTCAGATGCATACCCAGGAGTTATGTGACCAGAGCTCACTGTGTATAGCTGTCTCGTGCTGTCCTTGCAGGGATAAGCCGAGGTTTCTGTGCAGGATGTGGAACAGTCCACTTCTTCTGGGGCCAGGGCTGTCTCCTGTTAGTACCTTTGGAACTGTTAAGCAGCTGTTTCTAGAGTGTGCCACACTCCTGCCTGGCATGGGCATCAGGCTCACTGGGCTACAGTGGGCTTTTCCCTTTTTGAAGAGCTGGCCAGCATACCCAGGCTCTTTCAGGTTCCCTCAGTACACTGAGATCTACCTCTGGGCTCAGAAATGGACCTCATTTTGAGAAGCATTGGTGTCTTTCTCCCTTATCACTTGGCTTTGGCTGGGAAGCCTGCTCTCCCCTACTGGGAGAAGGAATGAGGTCACTGGCTGGTTCTGCTTTCCCTCGTACTCTTCTCTTGGTTTGTAAGTACTGGCGCCATCAGCCTGGAGCAGCTGGCCCAGGACAGCTTTTTGCTCCTAGCAGAACTGAAACAAACTTTTGTGGCCTTATTTTGTAAGTTCTTATCATTATTGGCTTTGGTCTTCCTGACTCTGTTCTAGAGCTGAGCCACTCACAGTTTTCCTTTGTCAGGTCCCTTTTTTCCCCATCGTTTGTAATCATATCCTTTTGAATTTGAACTTAAAAAATTTTAAAGTTTATTTAGAGAGAGTGTGAGCACATGGAGCGGGGGGGGGGGGGGGCTGAGAGAGGAGGGGGGAGAGAGAATCCCAAGCAGGCTCTGCACTGTCAGCATGGACCCTGACCCAGGGCTCAAACTCACAAACTTCAGGATCATGACCTAAGTTGAAATCAAGAGTTGGATGCTTAACCAGTGAGCCACCTAGCCACCCGTAGAATTTGAACTTTGGATTTACATTGGTTTCTTTAAATTGCTTCCCCAGTTCTTCCATCTCAGGATTACTTACTCTCAGGGGTGCACTTTTGCTTGAGAGTTTGTTAAGTCTCTTGAGCCATCTTGCGTTTTCCAATCTCAGACCTTCAGATGAACCTGTCTTTTCTCTGAATGACTGGAATCCATTTTCAGGTTGTTCCCCTTGGTAGAGGTGTGATTGGCATTTTGGGCTGAGCAGTTCTTATCTGGAGGACCTGCTTGTGCAATGCAGGATTCTTTAGCATCGTGGCCACCAGTGGTGCTGGTGGTTCTCAGCAGCTGGGGCTCTAGAGGATATTGGGAAATCAGGGTGGGGTGGTGTCACAATGCTTGGCATGTAATGGGCAGGGCTCGGGATGGTCAAGTACAGAGTCCTGCCTGGATGCTGGACGCCACCCTATCGAGAAACACTGCCCTGCATTCCCTGGAGATTACAGGGCTTCCTTGGTTCTTTGTCTTGGTTTGTCTCACTTCTGCCTTATAATCAGTTTTTCCTTGTTGGTTAGAATTATGCGAAGGAGGTTACCTCGTCTGCTCTTAGGTGAGCTTAACTTGACAGCAAGTTGAGAGTTTATCTGATAACTAGTAATTGATAAACCAAGCTTTGGATTTCTTAAGCCTCCCAGCTCAGCCGACATGGTGCCCATTCTTCTCTGGCAGGGGGTGGGAGGGATGGTGTCTTCCACCACGATTATTTTAAAATTAATATCCTCCCATGAAAATTGAATATAATCTCATTTGTTGTCTAATTTCAAAGTTCTATCTGAAATTGTTTTCTTACCTGTATATGGTTTAAAACATTTCTGATAGCTTGGTAGGATTCAGCTCTTAAGCGACATATGATATCTTCTGTCTTTAGCCAGGAATCTTACTCTAGTTGTACCAGGGGTCAGAAAATCAAAATACTTGGAGAGCATTTCCCATCCCAGAGCCTTTTCTTTTCTTCCCCAAGCCTCAGGTTCCTGTCCCTTCACTGTCCTGGTAATTAAGCAAGTGAACATGACCATGAGCTCCTGAGGCTTTTTTGGATATGTGCCCTCAAGCTTACCCTAATGGAGCTTATATGCTCTTTGGGGAGTGGGGCAGAGTGATAGAGTAAGATTTATTTATTCCCCATCCTGAAGGCTTCATTGTCCCTAGGGAACCATTTCTGATGAGTCCTGGGCATTAGAAGGAGGACCAGATAGCAGTTGGCAGGTGAGTGGTCTTTCAGGTTCCATGCTTTCCTTCCTGCAGGCCCAGGAAGAGGAGCCAGACCATACTTACCCCACCCCAGTGGCCATAACCATTTCAACCAGCTTCCTTATGGGAAGCTGACCATTGCTTAGAAATGGAGCTCATCTCCCGGTGGCTGTAGCTCTCTCTCCTCTCACTGTGTGATTTGTTAAAAACCCCCATTTCAGACTCCACCCCACAGTTGCTGGACCAGAATTTCCAGGACTGGGGCCTAAGCCCCGATGGTTGTGGTGGGCAGCCAGGGTTGACAAGCAGCAGCACCCTGTAGGAAGAAGCATGATCGGGTGTGTAGCCTTCCATGAAGCGCCAGCACATTCCAACTGCCTGTTCTGTGTCTTCATTTGACACACTGTCCTTCTTTGCCTACTCCATGCCAGGCACACCATACACCCTCCAACTTAAACCTGTAACACTGGCTCACTCCCTACTTTCTTTGGAATTGTTTTCCCATGGGGCCTTGTAAACAGTTGCCTATGTTATGGGAATGTGGAGTGCAGAGGATCTTTTGCACTTATTCAGTGCCTCTGGTGTCATTGTGCACAGCACCACACATGGAGGGGTTTCTCAGTTCCAAATGGATGCATGGACTGGACCAACAAGGAGGAAGCCAGGGCCAGGGAGGAAGCTGTTCTGCCTACTCAGCAGAAGAGGTCGAACTCAGCTAGGTGGTACTCTGGGGATGCCGAAAAGAGATGTGGAGGAGGCTTTTGTACCAAGGACAAGACGCCAGATTGAGACATTGAAGGGATTGTGTCACTCCAGGTGTCTGAGAATGGAGGAATATTGGGCATGTGGGCAGGCTGGTGCAGTGGGTGGCTTGGGTCAAAATGCCTGTTGATGTTGACTTGTCAGAGAAGCAGTGGTACACAGTTCAAAAACAAGGAACAGATAATTGTAGACTAAAGACTTCTCAGGCAGGGCCCTGAAGTAGTCATGGTGGTTGTGCTTTCTGGACTAAATGGCATTTGTAGCATGGACTGTTTGTATAATAATAATCCCTCCTTTGCAAAGGGTTCTGTTACCTGCAATGTAGTTTCCCCTTTGTTGTGTTCAATTCTGGGTCTCCTGATTTGAAGCCGAGGAAGTGAAGCCTCAGTGAAAGGCACATGTCCCCCTCCCCACCCCAGACTGGATAGTTGTTCTCTTTCCTGTGTGTCCGTGCTGAGGCAGAGTTCTGAAATCGCACCTACAGCACTGGCTAGAAAACCTGGTAGGTATGTGTTTGGTCCTAGTCTCCAGTTTTGTTTATCTTTATATCCTCAGCACCTGACTCATAGCTTAATAAATCTTGGTTAGAAGAAGTCAGGTCTGTAACACCTTTCTTGCGCCCCTGCCACGTGGTTGCCCTGTGCAGGGGTCTGAGGGTGTTTAAACAAAGGTCTGGTGACCAGCCCAAAGAGGAGGCATTGTGTCTGCAGAAGTTATTTGTCCCACCAAGTTCCATGGGGTCACCAAGGTGGGGTTTGTCTTGGTCTGGGGAAAGGGTTGAGGGGACCACTGTGGCTCTGGGCCTCTTAACCAGACCGGGCGCAGTCTAAGTCTGCACTTTGAAATTTTGTCATCAGTGGTGTTGGCACTCGGTTTAATTTGAGGGAGTCAGGAGGGATCTTTAATGTGTGGTGCTTTCCCCTGTTTGACACCCCTTTATGCTTTGTTAATCAACAGGAGCTTGAAGAAATCCGCAAATGTGGAATGAAAAACTTCCGTAACATCCAGGTTGATGAAGCTAATTTATTGACTTGGCAAGGGCTTATTGTTCCTGTGAGTATTGAACACTTCCACTTCTTATCAGATTATCCTTCAAGGTGATGTGTGTGCCGGGCTTACCTCTCTGTTCCCAAGTAGACTCTTAGGTGAGGCAGCCAACAGATGTACAGAGGCGCCTGCCACTTTAGGGTATAATAAGGCAGGGACCTTAACTTTGGGTTCCTGAGAAGAATCCTGTCTTTGCACTGGTTTTGTAAACCTTCTGGGGGGCCTGAGCTTTCCACTTCTTTGGTTATTGGCCCGGGAAAGGAGTGTGTGTTCGTGTTCCTGTCTTCCCTTGCTTCTCTGTGTCTGGTCCCGTTTGTCCAGACAGGGCTGCCTTCTCTGACCTCTCTTAGGAGATGGTGACCATTCCTATCTAGATCTTTTCTTGCTTCCCCACCTGGTTTTGCATCTGGATGTCTAACCCTCTGGACCCTTGCGTTCCGGGCTTTATTCCTGGCCCCCTCCAATATGTGCCTGCCATTGGTCTCAAATCCCTTTGCTTAACGGCCTACCTGGTTCCCTCACCCAGTGTCTTGTCTGGGCCTTGTGCTTCCACTGTCTGGACCCCACAGCTCATGTTCCTGCTGCCTCATGGACTTTTGCCTTTAGATGGGCTCCGGCTTGCTCTTGGCAATGGCCTTCCCACGGCCTTACTGTCCTCTCAGTAAAGTGTCTGCTCTTTCTTCATCCTCTCATCTCCTCACCCCTCAAGAAGAGTCTCCTCCTGTACTAACTCCCAATTTGCAGTTCCAGTTCCTCCTGCCTCCTGGAACCACCTCACATTGAGCACATGGGCTTCCCTCTGTCCTCATGCCTTGGGCTCTGCAGCCCTGAAGCCCACTTGCCTCCCGAGCTTTTGGAGCCTGTGCAGTGTCCCAGCCCCCGGTTCTGTGACCTTGCGCCACTCACCCCTGTCTTCTACTTCCTCTGCGCTTTTAGACAGGGACCTTGTTTAGTCTCTTGCCTTTCTCTCATGCTGTTTCTTGGGGCCCCTGATTCTTCCAGCATCATAGCTAACTAGGTTATTGCTGTACATGAAGGAGTCCTGTCCTTGCCTCTATTCCTGCCCCTTTTCCAGAGCCACAACATCTGTCTGTGAGGTAGTCTTTGTGGACACTGTGCTTTCTAGTCTCCCTGGCTCCCAACCGGGTCCTCTCCGTGAGTATCCCCTTCCTTCCTGTTCTTCCACCTCCACTGCCTCCTCTTTTCATCCCCACTTTCCCTGTCCCTGCCCTACACTTTTGTACAGAATCTTTCCTTATGGGCAGAGTGGCTACTTTCAAAGCAGAACATGGAACATGCTTACTGTAGATACGTTCTTCTTAATGCTGGTTATAGGTCATGCCTTTTTAAAAGTCCTTGCAACATGAGCAGTAGATAATTGGATTCCTGCTTTATTTTCATAATCACTTGGATAACTAAGGAAAGATATGCTTTTGTAGCATTTCAGTACACACTCAAAAAATTTTAACCTGGGAGCATCCAGTTTGGCTTTGAAGATGAGTCCTTTAGATTTCTCCAGGTTTGGCGATGGTGGGGCTCAGGGCACAGTATGTAGATGGTGGAGGAGCCCTGGCTGGAAAGGTTCAGCCGGTGAACTCAGGCCTTGCCTGCCTTAGAGAACTGTTAGGTGCTAAGTGGAAGGATGGTCAGGACCATCTGACCTGTCTCTTTTCTTTATTTTAAAAAAATGTTTTTTTTTAATGTTCATTTTTAAGAGAGACTGGGACAGAGTGCAAGCAGGGAAGGGGCAGAGAGAGAGAGGGAGACACGGAATCTGAAGCAGGCTCCAGGCTCTGAGCTGCCAGCACAGGGCCTGATGTGGGGCTCAAACCCATAAACTGTGAGATCATGATCTGAGCCAAAGTCAGATGTTTAACCAACTGAGCCACCTAGGCGCCCCTCACTTGTCCGTTTTCTACTTGAGATTTTTTTATCCTGCTGCTAGAAGTAAAGAATTAGTCTATGGATCTTTTGAAAGAATGATAAGAATGAAGGGGATGGTTTTGAGCAGTCAAGCTTGGGCAATCTACCCCGAGAACAGCCCAGCTCCAAGGGTAGGTGACTGACATTAGGCTCTTCCCAGAGTATATATACCCCAACGCCTCCCTCTGGTGTCGTGTTGGTGGAGCCTGTGGAACAAGCTATAGTCTCATAAGTCCCAACGTGGAGACTGGCTGTTGGAATGTAGTGTGCTTGGGTCCAGGCTCTGGCTTGGTGTGAGGAGCATATCAAGGAAGCAGTTATGGTGCTCTTGGCAACTGACCCCTCCATGGTCCCCAGTACCAGGCCTCATGTATTCCAGTGGCTGGGTCAGCATGGGGAATCTTCTACCTAGACTCACCTGGGATCCCAGCCAGTTGGAGTGAAAGCAGAGCCCGACTAATAAAGACATAGTTGGGGGCGCCTGGGTGGCTCAGTCGGTTAAGCCTCCGACTTTGGCTGAGGTCAGATCTCACGTTCGTGGGTTCGAGCCCCGCATCGGGCTCTGTGCTGACGGCTAGCTCAGAGCCTGGAGCCTACTTCCCGTTCTGTGTTTCCTTCTCTCTCTCTGCCCCTCCCCCTCTCATGCTTTGTCTCTCTTTGTATCAAAATAAATAAAACATTTTTTAAAAAGTTAAAAAAAAAAAAAGACATAGTTGTCCAGAAGTGTGCTTTGACCACAGGGTGCTGGTCCTCATGGAGCCACTTAGTAAATAGGCCCTAGCTGTAGCTCAGAGAAGGGACAGACCTGGAGCCCCCAGAGAGGGAAAGTGGGAGTGAACTGGGTGTGTTGCTACCTCGAGACACCATTGTTACCATGGCACTTCAGGCTTATTCCCCTTAAATGCTTATTTTTATACAATTTTTTTTCATTTGAAATTCAGGGGTAATACCTGAGGACGAAAAAAAATCCCATAAGCCTATCATGAATAAATTTAGTAAGATTTTGGGCAGCTGCCCTTTAGGAACTGGACGCAGATAAGCCTTCTGAAATTTCTCACCCAATGAACATGTTCACTCTTAACCATTAGCAACTCTTCGCAGCCTTTTTACATGCAAGTTTTAATGAACCATTTGATCATTTCATAAGTATCACATACTTTGATCATTTAGTCATTGCCTTGAAACTCTGTGAACATAATTTTTGATAATTGTGCAATACCTCTTAATATATTTGTTCAATTGTTCCTTTAATTTTCACCATTTGGATTGTTGTTTATCCAGTTTTAAAATAATTTATCCTTGAAGGGGGTGTCTGGCTGGCTCAGTTGGTGGAGCGTATAACTCTTCTCTCAGGGTTATGAGATTAAGCCCCACATTGGGTGTAGAGATTATTTTAAAAGGCGAAAGATTTATACGATCTGAAGAGAAACTAGAGTATGAAATTATTTTAAAAAATCCATGAATTAAAACAATGTTTTTTAAGTGAAATAATTTGTCCAAGAGCATCTTTATGTGAAAATCTTAGTGTGTATCTTTATTTTTTTATTTGTTAAAAAAAATTTTTAGTGTTTATTTTTGAGAGCGAGAGAGAGAGAGAATGAACAGGGGAGGAGCAGAGAGAGAGGGAGACCTAGAATCCAAAGCAGGCTCCAGGCTCTGAGCCATTAGCACAGAGCCTGATGTGGGGCTTGAAATCAGGAATTGTGAGATCATGACCTGAGTTGATATCTTGTCCGATGCTTGACTAGATAAGCCACCCAGGCGCCCCTGCTTATTTTATTTTATTTTATTTTATTTTATTTTATTTTATTTTATTTCTTTCTTTCTTTTTTTTTTTTTTTTTTGGGAGACAGAGAGAGACAGTGTGAGCTGGGGAGGGTGTGAGAGAGAGGAGGGGGGGAGATCTAGAAACTGAAGCAGACTCCAGGCTCTGAGCTAGCTGTCAGCACAGAGCCCGACATGGGGCTCGGACCCATGAACCGTGAGATCATGACCTGAGCCAAAACTGGATGCGTAACCGACTGAGCCACCCAGGCGCCCCTCCCCTGTTTATTTTAGATTTGATCTTATAATACAGTCTGAGAAGGAGGAAGAGGATTAATATATCTATAAGCCTATGTATTGTCAAGTTATTTCCCTGAAAGGTTGTGCCAGTTTATACTCTCATGGGCACTGTCTGCACCAGTGCCCGTGTGTGTCCTTGTCTGTCATGAAGGTTACTGGGTGGTATTAAAGTGGGTTCTACTGGCAGTACTTCAGTACCTGGCTATGGGGTCTGATTGCCCTGGGTGAGAACCCTGGCCCTGCCCTGACCAGCTTGGGGATCTTTGGCAAGTTAATCAGTTTGTCCCAGAATCCTCACATCTAAAAGGAGTACTTCATCTCACTGATTGTTGTAAAAGTTCAGTAAGTGCATGTGCTCAGTCTCATCCTTATTCTTAAAGCCTTTGTGGGGTTGTCTGCAAAACTATTTGGCAGTTATGTAGAAAAGAGCCTGTGAAACAAGCATACAGAAAGAAACTGTTGTTGCCAATTTGATAGGTGCAAAAATACTCAATTGGATTTGTGTCTTAGTCCCTTTCAGGCTGTTATATAACCAAATATCAGGTACCAGATACTGGTTAGTTTGTAACAATGGACAACAAAATCAAATATCTGAAAAAAAATTATTTTTCTGTATCTAGTTCATAACAACAGAAATTTCTCACAGTTCTGAAGGCTGGGAGTGGGAGATCAGAATGCCAGTCTGCTGAGAGACTTTCCCGGCATCCTCACATGGCAGGAGCAAGCTAGCTCTCTGGGGCCTCTTGTCAGGCACTAATCCCATTTATGAGGGTATTCTTGAATGATCTAATCACTTCCTAAAGGCCCAACCTCCTAAGACCATCACCCTAGGCATTAGGTTTTCAATATATGAATTTTGGGCAGGTGCCTGGGTAGTTCAGTTGCTTAAGTGTCCATTTTGGCTCAGGTGATGATCTCACAGTTTGTGAGTTTGAGCCCTGTTATCAGTCTCCGTGCTGATAGCTCAAAGCTTGGCGCCTACTTTGGATTCTGTCTACTACTCTCTCTGCCCCTCCCCTACTTGTGCTCTGTCTCTCTCACTCAAAACTAAGAAAAAACATTTTATAAAAATATATATATACGAAGTTTGGGGCTACACAAACATTCAGACCATAGTAATGTGCATTTTAATTTTGTTATTGTAGTTGAAGGTTTTTCTTATTTATTGACTATTTATATTTCTGTAATCTATTATCTTTCAGAGTTTTAGTGTGCTTCTTTGTTGAATTGTTGGAATTCTGTATATTAGTCTTGTTTCTGGGAAAAATATTGTTTTCTTTTTTTTTGTTGTTTATTCAAGAATTCTTGAAAGTTTCTCCTAAAATTAAAAAAAATTTTGCTTCATTTTTAAAAATTGTGGTAAAATATACAACATAAAAGTTATCTTTTTGTTTGCTTATTTTAAGAGAGAGGAAGGAAGGAGAGCATAAGAGTGAGTGGGGGAGGGGCAGAGAGCCAGGGAGAGGGAATCTCTAGAAGGGATTAAGGTACTCACTGTCAGTGGCTTAATCTCGGAGCCCAGAGTGGAGCTCAATCCCAGGAACCGAACTGCGAGATGACCTGAGCGGATATACAACTGACCGAGTCACCCAGGTGCCCCTTCACTGTAGTTTTGATTTGCTTTTTCCTCATGACTGTGTATGTTGAACATTTTTTCATATGCTTATTGGCCATTTGTAAATGTTCTTTGGGTAACACATTTCTGTTAATTCAAGCAAGGCCTTTGCCCTCATTCTTTTTTTTTTTTTAATTTTAAAAAATCATTTTATTTATTTATTTATTTATTTATTTATTTTTGAGAGAGAGAGAGACAGTGTGAGCAGGAGAGGGTCAGAGAGAGAGGGAGACACAGAATCTGAAGACAGGTTCCAAGCTCTGAGCTAGCTGTCAGCACAGAGCCAATGTGGGGCTCGAACCCACAAACATGAGATTATGACCTGAGCCTAAGCCAGACGCTCAACCGACTAAGCCACCCCGGCGGCCCATTCTCTTTCTGTTTTTTAAAGACTGAAGTTTTTTAGAGCAATTTTAGCTTCACAGAAAAATTAAGAGTATAGAGATTTCCTACATATCTCCCTGGCCCCATGCATGCGTAACCTGCCCCATTATGGACATACCTTACCAGAGTGGTTCATTTGTTAAAATTGATGAATCTACACATTGATGAACCATCATCACCATCATCACGGTTTACATTAGTATTTACTGTAGGTGCTGTATGTTCTGTGAGTTTGGGAAAATGTGTGATGGCACATACCCATTGTTATGGTACTGTACAGACTGTTTTCACTGCCCTAAAATCCTCTGTGTTCTGCCCCTCTCCCCTTGCTACTGCCTTACACCCAGCCCCAGCAACCACTAATCTTTTTCTTGTTTTCATACTTTTGCCTTTACCAGAATGTCTGTCATTTGTTTGGAATCATACAGCATGGTTTCTTTCAGTTATAGTAATATATACATTTAGTTTCCTCCTTGTCTTTTATGGCTTGACAGCTCCTTTTTAGCATGGAGTAATATTCTCTTGTCTGATGGATCACTGTTTATCTGTTCACCTACTGAAGGGCATCTTATTTGCTTCCAGGTTTTGGCAATTATGAATAAAATGGCCGTAAACATTTTTAATTGGGTGTTGGTCTCCTTGTTTTTGAGTTGTAGGAATTCTTTATAAATTTTAGATATTAAACTGCTATCACATACATGATTTACAAATATTTTTTTCTCATTCTGTGGACTCTCACATTCTTTTTTAAAAAAATTTAAAATTTATTTATTTTATATTTTAATGTTTTTATTTATTTTTGAGAGAGAGAGAGCACAAGTGGGATAGGAGCAGAGAGAGAAGGAGACACAGAATCCAAAGCAGCCTCCATGCTCCGGGCTCCAAGCTGCCAGTCCAGCCAGATGCCAGGCTTGAACCCATGAACCATGGGATCATGACCTGAGTTAAAGTTGGATGCTTAACCAACTGAGCTGCCTAGGTGCCCCTCCTTTCACGCCATTGAGAGTGTCATTTTTTTTTTTTTAATTCGAGTGGTAGCTGACACACAGTGTTACATTAGTTTCAGGTTGGATAGTATCCTTTGCACAAAAGTTTGTAATTTTAATGAAGTTTATTTTATCAATTTTTTTTCTTTTGTTGCCTGTGCTTTGGGGATCATATTTAAGAAACCATTGTCAAATCCAAGTCACCTAGATCTTCCCAGTATTTTTACCCCAAAAGCTTAACTATTTTTGAGAGAGAGAGAGAAAGAACTTGCGAATGGGGGAGAGGAAGAGATAGAGGAAGAGAGAATCCCAAACACGTCCTGAGCTATCAGTGTGGAGCACAACCTGGGGCTTGAACCCACGAACTCTGACATCATGACCTGAGCAGAAACCAAGAGTTGGATGCTTAACCAATTGAGTCACCCAGGTTGCCCCCCCCCTTTTTTTTAAAGTAAGCTTTACACTGGGGCTTGAACTCACAACCCTGAGATTAAGAGCCTCATTCTTTACCAACTAAACCAGCTGGCCTCCACCCCTGTTTTTTTCTAAGAATGTTTATAGTTAAGGCTCTTAAATTTATGTCTTTGACCCATTTTAAGTAAACTTTTACATATGGCGGAAGGTAAGGATTCACCTTCATTATTTTGCATGTGGATATCCAGTTTTCCCAGTACCATTTATTGAAGAGACTACTCTTTTTTTTTTTTTTTGCTCCATAATATTTTATTGTCAAATTGTTTTCCATACAACACCCAGTGCTCTTCCCCTTAAGTGCCCTCCACCATCACC
>NC_043713.1:60588097-60706132 GCF_006229205.1 Suricata suricatta | reverse complement strand
TTCCATGTTTTGGCTATTGTTGACATTGCTGCTATGAACATTGGGGTACATGTGCTCCTATGCATCAGCATTTCTGTCTATGGTAGATAATCGTTTTATTTTATTTTATTTATTTATTTTTTGTGATAAACTCACAAAAAATAAAAATGCATTTTATTTTTTTAAACAACCTATATGACATGTTTTCTTAAAAACAATGCCTCCGCTCCAAATAAATGAAGGTCAAAGTAAATGAAGAGCTCAAGATGACATCAGTCCCATTTGTCTAAGTCCCGGTGTCGTGTGGATGAGCAGCAGCCAGTCATGACAACAGGTGATACATCCAAAGTTAACAGCCAAATTCGTTAACATTTTTCCATTTCTAAACCATCCTTAAAGAAGATCATATATGGGGTCCCACTGTCCTCGCGGTAGTCCAGCAGGGCCACCATGCCGTCCAGATTCATGTTTTCACCAAGAACTGGTAGTTTTTGAAATTAGCAAGGATGTGCTTGATTTGTTCTGCAGCCCCTGTCATAAAAGGTTTTACTCTTTCTGGCCTCTGTTCTTCAAGTTTGCCTTTGATTGATTTCATGTAATCTTTGATGTACTTCTTGTAAGCTTCCTTTGTGAAGCTGGTTTCCTACAAGTGATGGTTCATGACAATGTCCACACCGGTGATGACTGTGCTCTCGGTACCTTCACCCTCAGGGCCTTCAGCGGAGGCATTGCCACCAATGAGCGAGTCATCAGTGTTACCCTCTGTCCTACTGACTATCTTCCCCTCCACCTCCAAGCACAGTCCATCCGCAATCTCCCAGATCTTGTAGATGTCAGAGAACATCTCATCATGGCTGATAAGGTCCCGGTAGATGATCATGACTGTGGCCAGAGAGAGACGACGGCGGCGCTAGCTTAGCAGGAGCTGGGAGCTCTGAGCGAGCGCGGAGCAGCCGGAGCGGCACTCGGGGGGAGGGGGGAGCGGGCGGAAAAGCGATAATCGTTTTAATATGGTACTGAATTCAGTTTGCTAGTGCTTTGTTGAGGATTTTGGCTCAAAGTTCGTAAGATTTTGTAATTTTCTTGTAGTGTCTTTGTCTGGCTTCACTGTTAGGCTGATGCTGGCCTTAGAGAACAAGTTACAAAGTGTTCACTCCTCTTTGGAAGAATTCTAGAAGGATCAATGCTAATTCTTTACACATTTGGTACAATTCATCAGTAAAACCATCTGATTCAGGACTCTTGATGGGAGGTTTTTGGTTACTGATTCAATCTCCTTAGTCATTATAGATCTAGGTAGATTTTTTTCTTCTTGATTCAGCTTTAGCAGATTGATTGTTTCTAGAAGTTTGTCCATCCCATCTAAGTTATCTAATTTGTTGGTGTACACAATTGTTTATATTACTTGTATAATTGTTATTTCTTAAAATTGGGAGTAATGTCTCCACTTTCATTTCTGATTTTAGTAATATGAGCCTCCTTTTTCCTTAGTCTAGGCAAAGGCTTGTCAGTTTTTCGTTGATCTTAAAGAACCAACTTTTGCTTTCATTGATTTTTTTTTCTCTATTGTTTTTCTACTCTTTTTTTTTTTTTAATGTTTATTTTTAAGAGAGACAAAGTGTGAGTGGCAGAGGGGCAGAGAGAGTCAGAGACACAGAATCTGAAGCCAGCTTCAGGCTCTGAGCTATCAGCACAAAGCCCAATGCAGGACTCGAACTCATGAGCTGTGAGATCATGACCTGAGTCGAAGTCAAACACTTAACTGACTGAGTCACTCAGGCATCCCTCTACTGTTTCATTTATCTCTTCTGTAACTGTTGTTACTTATTTCTTTCTGCTAGCTTTGTGTTTAGTTTGCTTTTCCTTTCCTCATTTCTTTGTTTTTTTTATTAATTTTTTAAGTAGTTTATTGTCAAATTAATTTCCATCTTTCCTCATTTCTTAAGGTGTCCAGTTAGGTTATTGATTTGAGATCTTTCTTTATGATTATTATAGCTGTAAATTTTCCTCTGAGCACTATTTTCACTGCATTCCTTAAGTTTTAATCTGTCATGCTTTAAATTTCATTCATCTCAAGGTATTTTCCAATTTCCCTTGTGATTTTTTTTTTCTTTGACTCCTTTGTTTTTTCTTTTTAAAGAATATATTTAATTTCTGGGCACCCGGATGGCTCAGTTCGTTGATCTTCTGACTTTGGCTCAGGTCATGACCTCTTGGCTCACTGGTTCAAGCCTCACATTGGGTTCTGCACTGATGGCTCTGAGCCTGCTTCAGATCCTTTGCTCCCCTCTCTGCCCCTCCCTCTGCTTGTGCTCTCTCTCAAAAATAAACATTAAAAAATATATATATATCTATATGCTTAATTTCTTGAGTGCCTGGGCAACTCAGTCCGTTAAATGTCCCAACTCTTGTTTCAGCTTAGGTCATGATCTTATGGTTCATGAGATCAAGCCCTGCATCCAGGCTCGTTGCTCAGAGTACTGGAGCCTACTTGGGATTCTCTCTCGCTCTCTCACTGCCCCTTCCCTGTTCATGAACAGGTGTGCATTCATGAACGTGCTCTCTGTCTGTCTGTCTGACTCTCTCTCAAAATAAATAAATGTAAAGAAAAGAGTATGGGAGCACCTAGGTGGCTCAGTTGGTTAAGTGTTCAACTTTGGCTCAGGTCATTATCTTGTGGTTCATGAGTTCAAGCCCTGCATCTTGCTCTGTGCTGAGGGCTCAGAGCCTGGAGCCTGCTTCGGATTCTGTGTCTTCCCTTTTTTCTCTGCCCCTCCCTGTTCATGCTTTGTTTCTGTCTCTCTCTGAAAAATGAACAAACATTAAAAAAATAAATAAATAGGGGCGCCTGGGTGGCTCAGTTGGTTAAGTGTCCAACATCAGGTAAGGTCATGATCTCACAGTCTGTGGGTTCGAGGCCTGCATTGGGTTCTGTCCTGGCAGCTAGGAGCTCTCTGCTCCTCCCCAACTCATGCTCTGTCTCTGTCTCAAAAACAAATAAACCTCCCCCCAAAATTAAAAAAAAATAAAAATTTAAAAAAATAAATAATTACTTATTTTCCACATATTTGTGAGTTTTCCAGTTTTCCTTTCATTTTTGACTTCTAGTTGCATCCCACACTGGCCAGTAAAGATACTTTGTGTGATTTTAGTCTTTTCAAAATTTATTTAAAGACAATTTTTGTGGCCTAACGTGGTTTATTGTGGAAAATGTATCATAGGCACTTGAAGAATGTGTGTTGTGCTGTTATTAGATGAAGTGTTTTGTATATGTTAGGTCTAACTGGTTGTTCAAGTACTCCATTTTTTGTAGATCTTCTGTGTTGATCTGTTACTGAAAATGGGGTACTGAAATCCCCAAATATTATTTTAGAACTTGTATTTTTTCCTTCACTTCTGTCAATTTTGCTTCATGTATTTTGGTTTATGTTTGTTAGTTGTGTATAGGGTTATAATTTTTGTATCCTCTTGATGGATTGAACCTTTATCAATATAGACTATTCTTGTTATAATCCTTTTTATTTAAAAATCTGATAATAATATAGTCACTGTAGCTCTCTTATGGTTATTAATGCCGTGGAATATCTTTTCCAACTTTTCCTTCTAACTTTATGACTTTGTAAAGCAAGTCTTTTGCAGTCATATAGATGGCTTGCATTTTCTTATCCATTCTGGCAATCTCTTTTCTTTATTATTTTTATTACTATTTTGAGAGAGAGAGAACAAACAGGGACAGGGCAGAGAGAGGAAGAGAGTGAGAATCCCAAGCAGGCTCTGCATTGTCCACACAGAGCCCAGTGAGCTGAGAGATCATGACCTGAGCTGAAATCAAGAGTCAGGTGCTTCACTGACTGAACCACCCAGGCATCCCAATCTCTGTCTTTTATTAAGTGGAGAGATTATTCCATTTATATCTCAAGAGATTATTAAGAAAGAATTTGCTTTTGTTATTTATCTGTTTTCTGGTTGTCTTAAATACTTTTTGTTCCTGAAATCCTCCATTATTGCTATATATATGTAGTTGATTTTTATTGTAGCCTACCATTTTGATTCCCTTCTTTCATTTTATGTATGCTTATTAGTTGTTTTTTTTAGAGATTACCTTGGGGATTACAATTAACATCTTAATCTTTTAACCACTTAGTTTGAATAATACCAACTTAATTTCAGTAGAATTCAGACAGTCTGCTCCTATACATCTCCATCACCTCCCAGTTTTATAGTTATTGTCACGAAGAGCAGTTACCAACCCAAAGTGCAATAATCTATAACATTAGCTTTTATCTTTTTCTGTGTAGATACACTTACTATTCTTTCTTTTTTCTTTTTCTATTTTCAGGTTGTTGGTATGGTTTATTATTATGTTTTATTTTACAACAAATTGTATATTTGCATGCATGAAAAATCTTTAATCCATTTTATTGCAATTTTTATGACAAAATACTTATTAAATATATAATTGATAAGTATACACATGCAAATATTGCTTGAGGATTAATTCTCAAATGAAATTATAAATCTGAATTTTTCAGCTTAAATTTTTTTGGATTTTTAAAAAATTTATTTTTTAATTTACATCTAAGTTAGCATATAGTACAATAATGATTTCAGGAGTAGATTCCTCAGTGCCCTTACCCATTTAGCCCATCCCCCCCTCCCACAGCCTCTCCAGTAACCGTCTGTTATTCATATTTAAGAGTCTCTCATGTTTTTGTCTTCCTCCCTGTTTTTATATTATTTTTGCTTCTCTTCCCATGTCTTCATCTGTTTTGTATCTTAAAGTCCTCATATGAGTCAAGTCATATGATATTTGTCTTTTTCTGACTAATATCTCTTAGCATAATAACTTCTAGTCCCATTCACATAATTGAAATGACAAGATTTCATTCTTTTTGCTTGCCAAGTAATATTCCTGTGGGGTGTGTGTGTGTGTGTGTGTGTGTGTGTACACGTACGTACCACATCTTCTTTATTCATTCATCCATCAATGGACATTTAGCCTCTTTCCATACTTTGGCAATTGTTGACAGTGCTGCTGTAAACATTGGGGTGCATGTGTCCATTTGAAACAGCATACCTGTATTCCCTGGATAAATATCTAGTGGTGCAGTTGCTGTGTTATTTTTAATTTTTTGAGGAACCTCTGTACTGTTTTCCAGAGTGGCCGCAACAGTTTGCATTCCCACCAGCAGTGCGAAAGAGATCCTCTTTCTCCACATCCTTGCTAGCATCTGTTGCTTGAGTTGTTAATGGTAGCCATTCTGACAGGTGTGAGGTAGTATCTCATTGTGGTTTTGATTTGTATTTCCCTGATGATGAGTGACCTTGAGCATCATTTCATGTGTCTGTTGGCGATCTGGATGTCTTTGGAGAAGTGTTGTTCATGTCTTTTTAGCCCATTTCTTTACTGAATTGTTTATTTTTTGGGTGTTGAGTTTGATAAGTTCTTTATAAATTTTGGATACAAACTCTTCATTTTATATGTTGTTTGCAAATATCTTCTCCCATTCATTGGTTGCCTTTTAGTTTTGCTGATTCTTTCGCTGTGTGAAGCTTTTTATTTTGATGAGGTCCCAATAGTTCATTTTTGCTTTTGTTTCCCTTGCTTCTGGAGATGTGTTGAGTAAGAAGTTGCTGCAGCCAAGGTCTGAGAGGTTCTTGCCTGCTTTCTCCTCAAGGATTTTGATAGCTTCCTGCCTTATATTTAGGTCTTTCACCCACTTTGAGTTTATCTTTGTGTATGGTGTAAGAAAGTGGTCCAGATTCATTTTTCTGCGTGTCACTGTCCAGTTTTCCTAGCACCACTTGCTGACAAGACTGTCTTTATTCCATCGGATATTCATTCCTGCTTTGTCAAAGATTAGTTGGCCATACCTTTGTGGGTTGTTCTTTATTTTTTCATATGGTTTTAAGTACTGTCCTTTCACTTAGCTTGAAGGGTTCTCGTTTGTATTTCTTTTGGGGATGGTGATGATTTAGTATTTTAAACATGAGAGAGGGAGAGAGAGACAATGCATGTGTGTGAACAGGGGAAGAACAAAGAGGTAGACAGAGAGGTAGAGAGAGAATCCCAAGCAGGGTCCCTAATGTCAGTGCAGAGTCCCATGAGGGCTCAGTCTCATAAACTCTTGAGATTGTGACCTGAGCCAAAACCAAGAATCAGTTGCTTAATAGACTGAACCACCCAGGCGCCCCCTGTCAGTTTTTATTTATCTGGGAATATTTTAATTTCTCGTTCATTTTTGGAGGATAGTTTTTGCTGAGTCTTTTCTTTTCAGCCCCTTGGATATGTATCATTCCACTGCCTTCTGTTGTCCATGGTTTCTGGTGAGAAATCATTTGTTTGTCTTACTGAGAATCCAGACAAATCACTTGTCTTTTATGGCTTTCAAGATTATCTCTTTGGTGATTTGACTGTGTGTCTTGGTATGATCTCTTTGAGTTGATTCTGCTTGGAGTTCATTAAGCTTCTTGGATGTGTAGATTAATCTTTCATGGAACTTGGGAAGGTTTTGCTCATTATTTTTTCAAATATTCTTTCTGCCCCTTTTCTCTTTCCTGGCCTTCTGGGGCTCCCATAATGTATATGTTGGTCTTCTTGATGATGTCCCATATATCCTTAGGCTCTGTTCACTTTTTTTATTCCTTTTCTTTCTGGTCCACAGACTGGATAATTTCCATTGTTTTAACTTCAGATGATTCTTTCTGAGTCTTCCTTCTGCTTATTCAAACCTACTGTCAAATTGCTCCACTGAAAATTTCATTTGTTTTTGTGCTGTTCAGCTTTAAATTTGTTTCCTTTTTTTCCTTTTAATTTATTTTTGAGAAAGAGAGCATGAGCAGGGGAGGGTCAGAGAGAGAGGGAAACAGAATCCAAAGCAGGCTCCAGGCTCTGAGCTAGCTGTCAGCACAGAGCCCGACGTGGGGCTTGAACCCACAAACTGTGAGGTCATGACCTGCGCTGAAGCTGGACGCTTAACCGACTGAGCCACCCAGGCGTCCCAAATTTGTTTCCTTTTTACAGCTTCTGTCTATTGGCATTCTCATTTTGTTCGGATATCACCTTCCTGGTTTAATTTAGCTCTTTGTCTGTGATTTCTTTTATTTCTTTGAGCATGTTTTAACTGTTGATTTTAATTCTTTGTCTAGTAATCCCAGTGTTTAGACTTCCTCAGGAATTTGTTTTATTCCTTTAAATGGGTTATACTTGGGGCTCCTGGCTGGCTCAGTTGATAGAGCATGGCATGAGACTCTTGATCTCGGAGATGTACGTTCAAGTTCCATGTTGAATCTAGAGATTACTTAAAAATTTTAGGGGCACCTGGGTGGCTCAGTCAGCCTATGTCTGACTTTGGCTCAGGTCATGATCTCACAGTTTGTGAGTTCAAGCCCCACATTGGGCTATCTGCTCTCAATATAGAGCCTGCTTTGGATCCTCTGAACCCTTCTCTTTCTGCTCCTCCCCCACTTGCATGTGCTCTCTGTCTCTCTCAAAATAAATAAACTTAAAAAAATCTTAATAAGTCATACTTTTATTAAGGTTTTTAAAAGTTTATTTATTTATTTTGAGAGAAGGGGCAGGTGTGTACATGAAAGAGGGGGAGGAACAGACAGAAAAGGAGAGAGAATCCCAAACAGGCTCCGTGGTGTCAGCCCAGAGCCCATCACAGGGCTCTGTCCCACAAGCTGAGAGATCATGATCTGAGCTGAAATCAAGAATTGGACCCTTTACTGACTGAGCCACCCAGGCGTCCCTTTATTTATTTTAAAAGTTTGTTTATTTTTGAGAGAGAGAGTGTGTGTGTGTGTGTGTGTGTGTGTGTGTGTGTGTGTGTGCATGCATCCACAAGCAAGGGAGGGGCAGAGAGATAGGGAGAGAAAATCCCAAGCAGGCTCCATATTTAGCCCAGAGCACAACATGGGGCCCAGTCTTTTGATCATGAGAGTCTGACTTGAGCTGATAACAAGAGTCACACTTAACTGACTGAGCCACCCAGGTGTGGCACTAAAGATTTTATTTTGGGGGAGCACCGGGGTGGCTCAGTCAGTGGAGCATCCAACTTTGGTTCAGGTAATGATCTTGCAGTTTGCGAGTTTGAGCCCCACATCGGGCTCTGTGCTGACAGCTCAGAGCCTGCAGCCTGCTTCAGATTCTGTGTCTCCCTTTCTCTGCACCCCTACCCCACCCTTGCCTTGCTTGTGCTGTCTCTCTCTCCCCTTCAAAAATAATAAATAAACATTAAAAATTTTTTTTAAGATTTTATTTTTAGGTTATTTCTACACTCATTGTGGGGCTTGAATTTACAGCCCCAAGATCATATGCTCTACAGCCTGGTGGCCCTCTTTTTCTTTGTATACTTTGTGATTGTTGTTGTTATTGTTGAAAACTGGACATTTGAATATTGTAATCTGGAATCAGATTCTCCCTCTTGCCCAGGGTTTGCTAGTTTGTTTGTTTGGAAAAAACTTTTTTTAATGTTTATTTTTGAGAGAGAGAGAGAGAGAGAGAGAGAGAGAGAGAGAGAGAACAGGGGAGGAGCAGAGAGAGAGGGAGACACAGAATCTGAAGCAGGCTCTGGGCGCTGTCAGCACAGAGCCTGATGCAGGACTTGAACCCATGAACCCAGAGATCATAACCTGAGCTGAAGTCGGATGCTTAATTGGCTGAGCCACCCACGCACCCCTGTTTGTTTAATCTCTACACCCACCATGGGGATTGAACCCCTAACACCAAGATCAAGAGTTGCATGTTCTGTTGACTGAGCCATCCAGGCTCAGCCTAGGGTCTGCTATTCTTGATTGTTACAGGTTTCACTTGTGTTCTACCAGTGTTGGGGCTGAAATTTCCTTGATTGCCAGAAGCTTTAAAAAAAAGTCTCAGTCTGTGCAGATTGATTCTGTGCCAGGGTACTACTTCATCACGGAGCCAAAGCCTTGTTTCTTATGTTGAGGCTGTAGTTAGTAGATGAAAATTTCAAATCTTCTCTGGATTTTTCTGAGCATGTAGCCTGTCCGAGACATGTGCATGGCTTTCTCAATTTCCCAGTATAGTTGGGCACTTTGGAATGTCCTAATTTCCCTAGTTTTCTTCTTGGCTTTTCCTCCATTGCTTTAGGGAATCTTAATCAGTATCTTTTGCTCCGGGTGGCAATGGGTTTTTCATTGCCTTACAATGTTTTTGAGCAGTGCCTGTGATTTTTCACCCTGTGTGGATTCTGAGTTAGGTTAAAACAGAGATGAACACCTTGTGTCAGACCCTCAGGTAGCCCCAGACATGTTAGAACAGACAAACACAGTAATTTGCAAGTAACCTCTGCTCTGCTACCTCTGGAGCCTGGGACCAGGGTCCCACTCTGGAAATAGAGGCTGCCATCTGCAAGACTGTCTGTTGTCCATCCAGGGAGGAGGTGGAGTGAGGGTGGGGAAAATTGCCACAAAGCTTTCCCACCATTTTTCAGTTGCTTTTTTTCTTGATTCTTCATTCATTTAGTTGCTCTAAACCTTGGACTGTTTTCCAAAGTTCATACAAAGTTGGTTCTGACAGTTTTTGCATGCATTTTTGTTTGTTTTATGTTTTTCTAGAGGAATAGGAGTTTGGAACTGCTTGCTTTGCCATTTTGTTGATGTTGCTTTCTAAACTTTTTAATTTTAATCAGGAACGAGTGGCTTTCATTAAAGGCCATATTACTTGTCAATGAAATTTTATGATATGTGTTTTCACAGTGGCCTGTTAATTAAATCTCTCTTCTTGATTAACCCCTCCTTCATTGTGGACTATTTTAAAAAATATTCCATTGTACTAAGCTTACTAGTCTTTAGCGTTTTTTTTTTTCATATGTGTTCATATGTGAGCTTGGATTGTGTTTTTTGTTTTGATTGGATTTGGGTAAGATGGTTATGCTAGTTTTAGTATTATGAAGTAAAAATTTCATTTTCTGTGTTGTAAATAGCTAATTTTTGCTTTCATGTTAATTTCTTTTATGTTGTGATGTCTTCTCTTTCCTTGGTGTTTGCTCTTTGTCCTTTTCTAATTTTGTGATTTGAGTGCTTAGTTCTTTAAGGCAGGAAATTATTCCATCTTGAGTTCCTTTCTTGCCTGGGCTACTTCTGTCCCGTATCATTGTCACCCTGAACTTGTAATGGTATTGCTGCTAGTTTTACCTTTTATTGAGAAGGTAAGATGTGCACAGGTGGAAACATTCCAACAGTGACAATAAGTCTTTCTTCTAATAGTCTGTGCCTCAGCTCCTCATTTGTAAAATGGAACTCATACATGCCTGCCTCTCACGGTGGGCAGGGGACTAAATGGGTTGATGGTGCTCCCCAGCCTAGTGCAGAGCAAGGGTTTACTTCAGCCAGTGTTGTGGTTAATGCGCTAGTCAGCTGCCCTGAATGTCTTTGCCTCTGGGCTTCATTCAGAACCACAGACTTGTGAGTCATCTTTATATCCCTGAGGCATTGTACATTAAAGGCTGCCCCAAGAATTTTTTAAAAATGAAATGAAGGCTCTCTGGAGAGGCCTTGTACTTCCTTGCTGTTCCCCACCAGTTGGTGGGAGAGGAAGTAGTCTCTCTGACATTGCAGTTTCTCTGGCCTCTGTGCTGGCTCCTGGGGGCTCACTGCTCTCCTTACAGTGCCCACACATACCACGTTCTGGTGAACCCCTCCAGAATATTTTTGGGGATCGGCATCAGTTGCACTGATTAACACCGTCTTTCAAAAACTGGAAGTATGTTTGTCTCTGTGAAAGCTTTTGCATTTCAGAAGTTCTTTGCAGCACCTCATAGGCTCATCATCAAGTCTCCCTGACCTGCACTGAATACCAGCCTCTTTTGAACAGCTTTGCTCCTTTGTTGTGTGGGCTACAGGTCAGTGCCCTCCATCAGTTGACCCTAAGTTGGGCTGTGGCTAGGGTACTAAAATTAATTATTGTGTCAAATTCCTGTTTATTAAGTTTTAGGGAGAGACATCGCATTTTCTCAGGAACATGACCTTTCTTCCTGGCTTAGTAGGCCACCCCTTTCTGCTTAGGGTACCCATCCTTCTCCTCCTGAGTCTTCTCTGAAACTCCCCATCCCCTGGTCTCCGTGAATCTTAACCTTCTGTGTTCTCTCCAGTCACCATTCGTACTGGTGTGGTCACTTTGGACTCCCAAGTAAAGAAACCCCCAACTCAGTTTAGCTTCGGAAAGGGCAAGTTACTGCACCTGACAAAATCCTATGGTTCATGCTCTGAGCTGGTTAATCCAGCAGCCAGTGATGTGAACAAGGACGTGAATTATGCCTGTCCCTCGTCTCCTGACCTTGGTTCCATTCAGTCCAGCTTTTACCCAGTTGTCAGATAGCTGCTGGAGTACTGTAGACTCCTGCAGGGCCCCAATGTCCAGGGTCGGAAGAGGACCTTTTCTTCCCTTCACTTCTCTCTCTTTGAAATGTTTGTTTTGAAGTAATTGTTGATTCTCATGCAATTATAATAATAGAGAGAGATCGGCAGTACCCTTCACCTATTGCATAACCATAGCACAGTATCATAACCAGAAAATTAAGTAATACAGTCCACTGACCTTATTTAGATTTTTCCAGTTTTAGTATGTGTCTGTTTATATTTATGCAGTTTTACCATACATGTAGTTTGATGTGACCAAGAGCAAAGGCACCCATCCCAGAAGCTGCCCACAGGCTTCTCACATCCAGAACCAGGACACATGGCTTACCCCAGCCCCTGGCTGAAGTAGGATAGTGCTGTTCAATGGGGACATACTGTGAGCCACAGCTGTACTTTAAATTTTTCTAGTAGTCCCATTAAAATTTTTAAAAACTCATTTGGGAGTTCATTTTGATGTATAGTTTATATAATGCTGTATATTAGAAATATTGCTCAACATGTAATCAGTATCAATAATTATTATTGAAATATTTTGCACTCTTTTTTTTTTTTTAATACAAGGTCTCAGAAATCCAGGTGGTGTTTTGTACTCAGCACTTCTCAACTCAGAAGTCACATTTCAAGTGTACCATAGTCACTAGCAGCTGGCGGCTACCTGTCTGACAGGTTTAGACCAGTCAGGATTTACTCCTGGGTCACAATAAGGGAGCAGTGCAACTGCATACAAAACCGGGGGTTTGCCAGCAAAGAAATGGGGGGATGCCTATTGGCTGGACAGCCTGCTGGGGCCTGCTGTGACCCACCCGTCATTGTGGCCACCTCTATTTGGGCACTGCTCAACAGTGTGACTTTTGCTGTATTGTGATATTGATATCTACCTCAATGAGTTTTGGTTCAGGTGGGAGCCTGAAATTTGTTTTTCTTCTACTTCCTGTTCCTGGCACCATGTGTCACACATAGTAGGCACCTCACAGTTTGTGAATTGAACTTGTAGTTATCCTAAAGCAGTATTTGTCAATGAGGTTGTGTTGTATGCTGCATTTTGGTATGTGTGTGTGGATTATTTGTGTTGTATTGTCCCTGTTTCTTGTCCACTAGATGCCAGTGGCCAACTTTGTCATTGGGACAATGTAAGGATGTCCTTAGGCATTTCTAAACCTGTCTGAGAGAGACAACATAGCCCTTTGAGAACCACTGTTTCTGTGTTTGGTTTGATTTAAAAAAATTTTTTTTAATGTCTTTATTTTATTTTGAGAGACAGAGACATAGAGCGAGCAGGGGAGGGGCAGAGAAAGAGGGAGACACAGAATCCAAAACAGGCTCCAGGCTCTGAGCTGTCAGCACAGAGCTCGACGCAGGGCTCGAACTCACGAACTGCGAGATCATGACCTGAGCTGAAGTCGGATGCTTAACCGACTGAGCCAACCAGATGCCCCTATTTATTTACTTTGAAAGAGAGAAAATTCTGTGCTGTCAGTGCAGGGCCTATTGCAGGGCTTGACCTCACGAACTGTGAGATCATGACCCTAGCCAAAGTCAGACACTCAGCTAGACTGAGCCATCTAGGTGCCCCTAGCTTTGGTTTTAAAAAAAAGCAGTAGTAATCAGATTTTCTTTCCTAACAAGAACTTGTTTTCTTTCCATGTGAATGACCTGGAATTGACTCCCTACCTCCTAGATTGACTGTGAGGTTCTCATACTTCCTACTTTATTAGCCACTCTAGGCTGTGACTGGTGCCTGGGATATCCAGAGATGTGGAAATGTTTTCTCTTCTGTGTACAAGCTCCAGGCTGGTTCTGGCTTCTGGGGTCATTGTGTTTCAGGTATGTTAAACCTTTATTCTGAGACCTGACCCATTCCTTGCCATGTTCAAAAGAATAACAAACACTGGCATTGATGATCTTATAATCAAGAAGAGAATCTGAGCTTAGCAAACATTTGGGACATGGTTCTAAAGCTGCCTTGGGCCCCTGCTCTCAGGCATCTCCTGGCCTAAGGAGAAGACAGGTGATCAAAATGCAGCTATCGGTACTCTTGAGGAGCCCACCAGAACAGCAAGGCTTCCTTGCCACCACTTCCCTCTGTCTTAGATAAACCCAGGCTTTTTCCTTATATGAAAACATCACTGATCTTACGGCTTCCCAGAGTGGGTGCTGCTTCAACCTTGTCTCCCTTGCTTTCCTGTGGTGAAGAAGCGGCACCTGCCAGTGGTGACTTGGGAATACATGGTAGCTTTGTTTTAATTTAAAAAAAAGCGGGGGGGAGCGCGCCTGGGTGGCTCAGTTGGTTGAGCGGCTGACTTAGGCTCAGGTCATGATTTCACAATTTGTGGGTTCGAGCCCCACGTTGGGCTCTGTACTGACAGCTAGCTCAGAGCCTGGAGCCTGCTTCTGCTTTTGTGTCTCCCTCTTTCTCTGACCCTCCCCTGCTTGTGCTGTCTCTCAAAAATAAATAAAAAATTAAAAAGCTCCCCTTTAACAACACTCAACTCTGGGGGATGGGTAGCCAGCCAGCAGGGCAGCTCTGGGCATGGCATTCTTGTGGTAGTAAATCTCAGGCTTTGTTAATTTGCTGAATGAGGCAGAGGGAAAGGATTGGGTGCTGCTTGGGGTCATCGCCAAAATGGACAGAAGTGGATGTGATACACCCCACCCTTCAGTTCGTCTTGGAGTGAAAAGAGACAGCATGTTCATTAGCCCTACACCAGGATCCACCTGTTCGCATCAAGTCAGCCATGGGTTCTGCATATGATGTCAGACAGTTAGCTGTGTGCATGCTGTGGGGACACAGGGAATGGAAGGATTGGCCTGACTTCCTCTGTGGCTGTCAGAGAGCTTTGTGGCATCCTTACTACATTACAGAGAAAGCAGTCATAGCAGTGACACAAACTGTGGCTTCTGTGGGGAAACTGAAGTAGTCAGGGTCATCACCCAAGGAAGGGAAGAATGGGATCTTGAGATTCTTGCAGGGTTTCCCTAGAAAGGAAAGATTAGGTTTGGTCACTGGGTTAGGAGTAGGACACGTTGGGTCTGGTGCCATGTGTGGAGGAGCTTCCACTTGGTCTTGGTTGCCACAGGGACATTGTGCCTTGCAAAGTTGGTGTTGAGAGCTGTGAAGGATCTGAAGTTTTTACCCTACTTGCCAGCTAACAAGGTAACCTGCCACAGCTTATTGGGTGCTGGCAGGAGACATGAGACTTCTTGCGCAGGGACAGAGGACAGTTGGTGGTGTCAGCAAGCCACCTGAGCATTAGCACATTCTCATTGGGGCCCCTTGCCTGCAGCTCCCACAGAGATGACAAGAAAGAATGGGCCCAGATGGATGCCTGCACGTGGCAGCAAGTTATGTTACAGGAGAAGAAATGTGAATTTAGGGTCTTAGGCTGATTGCCCAACTTCCACCCCTACTTGTCACGTTTCCAGATGTGGGTGATGACAGCATCTGCTTGAGGTTGCTGTTGGGGGAAGTGAATTGGAGATAAGAGTGGTCAAATCTTATTACATGCATGTGTGTAATGACTAGAAGCAAATGCAGAAAGGGGGATTCTTTGTTGTTGTTGAAAGTTTATTTATGACAGAGAGGAAGCATGAGGGGGGAGGGGCCAAAGAGGAGAGGGGGGAGAGAGAGAGAGAGAGAAAATAAATATCACTGTCAGTGCAGAGCCCCCAAGATGATGACCTCAGCTAAAGTTGAACGCTCAGCTGAGCCATCCGGGTATCCCAGAAAAGGGGATTCTTAGCACAAAAAGTGGTACTTTTTCCTTTTTTCTCAACCATACTGTTGATAAAATATACTTATGTAAAGGGAGAATGGGTACATGTTTGGCCAATCACCTATCTTCAGGAGAGAGAGTAAACTTTAAAATCTGTGCAGTTATTTATGGTGTGTTAAAATTGGAAGAAATTAATTTTACATTTTTTATTTTATTAAAAATTTTTTTCTTTAATCTTTACTTTTGAGAGACAGAGCGTGAGGAGGGGAGGGGCAGAGAGAGAAGGAGACACAGAATCCGAAGCAGGCTCCAGGTTCTGAGCTGTCAGCACAGAGGCCGATGTAGGGCTCAAACCCAGGAACTGGGAGATTATGACCTGAGCCGAAGTCAACCGCTTAACTGACTGAGCCACCCAGTTGCCCTTTATTTTACATTTAAAAACTTTCCTGGACCCAGCAGTATGAGCTGAAGGGAATGTAAGGCATCCATAAAGGTGGGAATGACAGAAAAACATTGGTCAGAGTCATGCATAAAGATAAAACTACTGAAATCTTTGGTTAGCTTGATAGTGAAATGGTGTTACAGCTTGATCTTGGTGTGAGGCAAATTCCTGGAAAGTCATATAATAATTTTCTACAACAAAACAATGTTTTCTCATTAAGGTCCCTTGTAGTTTCTGAGCTGCCTTTCCACAGAATAAGTTTAGGTCTGAAATGTCAAAAATTCACATGTGGTGCTTTAGATCTTTATCCAGAAGGTATATCCTTTGCTTTAATTTTTGTGCATCTTTGGCAAAAATCCCTGGGACCAGTAGATAGTCTATGTGATTGGCACCCATTCTAGCCACTCCTTTTGTCATTCCCAGAGCCCCAGACAAGGACAAAGGCTCAGAGAAGTTAAGATGAGCTTAGCCACATTCCCTGGGTTGTGGTGAGAGGCTCAGCCTGTCCTGCTTCTGGTAGCAACAGAGATGCTTTTCTTGAGCTTTTTGCCAATGGACTCAATGAACTGTATATGCTCATACCTCATCATCAGCGCAGTGCAGTCTGCTATACTCCCATTTTACAGACGTTCGGGAATGTCCCAGGCTTACCCAGCAAGGAGGAGGGAGAGCCAAGGTTAACACAGCTAACTGGGACCGACTATTTCTTGCCTCCCAGCTCCTAGCACGGTGCCCAGCAAAAGCAAGACACAGGGCTAGTAACTAGTCTGGGGCAATGAATGGATAAATCTGGCAGAAATCACCAGCCAAACAAAAATTTTAAAGGAAAGCTCTTTTCACATTGCTCAAGCAGTATAAGTGAACATGATTTTTACTTAGAAAATTTAAATCTCTCTTAAAAACCAAAAGCAGTATTCTCTGAGTTCCCCTCATTTGTAATTTGTACAAATTGGTATATTTGTAACAGTGAGTTGAGCTCAGGGTAGGTGACAGGGCAAGGCCTGGGAAAGGTCTACTATCACTTTACCTTCTGGACAGTGTTCTGAAGAAGGGATTAGGGAAGGGTTTATTGGGATAAAAATGGTTTCCCAATCCTGTCTTCTCCTAATAGCCTTTTCCAGGTGTGAGCAGGTCAGTCTTCTCACGCAGGCATACGGCATCTCCACCTTCTTCCTGACCCTGAGTCTCCAATTTACTTACAAGCTTCCCCACAGGTTAATCTTCTGAGAGTGTATCCCGCTGTTCATGGGGATTTTGTGGCCTTAAACGTGGCCCCAGCCTTTCCTCAGGAAGACCTCATGCAGCCCCTCAGCCACACTGCCTGCTCCCAGCCTCTTATCTTCCCCAGACAGCCAGCCCCTTTCAAGCCCTACCACATAGTCTTTAAATTTTTTTTATGTTTTTTATTTATTTTTGAGAGACAGAGAGAGATAGCATGAGCAGGGGAGGGTCAGAGAGAAAGGGAGACACAAAATCAGAAGCAGGCTCCAGGCTCTGAGCTGTCAGCACAGAGCCCAACGTGGGGCTCGAACCCACGAACTGTGAGATCATGACCTGAGCTGAAGCTGGACGCTTAACTGACTGAGCCACCCAGGGGCGCCCCTACCATTGTAGTCTTTAGTCCTGTCTGTCTGGAAGTCCTCTCTCGCCCCTCAGCTTTCCCTAACTTTACCTGTCCTCCAAAGCCCCTGTCCCATGCCTCCTTTCCTTGGGCAGGATTAGAACACAGGGCAGTGTAGAGACCTGTTGTAAGCCAGGCTTGTTTCACAGCAGAGGAGCCGTGTTTGCTAGAGGATGCCTAAGCAGTTTGGGGCTTGAAGAGGAAGGGCTGTGCTGTGGGGGCTGCCAACAAAATCCCTGGACACTCTGTGAAGCTTAGCTTTCTTTGGATTGCGTGTGACATGGCACAGCCTGGATGGGATGCAGGAGAGCCAGAGTACTGGCAAAAGGCAGTAGATGAAGGATTTGCTCAACTCTGGAGGTAGAGGGAGGGTGGGGAGAGTCTGGGACTCTTTTTCTTGGGGCATCTCTCAGAGGCTTCTGGGCCAATCAGGGTGTCCAGGCCCTGAAGTCTCTGAACTGTCAGCACTCAGTGTAGTCTTGGTTGGGTTATTATCTACCCAGATATGACTCTTCATATTTTCAAAAAAAGGAAAGATATTTGTAAAAGACATGCCTAATAAAGGCTGCTATCCAAAAATGTACAAAAAAATATTAAAAATAATAAGAATCTGATTTTCAGACGGGCAAAAAAATCTGAACAGATACCTCACCAAAGAAGATAAATAGATGGCAATAAGCATATGAAAAGATAGTCAACATATATTATCATTAGGGAATTGCAAACTAAAGTAATAAGATACCACACACCTATTAGAATAGAAAAAAATCTAAAACACTAACACCAACAAATGCTGGGGAGGATGTCTTGGTGAGGAGCTCTCATTTGTTGCTGGTAGGGATATAAAATAGTACAGCCACTTTGGAAGACAGATGGTGATTTTTTTTAAATGTTTATTTTTGAGGGAGAATCTGAGCTGAAGAGAGGCTGAGAGAGAGGGAGACACAGAATCTGAAGCGAGTTCCAGGCTCTTAACTATCAGCCCAGAGCCCGAGGCAGGGCTCAAACCCACAAACTTTGAGGTCATGATCTAAGCCAAAGTCGGATGCTTAACCAACTAAGCCACTCAGGCGCTCCAGCTGGTGATTTTTAAATGTTTAGTTTGTGTGTGTGAAAGAGAGAAAGAGGGAGTGGGAGAGGAAGAGCAAAAGAATGAGAATGAGAGCACAAGTGGGCAGAGGGAGAGAGAATCTTAAGTAGGCTCCATTCCTAGTGTGGAGCCCGCTGGAGGGCTCCATCCCATGTCCTGAGCCAAAATCAAGAGTTGGTTGCTTAACCGACTGAACCACCCAGGCACCCTGACAGTTGGTGATTTTTTGACAAAACTAAACATAGTCTTAATCTATGATCCAGGAATCCTGCTGCTCGGTGTTTACCCAAAGGAGTTAGGAATACATATCCACAAAAACCTGCACAGATGTGTATAGCAGCTTTATTTATAATTGCTAAACTTGGAATAAGTGGTGGTAAATCCAAAAAATGAAATATTTGGTGCTAAGAAGAAATGAACTATTATGCCATGAAAAAACATGACAAAATCTTAAAGTGAATATTACTAAGTCAAAGAAGTCAATCTGAGACAGCTACATACTGTATGATTCCACCTATAATGTATGACCATACCAAACCAACAAAATGCAGACCAAGAGTGAACCCTGATACAACTGGACTATGGGTAATAATGAGCTATCAGTGTAAGTTCATCAATAGTAACACTCTATGGGGGGTGTTGATAGCGGAGAAGGGGACATACAGGAATTCGGTACAGCTTTCCCCTGCTATCAGTGGAGCATTCTGGGGTACCCAGCTGGCTCACTTGGTAGAGCATGCAACCCTTGATCTCGGGGTTGTGAGTTTGAGCCCTGTGTTGGGTGCAGAGATTACTTAAAAATAAAATCTTAACACACACTCACACGTGCACATGCGTGCGCGCGCGCGCGCACACACACACACACACACACACACACACACACACACACACAACTAGAGACTTCCTAGGAAACCTTATGTAAGCCAAAATGGCGTAAAGCAAAGAAATAGTTACCATTAATTTATATGGAAAAAATGTTTAATGTTCCCAGACCCCAAAAATAACCTCTGAGGCTTGTCTGATAACCTTAGGACACATCGTGCTAAGAGATACACAAAAGAAGTTTAGGTAAAGCACAGATGTTTACAGATACAGTTCAAAGCTCCGGCGGCTTGACTCTGAGATGCTGAGTGTAGTTCCTGAAGAAGGCACTTAGCGGCGCCACCACTCTGGCCACTCCAGGTGCAGTACTCTCTAAATGATTGTTGCAAAACAAATGCTGAATGCTATTTTTACTTTTTGCCTTTTTTGGTAAAAGCGAAAATCCTCTTCAGATTTCTTTCTGTTGGCTAGCAAAACAGGTACTAACATAGGTCTTTCATGAAAGCGAAGTGTCATCACTCAAACTTCTGGAAAGTGGGGGATACCCTTACTTCTCTCTCAGTTTTGCTGTAAACCTAAAACTACTCAAACAAGCAAAATCTATTAAGGATACAAAGATAGACCACACGGCCAATCACAGACCTTTATGTGGCTTTGTGGACATCCTACTCTGGAAACATTGATCAATTGTTGGTTGCCCTAAAGGTGACAAGGCTTTAGTTGGCATACTACTTGAAATAAATGGATTTTTCAAGTAAACAGTTGGACAGTCCTGTCTCAGCTACAGGTGTTTGAGCTGTCGTGTGTTCATTTTGATCTTTTCTTGTTCCCTGCAGGACAACCCTCCATATGATAAGGGGGCCTTCAGAATCGAAATCAACTTTCCAGCAGAGTACCCATTCAAACCACCGAAGATCACATTTAAAACAAAGATCTATCACCCGAACATCGATGAAAAGGGGCAGGTCTGTCTGCCAGTAATTAGTGCTGAAAACTGGAAGCCAGCAACCAAAACCGACCAAGGTAAGGCATGCTTCTTGTGTCTTTCTCTGGTGGTGCATCTTCTGGGGATACTGTCCCAGTGCCGTGTCTCAGAGTTCCAGAGAAATCTTACCTGACCCAACTCTAGTGCATACACAAGTGCTACTGAGGTTCCGCCACTCCTTGTGGACAGGGCACACCTCAGTCAAACCGTTGACCTGCTCAGATATTTGAGGAGGCCCTCCTGTGCTCACAAACCAGTGGGGACACATGTAAATAGACCAGCCCAGCTGCCTGTGTGGTGAGGGGGTATATAGGCACTGTCACTGGAAGTTTTCATGAAGGATTGTGGGGCTGCTTTGAGTGGGAAAGGGCGAATGGTGTTTAAGGTGACCTGACATAGCAGTTACCACATGAACTCAAACTTGGAGAGGCCCTGCCAGGCTAAAAGAAGGGCGCAAATCAAAGCCACCTGGCGGGCAACACAATGCCAGTGGCTCAGAGTGGGTGGTGCTGGGGGGAAGGGGCATGGTCAAAGGCTTTGTGCCTAGATGAAAGCACAAAGTTGGCTTTTATGGGCCTGGGATTCCTTTCAATTGGATGTGGCATGTGTCCAGGTACCTCTGTGTGAACACACACCTGCTCGTTTTTCTGAGAAAGGTACTTGATTCATTATTATGATTGGTCTTCTCTTGTCCCTTGGAAGTATCTAAATTTTGTTATGGACTATGTCTAGTTTTTATTTAACTCCAGAACTTCTGAACGTTTAATCTCGTTCTTTTGTGGCTTTCTTTTACATAGCCACCTGAACCACTATCCGGTCTTTTCAGATTAAAGGGAGTGAATGAGGCTGGAAGGCCTCGGATGGTTTTTCAATGACTAATAATAGTCATTTTTCATCAGAACCCCTGGAAGATGGAGTTGAAATCCTTTTGCACGGGAAGCTGAGTAAGCCTCTCTTGTTTGAAATAACTGCTATGAAAATTGGCAACAGGCTTTCATAGCTGAGTAGTAGAAATGAATGGGTCTAAATGTTGAGTCCAAGTAGAGAGATCTCCAGTGGGTGTGAATTCAATCATGGACAACATGATGTTTATAAGAGCTGATGAAGTTCTTAAGTGCACATACTTGGTTTTGTTTTATTTTTCTATACAAATTCCTAGTCTGTGTTTGAAGGCCATAGCTGCATTTGTTCAGGAATGCCTTGTCAGCCCATCACACAACCCCGGGAGCCCTTACCGAGTTGTTTGTATCAAACACCATGCCCAGGGAGGGGAAATCTTTCCAGGGCGGGCTGCCCTGTAGCTCAGACTGCCAGGACTCAAAGTTACAAGAGCTCCCACCTTACCTGAGAACTGGAGTGGGACCAGGAGTATCAAGGTTTGTAGGAAATACAAACACAAAAGTGTTCTGTACTGCTTCAGGGGCTAGCTACTCAGGACGGCCAGATGTGGTGCGTAGCCAAAATGCCGGGCTCCCCTCCATCCCTAAATTAGACACCTGTCAGATACCTAAGATAGGCTTTTTATTCTTTCTGTACTTGTTGGCAGGCTTTTTTAAAAATAAAAATTTGGTACAGGGTACTGTTAGGTGTCAAATGATGGGCAGACTTGCTATTTTGTGATTTGGGGCAGTTAGGGTTTCTTTCTGGGAAACCATTCTATAGCTTGTCCTCACATACATCACACATGTTGTCCCTGGCACTTGCTGCCATGCTTCCTTGTTTTTGCTATCTATTACTATGTTACATACCACCTTAAAGCTTCATGTCTTAAAATAACAATTTGGTATTTCTCAATTGGTAGATTGGCTGGGCTCAGCTGGATGGTTCTGTAGCTGGTCTTCCCTGAGGTCACTTGTGGCTGAGTCTCTCTGTGTAATTCAGCATTCATGGCACCTTTACAGTACATAACTATGGCAAAACAAACTAGAATCAGCTGTACCTGGAGTGTCCAGAATAGGCAAATCTAGAGCTAAAACAAAGATTAAGGTTTGTCAGGGGTGGGATGAGGGGATTAGAAGTGACTGTTTATAAGAGTGGGTGTTTTTGGAATGATGAACATGTTCTGGAGTGAAATAGTAATGCCAACTTCTGTTTTTCTATTCTTCTTTCTACGTTCTTCTATTTTTCTTCTATCTTTGTGCATATACTAAAAACAATTGTATACTTTTAAGATTTTTTTTTATGTTTGTATGTTTTTGAGAGAGAGAGAGCAAGAGCAGGGGAGGGGCAAAGAGAGAGAAAGACAGAATCGTGGGGCTTGAACTCACAAACCTTGAGATCATAACCTGAGCCAAAGTTGGATGCTCAGTCGGTTAAGTGTCTGACTTTGGCTCAGGTCATGAACTTGCAGCTTGTGAGTTTAAGCCCCATATCAGGCTCTGTGCTGACAGCTCAGAGCCGGAGACTGCTTTGGATTCTGTGTCTCCCTCTCTCTGCCCCTTCCCCGTTCATGCTCTGTCTCTCTCAAAAATAAATAAACATTAAAAAAATTGAGCAAAAGTAGCAGGAAACAAAGTAGTCAAGAAACAAAGCAAAACTGTATTAAACAGAGAGGTAGTAGAGTTGGCAATAATAATACCAGAAGAAAGGAATGTGAAAACAAAGTTTTCTACAGCAGTGTATCTGATTCTAGCAGATATCTTAGCAGTAGAGCAAGGGCTTAGTGTGGTAGTTGAATAAGATTTGCCATATAAATTGGAGTCTCTAACAAAGGCAGCATAGTATGGATTCTGTGTGTACCAGACAATAGCGACAAAATATATAAAGAGAAAAATCAAATAATTCCTTAGTTTCCCCTACATTATAATCTTAAAACAAATGAAGTGGATAAAATTTAGAAAGAGGACTCAAATATAATATGGTGTTAAGATTAATTAGATTTTGTACATTTTGTGGAAGGCTACTGCATCGGACAGCCTTCAGGGATGGGGTGACGTACCATTCACATTTTATTCTGAGAATGGAGCCCCCGGATCTCCATGAAAAGGCGGGGGGGGGGGGAACATCACGGATATTGTTTACATCCCCTATTACAAAGAAACTAAGACTAAAAACAAGGAAATTTTTATAGCCTTTATTCTCTGATTGTATACATTGAGAGTGGGAGGTAAAATTTGATTATGTTCTTTAGCCTCTACATTTTGAGGGGGGGAAAATACTTCTGAGGAGCAATTGGGTCAAGGAAGAGATTTAAAAAAAAGGGGGTAGATCATTTGTAAAATATAATGAGTGTGCTGTTTTATGTATGAAAAATCACGGGATGGGGCCATAGTGGTAGTTTGAAAAGCTGTTGCACCTTTCAGTGTCCTTACTATCAAAGCAAGGTAAACTCAGCTAGATTTTATTACAGTTTAGCTGAGGAGCCATAAATTCACCCAAACGAACAAAGAAAGAATGAAATACTCATCAGAACAACTAAATAAATTAGAAAATATTTTGACTTGATCAAATAAGCAAAAGCAAGTTCCCAGACGAGAATTAAATAGATACAGCAAACTTACAAATTGATCATCTTTTGCAAAACTAGTCTGGGGGTGCCTGGGTGGCGCAGTTGGTTTAAGTGTCCGACTCTTAATCTTGGCTCAGGTCATGATCCCGCAGTCCATGGATCTAAGCCCTGCATCAAGCTCTGCGCTGATGGTGCCAGAGCCTGCTTGGGATTCTGTCTCTCCTTCTCTCTGCCCCTCCCTTGCTTCTGCTCACTCGCTCTCTCAAAATAAATAAACAATAAAAAAATTAAAAAAAAAGAAAAACCCGTCTTAATAGTTAACAAATTAAGTCAGTGGCTATATATATACACATATATACATACATATATATATAGCCACTGACTTTATATATATATATATATATATATATATATATATATATACACACACACACACACACACATATATATATATATATATATATAAATGTTTTTATTTATTTTTGAGAGAGCAAGCGAGTGAGCAGGGGAGGGTCAGAGAGAGAGGGAGACGCAGAATCCGAAGACAGGCTCCAGGCTCTGAGCTAGCTGTCAGCACGGAGCTCAATGCAGGGCTCAAACCCACGAACCACGAGATAATGACCTGAGCCGAAGTCGGTCGCTCAACCGACTGAGCCACCCAGGTGCCCCAAAAATGTTTATATTTTTAAAAGTGAGGTGATTTAGAGAAATAGATTACATAACTAGTCACTTAGTCACTATATGTGGAAATATGGCAAATAGTGGAATACCAGTGGTTGAAGTTGGGGAAATAGGAACAAAATAGCTTTATCATTGTTTCTGCTGTTACACAAGAATAAAATATAGAAAGGATAAATCTTAAATACACAGACAGAAATACACTTCCAGGGCCTGCTTTCTCTTAGAGATATTTACAGGTGGGAGGTGGTAATACCTGCCCCTGAGGGTGGTGTGGAGACTGGGTTAGAAACTGCCCTAGCCTACAGAGAGGCTTTCAGGCCTTTCAATCCTGCTTGCTCTCCCCAGTCCACCCTTTCTGCCTACCTCCTCCCTACTCAGCATGGACCCTATCGGCCTCGCCCCTGCCCACCATGATCATAGGAACCTTCAACTGCCCCATCTCACCTGGTAGCATTAATAGACAGAAGTGGGGGGGAAGCATTAATAGGCAGAAGTGGGGGGCAGGTGGTATTTTGGTGCCGGGCCAGGAGTACTTTGTGCTGTCCCCCCCACTCAGACCCCCACTCATCCACTATTGGCAGTTGTGGCTTTGAGCCTACTCAGCCAGCAGTAGCAGGTAAAAATCATAATTTGTAATGCTAGGGTAAAAAACACAGCCCCCAGCAAAAGAGTCCGTGGCTTCGGTAATCCAGAGGTGAGATGCCTTTTTACTAGGAACATGGCAGTGGAAAGGAACGTAGCATTCTAGGGCCGGGGTGGGGGGAGGGGTCGGTCCTAATCAGGTTTGGGTGAGGAGAAGCATGTGGGAGAAGGCACAGTGGCTGCATGCACCTCACTTCTGAGGTGAGGAGGCTTGGGGTTCCTGGACCTTCTGTGCCTTCCCCTTTGATCTCTCTTTCCCACCTTCTTTGCCCATTTCAGGGCTAGCCTTCCAGTACATCTAGGACTTCCTGTACTTTGGGAGAGCATTGTGGAACTCACACTGAGCTTCATGATTTCTGCCTCTGGGATTCAGAGAGTAACACCTGTCACACACCCTTCCTTGTCTTGCTTTCTCAGTACACATTTATGGAAACTCCCCTGAACTTATCGTGGTGGGGGACATGTCACCCAGTCCCTACCCTAGAGAAGCTCCACCCATGTGTGCGAGTGTGTATATGTGCATGTGAGGAGGTGTCCTTGCTAGGCCTGAGAGCTCCACAATTTGGGAGAAGTGGGGAGTGAGAGTGACTGGGAGCTCCCCAGGGTGTCCATTCCGGAAGGTTCCTGGAGGAGCTGGAGGTGTCAATCTGACCAGTTAACCACTGTTGTTAGCTGCTTGTGGCTCAGCATCTTCTCCCAGCTACAGAGCATAGATGGGTTGTGCCCTGGTGGTTAGAATTTTGGATGAACGGGAGGCTGCTTTCTCGTAAAAGCACGTCGATGTAAATCATAAATCAGTGTTGCAGTCAAAGTTGCCGTTTTTGAGACTTTTCTAACCAGCGGTGCCTGGTCCTTTTCTTGGCAGTAATCCAGTCCCTCATAGCACTGGTGAACGACCCCCAGCCCGAGCACCCACTTCGGGCTGACCTAGCTGAAGAATACTCTAAGGACCGTAAAAAATTCTGTAAGAACGCTGAAGAGTTTACAAAGAAATACGGGGAGAAGCGACCTGTGGACTAAACTCTGCCGCGGCTGATTCCAGCGAGTGTGAGCGGAGACCTCGAGCAGCGCATTGAGATACCCCGCAAAGCAGGACTCTGTGGAAAATTGACACGTGCCGCCGCCTGGCGTTTGCTTGTGGCAGTTACTAACTTTCTACAGTTTTCTTAATCAAAAGTGGTCTAGGTAACCTGTAAAAGAAAGGATTAAAAACTTAAGATGTTCTAGTTCTGCTTTCTTTGTTTTAAAAATCACTGCTTCAATCTCCTTTAAAAGAATGGTATTACTTTTCTTGTCCAAATTGATCCAAATTTTTCAATTAACGTTTAGCCCGTAAGGTTGAGAGAGAGGAAAAAAAAGTTGCAGTTCTCTTTCTTCCCCTGCCCTTGTAACTTCCTGCATTTGGTTTATTTTTCATTCATTCACTTCCCCAGACCCAGGCCCATCTCCTCTGCAAAGGAGAAGAGACCACTCCTGGTGATTCTGGTGGCTTCCCTACTCCCACGTTGCACTGCCCTGTGTGGGAGTTGGTTCAAATTTTCGTGGCTCCAATTTATAACATCCTTAAAAAACAAACAAACAAACATAAAAACAAGCAAACTACCACTCAACCACCCCACCACCTCCCCCTCATCACCAGAAAAAAAAAAAAGAAAAAAGAAAAAGAAAAAGCCGTGGAAAGGGAGGCCCAGTTCTAATGTAAAAATCTGGCCAGTGTTACCACAATAACGTTGATTAAATGGGCAAACCCTGATGTCTGTGTGCGTGATTGAACTTTGGCTTGGCCTGCTTGGGGTAACCAGGTCTGTGGTGACCCCAGGGGAGGGCCGGCCCACCAGAGGACCCTAGCACTTGTGTGAGCTGGCATTTGTGTGAGCCGGCACTTGTGTGAGATATTTTCGCCAGAGAGGCTCCTGAGGCCAAAGGTTGATGCTCCTCCCTGCAGCCGTTGTAGAAGATGTGCCGGTCATTGCAGGCAACAGCGCCAGAGCCAGAATGTCCGTGTGAAACCACGCTCACCTGTCAACGAGCTCCATCTGAATGTGCCACGGAGCTCGCCCTCCCAGCTCCTCAGTGCAGCGCAGCCCCACTGCGACCCTCCCTTGGCAGTTTGACCCTTTGCGGGGTTGGAATTGGCTGGAATTGGCGTGACTCAGCCGTAGCCAGCACCAGTCTGGGGTTGCCGGCGCCCTGCTGGCCCCTTCCTTCGGAGCAGCCGGCCAGCCCAGGAACAAGACGGCCTTCCCCCTCCCTCTGGACTCACAGCCTTTGCAGAGTCAAGCTCCACTTGAAGCTCACTCAGTAATATCCTTTACATGTGTTTTATATTGTTTTGACTGCCTTTTTTTGTAGAAATAAAAATTGACCTTAGAATTTATCATCAGATGAACTTGTAAGGATTTGAATGTTAATGTCTTTTCAAAGCAAGTGGGACTGCCCCTGAAATAGAGAATATGTGTCACTGACACCCAGAGGAAGCCAATAGTCCAAACACCGTGTGTCCCCAACTCCTCTTCTGCCACTGGTGGCTGCCCTTCTTGGCTCTCAGGGGCGAGAGGGGGCAGGGGGGAAACTAGATCCTATGGAGAAGATGATGTAAAGAAACCTTGCTTTCTGTTTTTAGTTCTCTTACTTGAGATCTTTCTGGGGTTTACAAACCTGTACGATGGTTTTACCTGTGCAGAGATGGGTATGATGGATAGGTTAGGCAGCAAAACGTTGTTTAGTTGTCTAGGTGCGTGGCCCCTGCGGTGTGGCAATGAATTTGGCTTCTTTAGTCCTAGGTACGCCAGGGGGAGGTTCTGGAGACTCCCGTGGGCCCAGGAAGGCAAGAGTGCTGGGCCAGTGTTTCCATGTCTCTTCATTAGCAGAAAGGTGATAATGGATTTTATTTCACTCACATGCAGATTTGTTACTAAAATGCCAAATTCTGTCAGAAGCTATCCAAATAAGCCACCATTTGTTCTTGTTGCTTCTCTGAATCCAGAAATATTGCCATTCTTGGAAACTGTCCCATTGTTTCATTTCTCTACCAGCATACCTCTGCCCGCCTGTCGCCCCCTCACTTCTGTGCTCAGGAGAATACTTTAGTCAAAGCTGGCAGCCCCTGAGGGACTCTCAGCCCTGGCATGGCACCCCATGGTTTGCTCCATCAGAGGCCTGGCCCTCAGAGAGTGAGGCAGCGGGTGGTCCCTTCTTCAGGCCTAGGCAGCTTGCCCCCCCCCTGGCGGCCCCCCCCCCCAGCCCAGCAGTCCCCAGGGCAGGCTTTGAGCATGCTGGCAGGCAGCCCTGGCTGCTCCACAACCAAACAGCTGGGTCCTCTGGAAAAGGGGAGAGCTGTCAAGCAGCCACCATTGACCCAAGCCTACTCAGGAATTCATAAGCACCGGGTTCCTTGAAGTGCGCCGGGTCCCCCCTCTCCGCCCCCCACCAATGGTGGAGAATAGGCTTTCTAAGATGCTGCGATCCCGTTCTGCTGCCCTTAATAAAAATGCTCTCCAACACTGGTTTGGTGTTGTGGGTTTCTTCCTTACTGGGGGTGGGCAGAGCCAGGGGCCTATGTTCTTGGAGATGGGGGAGGGGTGGCCAGGGCCCAGTCTCTTCTACCTGCTCTTCTTTCCCCATGCCCAGCTTTTCCAGAAGAGGCATGCAGAGGTGTGTGGTCTTCCCAGGAGGGAAGCAGAAAAGGCTGGAGATCCAGATCCTCGGGACCTGTGGAGGAGGGACCCATTGGGTGTTAGGGGAGGGCCCAGTGGCCTCTGTATATGCATCACTTCAGTTCACCTGTCAGTCCCGAGAGAGTGGTATTATCCACATTTAGCAGAGGAGCAGACTGAGGCCCCTAGAGGGTGGCTATCTTGTTCAGCCTCACTGAACTAACCAGGGTGCACCTGAGGGTGAGGCTAGGCCTTTTCCTTGAATGAGTCCAGCCAGAAACCTGCCTCCAAGGCCTCTTAAGTCCCTGTGGGAATTTGACACAAGCTGAGACCAGACCTGCCCTGTCAGTAGGTCTGTAGGTGTCCACGAGGAACCTTCCTGGGGTGTCCTTTCCCTTGATCATCGGCAGGGTACTCTGCCATGTCCTAGCACTTTATCCTCTGTGACCCTTAACCCCATTGACACTATTATCCCTATTTTTACAGAGGAAGAAACGAAAGTTCAGTGACAGGCAAGGACACCTGGCCTGTGGTTTTACAGTCGGGCTCCAGAGCATATTACATTCCATCACTCAGGCTCCTTGGAGCCCAGACACACCCACAGTCCCCACCCCATTCCCCAAACCAGAGCTCTACAAGACCTCTCAATTTCCTCAACTCTGGAGCCACCATTTTCTTGCCTTCCTCACGCCTGTATTAATTGTTCAGCTCAAAATATGCACCTACTTCATCACTCCCATGCCCACTGCAGCCTGGCTCTGTCATCCCCTGCCTCCTGAGGCTTCCCTGGCAAGGGCCCTAGGACTTCCTCATTGCGCAGTCCATAGGCTGGCAGCCTCTCAGCCCACTCTCTTCATTTGGCAGCACCTCTCTGCTCCACCCTGCAGGGCAGCCATCTGACCCTGTCCAAGGCAAAGCCGGAGCTGGTCTTATTTCTTCCCTCCCCATTTGCACTGGCTCTTCCTCTTCTCCCTGCTTCCCTCATGCAGTGTGGGGCAGTGGCACCAACCAGAGGAGCAGAGCTGAAGGTGGCTGGCTCAGGCGGTACTTGCTAAATGGTTGTTTCCTGGGTGATGGGGCCATGTTTTTGCAGGGGGGTTCCTGGGGGCACCGTACACACCTCAGAGGATCAGAGTGGAAAGGACTGCCCAATGGTGGATGGAGACCATAACCAAGGCCCAGAAAAGGAAGTCACTTCCTCCAGAGAGTTTTTTGAGCAGGCCTGGCTAGGTTAGGAGCCCCCCTTTCACCCTCCACTCTACTTTATGTTCCTACCCCTCCCACCGCAGTCTGATTCATACCAGCTATGCCCATGTATGTGCCAGACTGAACTCCTCGAAGGCTAGGCAGTCTGAGGACCCAGTCTTGCCTGGCCCAGAGCAGACCTTCCATACACGACTGATGGGTGCAGAACAGTAACCTCCTTGCCCAAGCCGCCCAGTGCTCAGCAGGTTTGACATAAGGAATACCCCATCTCCCCAGTGGGGTGCTAGAGACCAGCCCCACAGTGGGCCCTGTGCTGCCTGCAGCCTTCTGCCTTCTCACTGTCCTTCTCCTTGTGAAGTGGACCTCAGTCTTCTGGCCACAGCCTCTCCTGTCCACTGTTAAACACTCATGGTCCCTAGGGCTGATCTGGGCCCTCATCTCTGCTCACCCCTCTTTCCCTCCCTGGGTGACTCCACAGCTTTATCTAGCATCTGTGCAGACCCCAAGTCTCTCTCCTGTCCACTCATACCTCTGAGCCTCAGAGCCACACAGCCAACTACCTCTTCTCAAAATAGCAGAACCTCCCTCGAAGGAGCTTCTGTGCCAATAGGTTGCCTTCAGGCCACCCCTACCAGCTGTAGTCAGCATCCTGGAGGAACATGGCCAGACCCCAGTGCATTGAAGCAAGGTAAGGGCAAGGCAATCAGAAGGGCTAAGGGATTCCAATTCACAACCATGGAGGAAAGGGCCTGTTGCTGGAAGAATCATGGTCAAGCGAAGGTTAGGGTAGAAGATGGAGCCACAAAAGAAAAGACTGAAGCCATAGTCAAGGGTTAGAGGTGTAGGATGGGGAGGGTGAGCAAGGAGGAGGAGCGAGAGCCCACCCTCACCTCTTAAAGAAAGCTGTACATCCCTCAAGGCAGCCCTGGCCAAGAGAGCTCTTTAGGCACCCGATTCCTTGCCTGACACTGCATGGTGGAAAAATGTACAGGTAGCTTCAAAGCCCTGTCAATCCTACTTCTAAGTCTATAAAATGAGGACATTGGTCCCTGGACATAGCCACTGTTACATGATTAAATGAGACAGGATAATTTTTCCATCTGCCTTTCAACACTCTAGAGCCAAGCTGTTCCTCCTGGAGAATATTAAATAGGCTTGCAGGATCTCCTCTTATTTGTCCCTAGTATGGCAAAGGACTGCTTGTTTAGAACAAGTGACTTCTTTTTTCTTAAGAGCACGCATTCACACACTTGAGTGAGCAGGGAAGGGACAGAGGGGAGCGGGGGGGAGAGAGAGACAGAGACACAGACACACACAGACACACACACACACACACACACACACACACACACACGAGAATGAATCTTAGGCAGGCTTCACCCCTAGCATGGAGCCTGCCAGGGCTCAATCTCATAGCCCTGAGATCATGACCTGAGCTGAAATGAAGAGTCAGATGCTTAACTGACTGAGCCACCCAGGTGCCTGGAACAGGCAACTTCTTAAATAAAATCTGAGGTTATAGTTCCTCCCAAAAAGTCAAGAAGTGAGACATGCTTCTCCCAACCCCCTCTCCCCCCAAATAATAATCATGAACAAAACCAGAACGTGGAGTGTGTTTTGTATATCTATTCTGGGATAATGACCTGGTTTGGGCCCTGTGTTGCTTTTGCCGTTGTCTGCAAATGTTTTCTGGGCACAGTTTATAAACCACCCAACTTTACAAGACATATATTTTATTAATACAGAGATCTCTGTCTACTACATCTGAACAAGTAAGATGATAACTTACATGACAGCTTGAAGGGCACCAAATGCTTGGCAGGCCTCAGGCCCAGATGTCACCTGTAGCCAAGATGGGTTGCCAAAGCTCTGGCCACCATTCTGAGCCATGAGGCTCTGGACACAGAGGTGACAGGGTCCTGCCCAGGGAAGTATGTCACTGGACCCCAGCTCTCAGCCTGGTTCCAGGCTGTTCCAGGGCTTGACACTGGCCCATTTTTGTGTACTAACAGGTATTTATGTTTGCCTGGCTGTCAGGGACATGGCTGGGAGTGCTCCAGGAAGGTTTCCAGAGTGGCTTCACCAGGGACCCCTTCCCCAGGCCTCTTGGTATCTAGGTCGTGGAGAGCGCAGAGCTGCACTCCGTCCTGTGCAAGCCGGGCCCGCAGTGTGGGTGCCATGAGGACACGCAGCTCATGCAGCCGCTCCCATGAGCAGGAAAAGGCATCGGGGCCCTTACCACAGCCGCCAGCAGGAGGCACACTGGGGTAGCCAGGGTGTGCCATCAGCTCAGCTGTCAGGGCATGGCCCGTGGGTGTGCCTTCCAGGGCCCGCGCAAGTGCTCTTGATACTCGGTGAACAGACATGTGCCGGCCGCAGGTGCTCAGGCCCACGAAGGCATCCGTCCACCTGTGGATGTTGGGGCATCAGGGGCAGGACTGTGACGGGCAGGGCTAGGCCAGTGATCTGGGATGGGGGCACCATGACTCGACGCCTGCCCCGCCTCAACGCTGAGGAACGGACATAGCTGTCAGGGGAACTGCCAGCCGGGCTCACTAGGATATGGGACAGGGGGCAGGGGGCCTCACCGTAGGCCGTAGCGGGAGAAGGGGCCCACAGCGGCCCGGGCGTCGCGCTCCACGGAGCAGGCAAAGGCACGCGCGGGGGCCTCGAGCCACGCGCAGCCGCCCACCCCGCGCTCCACCGGCAGCCTTGTGAAGCGCACCTCATTGGCCTGCAGCACCTCTGCGAACACCTGGCACACCCCTGCAGGCGGGGCGGAATAAGGAAGTAGCACGTCCTACTACTTGGGACCACCTCTCACCCCCAACCCCCTTCTGGGGAACAACGCCCTCCACCTGGGAGCACGTGCACGTGCTGGTGCCCGTCAACGTGAGTGGGGTCCCCGCCCAGTAATTGCCGGAAGCGTATCAGCTGGGCCTCCAGCTCATCCCGCACCTGGAGAGAAAGTACGACAGGCACCTTGAACGTCCCAGAGCAGGTAACTAGGAGGATTGCCTCCAGGTGCCTCCGTGTGACTGCTCGTTTCAACTAGGGAAACATCCATCGCCAGCTCCTGCCACTAATGGCTTCACGATACCCTCGGGCGGAGCCTTGGGGATCCTCGCGAGCATCTACCTGCAGCCACACCTCCGCACCTGGGGCAAAGATACGCTTCCGGCCGCCACCGCCTCCCGGAATCCCATCTTGCCGAGGAAGAAGCCTTCGGGGCTGAGCAGGGATGAGGCGCCTTGGCGGGCCGGGCCCACGGGGCGGCCCTCGGACAGGTTGGCGTGGAGGCCCGTGGGGATTTGGTGCCTGCAGGCGGAGCGCGAGCGGGAGGAGTGGCTGCCGCGGGGCAGGGGATCCCCAAGCCGGCCCCGACCCTGTAGGGGTCCGCCACTCACCTGCGGGCCAGATCCGCGGCGCTCTCCGCGGCTGCGCCGTTGACCAGCAGGGACACGCTGGTCACAGCCCCCGCCAAGAAGGCTTCCACGATGCCCTCATCGCGCCGCGGGCAGTAACCAAAGTCGTCTGCGGTGACCACCAGCTTCACGCGCGGTCCAGCCATGGATACTTCCGCGGACTGCCCCGGACTCTTAAGAGGCCTGGATCTAGGCCCCACCCCTAGATGCAGTCGGAGGCTCCGCCCTGACACGCACGCCCTCACGCAGCTGCTCTTCGCTTTTGTTCTCGCCACCTACCGGTCTCAAGGTGGCCTTGCAACCATCCCCTGGACCACGTATGCTCTGCTGGATTTATTGCAACCCGGAACTTTCGGTAACTGGAAAAATGATATTGCATATGAAAAATAGAGGAAAAAACTCTATTGGAAAATTAAAAAAAAAAACCTATTTTACTCTTCCCTAAAGTCACTACTGGGGGCGCCTGGGTGGCTCAGTCAGTTGAGCGTCCGACTTCGGCTCAGGTCATGATCATAGTTGACGGGTTCAAGCCCCGCGTTGGGCTCTGTGCTGACAGCTCAGAGCCTGGAGCCTGCTTCCGATTCTGTGTCTCCCTCTCTCTCTCTGTCCCTTTCCTGCTCATGACCTGTCTCTCAAAAATAAATAAATATTTTAAAAAAGTGTTTTTAAATGAAGGAAGTCACTACTGTTAACTTACTGGATAGTGACCCTCCAGCATTTTTATAAACAAATAAACAAACTCAATTCCTTTTCTCCCCACCCTAAAGTTTTTGTGTTGTTTTGAGAAGATAATGATCACATCAGTGTTATCTCATTCTTGTAATATTTCATTTTTTTGATAGTAACTATGAGCTTTTTCAAATTGCCTATTTGTCTTTGGTGATTTTTTTTCTAAGAGGAGGTTTTAAAAAAATTCTAGAAGTTTTAAGTAAGAAAATGAAAGGAAACATGTATAACAATGGCTTCATTTGAGGAAGCATTAGTCCTTGATTGCCCAAACTGAGCTCTGTTCCAGGATACAACTTTTACATTCATAATCTCATTTTTTCCCCCTCTATGGTCCAGAAAAGGTTTCCTTACTTATAACTATATTGTCACCATGGTTGACAGCAAGAGTTTTCATTGTGGTGTGGCTGTGTTGATTTTCCCAATGGAAAGTGCAGCATTTGTGTCCAGCGCATGAGATTGGTAATGTCATTCCTTTTTTACAGATGAGGAAACTGAGGCTCAGAGGGGAAAAGTGGCTTGCCCAAAGTAACCCTGCCAATGGTGGAGCTGCGACTGACCTCCAAAGCTCTGGGTCTACCCTGGTCCCCTAGGCCCTAGCAACCCTCTGAGTCAGGGGCAGAGAAGGCAGACCTGAACTTGAGAGTAACAAATAATATACTCCTAGTGGGACATTGTATGGATCAGAGTCCTTATAGAGCCCTTATCAAGCTCTTGGCATAAGAATTATTGTGTTTAATTGTGATTATTGAATTGTTGGACTTGAACTATGTTTCTCTACTGGGAAGCCAATCCTGGGAAGCTGATCCTGGAAAGGCCAGAGCCCCTGAGGGTAAGCAGATTGGAAAGAGGAAATTGTCATTTATTGAGCACTTACTGGTCTTAAAAATATTCGAGATGGGGGAGTGTGCCTCTATTCCTACTCCCAAGGAGCACCATATGGTAGACAGGTAACAATACCTTGTGGCAGAGTCTAGAATGGGGTTTTTGGTTATTCTGTTGAGTGTGGCAGTCCTTCTTGTAAAGTGACTCCTGGGAGAGCTATTAGGAGGAGCTTACTGGGCAGAGGGGGAAAGGAGGTAAAGATACACAGGGCTCTTACTGGGGTGGTAGTTGTGTTGCATGCAGATTTGATTTAATCTCTATACTCCCATATGGAAGTTCAACTATTTACAGAGGAGGGGCAGATGACAAGAGGTTGAGTCACACTGGCAGGCAACAACAGAGCTAGGTTTTGAAGCTAGATCTGTGACTTAAGAGCTGGGACTCTTACCGTTGCGCTCAGGGACATTGCAGAGGGAGAGGGCTGAAGACTCCCGTGGGGTCCCCCACACTGGGCGAGGGGAGGACCCTAGAAAGGAGCAGGAGGCCCAGGAGGAAAGTGCTTGTGTCACCAGAGGAGACTGTGGCTTTCACTCTTAGGGCAGTCAGAAGCATCCCCTGAATTTCCCACAGTGAATGTGGGCAGGGCAAATTCAGACGCGGTGGGGGAGGGGCCAGCCTGGGTCCCGCCCCCAACCATTGTGCCGGGGAATTAGAAAGCATTGCGAGCCAATCAGGACGTAGCATGTAAATGAACAAGCCCTGCAGCGTTCTCTGTCACCGCCCTGGAGCAGGCCCAGACTCCGAGCGAGGCACCGAGCGAGGCACAGACTCTGGTGAGAGGGTCGGCTCTGAGCCGAGGGCAGACACCAGAGCTTCAGAGGTCTAGGAGGGAGGGTCGGAGACACCAGGCCGAGAGGGTTGGAGACAGGATGCAGACATCCTTGGGGACTGCACCCGCGACGACCCTGGACATGGACAGTGTGCAGACACCCAGGGGATTCCGAGCAGAGGAAGGGCCCGACATGTGAAGGACGCGGGGTGAAGGGAGCGAGGAACTCGTAGATCCCGGGATTTCTGACAAAGTGGCTGACAGATGAAAGGAGAGTCGGACCCCTAGAGGCCCAGGGAGACCCTCACGCCATCTCCCCGCGCAGCGCAGAAAGGAATCCGTGGTTGAGCAGAGCCGGAGAAAGAGGAGGCAGACAGCCAGCGGTTCACCCTCCGCATGACTAGCTGCCGCCATCGCTCGGGATACTTGGCAGATGATGAGGCCGGCCACACCACCTATGTGGCCCAGGTAAGTGTGTCTGGCCGGACCCTGACTTTAAGACCCCCAAGATGTTCCCCACCAGCTCCAGCAACCCAGATCACAGCCCCCCCCCCTTCTCAGTGCCTATTGACCTCTCTGGGTCTCTTAGTGACATCCTTATCACCTTGACCACTCTTCTCACCCTCTTCTGGGCTCTAGTCACCCTCAAACTTCATTCACTGTGTCCCTTGACCTCCAGCAGCTGGGGAGAAGCTTGATAGACTGGTACTCCAGAGTGGAAGCATGGAGTCTACTCAGGACCTACAGCTCAAAGTTTCAGAAACAGCCATGGGGAGCCCAGGGGTCAAGACTACAGGTGGTTGTCTGTGCAGTGGAGATAGGACTGGTCTGCTCTAAGGACAGTTGAGGAACACAACTAAGACTCAGAGGGGTTTGTGATTGTCCATTCCTGTCCTGCCCTGTGTGAGGGCAGAAGTGGGCTTTCTGACTCCCTAGCCACATCTTGTATATGTGAAATGTATGTGTCAGGGAGGCGTAGGGTGACCTGAAATCAAGCCCCACTTTGCAGAAGAGGAAATTGGACCTCAAGAGGGGCCATCATGCTCATGGTGTCACAGCCTCCAGCAGCAGAGCCAGGGTCCAAATCTAGGAACTTCCTGTCTCCAAAACATAGTTCCATTCACTGCCCACTCCCACCCAGGTCCTGGTGCCCTAGGAGGACCTCCAGGGCCCCCAATCCCTTATGGAGCATCCGTGCCCTATATGACATGCTTATCTGCTCTGGTGCAGCCACCTAAGAAGCCACTGTTCCCAGAAATGGGGCAAGTCTCCAAGCTGGGCCACGTGCCACACCCACCATCGAGGTACACCCCCACGGACAGCTCAGGGCTGCATGGCCACCGACGAAACCCAAGGGACCCTCGACCCTTTCGTAGTTTCCTGGATTTCCTTGTCAAAAGCCAGGTGCTGGACAGCCTACAGACGGTGGTGGAGGAAGCCACTGAACGCCTGACCACCATGAAGACAGAGGCTGGAGTGCCGCTGGTGGAGGTGCAGGACCCAATAGAGGTGCCGAGGGGTGGACAGCGGGTACGTGCCCGGCCTAGCCTCAGTACTGTGCACCGGCACCGTGTCCGGCCCAGCCTCTGCACTGGACGTCCCAACAACTACCCATCCTGCTCTAGCTCCATGTCTGACTCCCATAGCAGCCTCAGAGCTGGCTGGCTGGGCTCCCACAGCCAGGACAGTGACCTGGGCACCCATGGCATGGGCTCACTGCCACCCATGAGGGACAAACTTTTGCTGGAGAAGAACCTCAAACAGCTGCTGAAGCTGGAGAACAGAGGGGTGAGATCCAGGGCCATGGCGCAGGGTGGGTGGGATGGGCCCCAGTCCAAAGCCCAATGGACCTCGCCTCGCTTGACTGGCTGCCCCTGAAAGTCCCCCTCTCTCTGCAGAAAGGCCTGGGTCAGTCCTGCTTCCGGAGGGATTCCCTGCTGTGGAACTCGCTGGGCAGCCAAGCCAACAGCCAGTGGACCCAGGAGCCGCCTCTGTCCTGGTTCTCAGGCCTGCTGGGCTCAAGCTCAGGCACACCTCAAACATCAGAGCTGGGCCCTGGAGAACAGGAACTGATCTTCCTCAAGGAAAAGTTTAATAAGGAGATCAAGTCCTCATTGAGCCAGCCAGCATCCTTTGACCTGCCTGGCTACAGTTCATTCCGTGAGCCCCATCGGACCCTGGACTTTCTGGCTGAGCACCACCTCTTCCCTGCTCTACAGAGTGTGGTCAGCCAGGCTGTGGACAAGCTCAGAGGTGCTTGTCGCCACGATGGCTGCCCTCTCTTCCCATCAGAATGGGAGCCTGCAACAGAGCCCAATTCTGACTCCATGCCAGGCTCTAAGCCAACCATACCCACTGCCAAGGAGGATCCCTATGATATGCTACCCACCAGAGCCTTCAGCCCCAAGATGGTTCACAGAAAGACCACCAAGGGCAAAGGATGGGCCAAGGTCAAGGAAAGTGGTTCCCCCATGTCTAGTGCCCAAGCGGCCACCAGTTTCACGCTCAAGGTGACACACACAGAAGAACCCAAAGTCCCCTCACCCCACCCCAGACAGGAGGCTCCTGGCCAGGACCAGACACCATCCATACCTGCTTCAGGGCCCCAGAGCTTCAGACAGAAGGCCCAGCCCTGGCGGAGACTGCATCTTACCCTGCCTGCCCCTGGGGTCGTGGTTGAAGGGCCCTCCAGCCAGATCCAGCCCACCACACAGGGTACAGCTCCTCTCACTTCCCCCTGCCCTCGCTTCTCCCACCACCTCCGCATGTTCTCACCATTTGCCTCCTCGGTAAGAAACTTCTTCCCATCTCCTGCCTCACTGTACCCAGAGGTGACCTCAAGGGTGGGACTAGGAGGCTTAAGGAAGGGTTCCTTTAGCAACCACCCTTAGCCACCATCACAGGTATCTTGCCCTGTACTGTGGAAACCACCTGAGCAGGGCACAGACTGAAGGGGAGCAGAAATCCAGGCTTGGTTACTGTCAGGTATTGTTGAAGATGAATAAAGCCAAGTGTTTACTCTGGGTCTTTTTGTAACATTTACGTGTGAATCTCAGAGGCCCTTCTACGTGGGGAGGGTCCTGTCCCTTGTGGACAGCAGCCTAAGCCGAGAGTGGGGCTCCACATCCTAGGCCCAGCTCCCTGTGCTCCCAGTAACCTAGAACAGGACCCTTCAGTGTGTCTGCTGAGAGGGAGTTGCTCAGGAGACATAGGTGGCTTCACCCTGGTAGACATCCAGCACAGCCCCTGACCTCATCTCACCCACCGAGGCCCAGGCAGGCTTCCCTCCTCTGAACCTTGGCCTAGGGGAGAATCTATCAGAGCCTAAGTTATCCATCCTCCAGTTTGGGTGACACTGTGACTGACATCACCAGCCTTGCCTCAGGCCTGACCAGTTTGGCTGGGTGTGAGGACAGTGAGGTGTCACCCACATGTAGGACCAGTGCTCAGCTGCTGACTAAGACAGCATAGCAGATGTGGCAAGGTTGTAACCCCAGTGCAACAAGCGTGGCGTTTGTGTGGGTGATGTGGATGGAGGGTCTCGGGTGCGAGGGGCATCCTGAGGCATCAGGAATGGCATGACGTGTCTCCTTTTCCCTCTCTGGCTATTGTACAGAGCCCCAATTACAAGTTCATGAAGAAGATGCCACTGCCCTCCATCTCATCCAATTCCACCATGTCCCACCTCTCCAAGACCTCCTACCAGGAGCTCATCAACTACTTGGAGAAACAGATTGTGTCCTTGCTCATCTATAAATATAAGTTTGAGAAGAACCTTTCCAAGCAGCTGGGCTTCATCTCCTTCCCTGTCACCGAGATACTCATGGACCTCTTCCTGGGCTTTAAGGAAGTGAAGGGCTCCCACATCTCCCTGTCCTCAAAGATCGACTGGAGCTGCCTGCTGCGCAAACTGGAAGCCTCCCAGCGCGACTCCGCTTCCCAGCGAGACTCTGCTTCCCAGCGCAACACTGCCCACCAGGGGGTGCCACCGAGACACATGGAGTCCCCCTCCATGCTGCCAGAGCTGTCCACCCAAGAGGATGAGGACACAGAACCCAGTCTCCACAGTGCATTGCTGGACCCTCAGCTCCTCCCAGCTCAGGAGGATACTACAGTCGAGGAGAAGGAACCCAAGAGCCAGGAGGAGCCCAAGCCCTCCATGTTCTCTGGCACCGATGGAGGCTCTGGTCTGTGTCATGAAGTCGTGGACATGAAGGACAGTCAGGATGATGAGGAGGAAGAGGACGAGGACAACGATGATGACTTCTTTGTGAGCAAGGGCAAGCCCCAGAGCTCATCTGTCGTGGAGACAGATGACTGCAGTGACTCCAGAGACGTGGGCCACAGTGACCCTCTGTGAGGCCCGTAATTTGCACCCAATGCTTGATTCCCTGCTCCTCCTCTTGCTCCAGTGGAGGACTGCCCCATTGGAGAACTCCCCCCACCCACACTGGCCCCTGCCCTGAGCAGAGGTCAGGGCGGTCTGAATGCCCAGGAGGAGCTCTGCTGGCCTGTCAGGAGAGCCAAAGAGGGAAATAAAGCTTGTATTGATGGAACACAGTTTTCTTGTCGAGATTTCAGCCCCACTTCCGTGACTGAGCACCTGCCCTTGAAGCACCATCTCCCGCAGGTCTGGCCACAGCCGGCCTTCATGACACCTGGCCATGCCCTGACTCCCTGACCTCACATGCATGCTTGAACACAAGTATCTGCTCATGTCTCTTCTATCCTAGTGTGCACCTTCCTAACTCTTAAAGCCTCTTAGGATTCATGGTCCATTTTCTTAACGGTCCCTGTGCATCATGGTCCCTGCTTCCAGAGAGCTCTTCCTCTGCCAGGGCAGCAACCTGCTACCTTTGCCATGCCACACATCCTCATGTTCCTATTGGCAAGGAACCACACATCCTCCCTTTCCTGATATTCCCATGCCTACCTGTCTTCCCAGCTCCCAACTCCTGAATCTGGAGGATCCCAACTAGGTCCCATGGTGGCTCTCGGTCTGTCAAGCTGTGGATTGGCTGCCCCAGGCTGCCATGTGACTACACTTTCAGTAGCGCCCCTGGCCAGACAGGTTTCTCTGGAAGGGTCTGTCGGCATGGCTGGCGCTGTGATTGGCAGGTCTCATCTCCAAGGTTCTGGGGATTCTGGCCATCCTGTGCCACCAGCTGAGCACCCGCCTTCTCTCTGCCTTCCTGGCAGCTGTTTGGTTCATTGTTCAGGCATCTTCACCTAGGGAGTCGCTCAACCTCTTTCCCCACCGCCCTGTTGAAAGAACATGTGAAGATACTCCACTCTGCCTCACTGTGTGGGCTGCCATTTCAGGGAGATGGGCAGGTGGCTCACACCTCCCCCTGGGTCCCACCTGGGCATATAGAGCCCCAGCCTGCTCCACCGAGCCTGACCACGCTCAGTGGCCCATGTATGAAGACACAGTGACTGCATAGCTCCTCTGGAGCCAGTCAGGGAGGACCTTCCATACCATACCCATGCCCTGTGGTTCAAGGAGAAAGTCCTGCTCTGCTGCCGATAAGAGCAACCAGGGTCCTAAGTTGGTGAGTCAGGGACCCATTTTCCCAGAGACCTCTTGTGGCAAGAATCTTTTAGGGCATATGCTCAACTCATAAGGCCCATTCCCTGAGGCCACCCACAGTGTCGCCACAACATTTTTTGTACCTTTTTGCCATACCACTTGGCCACAGTTGATTTGCCCTCTTGACCATCCCTATTCTAAGCTATGCCAGTCAGGTTTTTCTACCTAGGAGCTTGAAATTGGGATGGATTGAGAGATTTTTATTTTTTAAGTTTATTTTTAGTAATCTCTACCCCTAACCTGGGGCTTGAACTCACAACCCCGAGATCAAGAGTCACATGCTCTTCCAATTGAGCCAGCCAGGCACACTGGGATAGACTGAGAGATTCTGGTGCAGTTTGCATTGATTGCTAAGGACAAGTGTGGACAGCGTGGAGCAACATCTTCCACTCCTCTCTGGAGAGGCATGAAAATGTGTTTGTAGAACAGAGCTGGGAGGGGAATCCCAGGGCTCTCAGAGACAGCAGCTGGCATGATACCTGCCAACATTCCAGGTCTCTCTGCCAAGTCCTCAAAAGAAAAAGAACAGACCCCCACCCTGGCCTCAGAAGCACATGTCTAGGGAATGTCCCTGGAGTGGGAGCAGCCCCTTTGGGAACCACTGGTACGCTGTGCTGAAGACATCTGTTTCAGGTATCTGTTGCTGTGTAACCACTCCAAAGCTTAAGTGGCTTCAAACAAACTCATCATTTTTCCTGATGCGGGTGCTTGGCAGGCTCAGCTGGCAGGGGTGTGGACAGTCTTTTGTGTGTCTGCTTTCAGCTGGGGACATGGCTGAGACCAGAACATCCCACATGGCCTCTCCCCCTCCAGGGTCTCCCCAAAGCCCCTAACCATTCATTCAGTCCTCTGGCCTGCACTTCTTTACAGCATGGTGCAGCAGCTGGCTTCCTAAGAGAGGAATCAAGAACTACTGGTCCTCTTGCAGTTCTGCCCAGAAACCGCAAAATGCCATTTCTGTGCCATTCTCTTGGTCAAAGTGGATTGCAATGCCTGCCCAGATTCAAGAGGAGGGGAAATGGAGTCCATGTATTCATGAGAGAAGCAGCTTACACTTACAGAGATGGAAGGAATTGTTAGTAGGCATATTTGGAGACCAGCTACTACCCCTCCTCCTCACTCAGCTGATCTCACCTTGAGCAGACCCTGGAACCACGTTGAGCAGATCAGATTCTTTTCTGTGGCTGGAAAGTGGAAGTCTGTGAGACACCATAGTCAGCCCTGAGCATCTTCCAGCTACAGAAGGTGGTATGCAGGGGGGAGGCAGGGGAAAAGAAAGTTCCAAGAAGCGATGACATTCTGAGATAGTCGACAGAGAGATATGTTGGCTTCTCCTACTCCAGTTCTGGAGTCTCTGCTGTACTTGGAATTTTGTCTTTGCCTGCTGGGGAGATTGCCTGCTGTGTCCTCATCATCCTTGGGTCTTACATGCAGTGGGAAGCTGTTGGCAGCTTTCAGCAGGTGCCTGGCATGATCTGATGTATGTTTTCTCCCCCATCCCCGATTTTTTGAAGTAGTGCCTACATCCAACCTGGGGCTCAAACTCACAACCCTGAGATAAAAGTCACACGCTCCACCTACTGAGCCAGCCAGGCACCTCTGATTTTTTATTTTTCTTATTTTTAAGTAGGCTCCATGTCTAACCAGGGCTTGAACTCATGACCCTGAGATCAAGTGTCACACACTGCTGAGCCAGCCAATTTCCCCCTGATATATGCATTTTAAAGTATAAAAAGGTATATATTCTCCCTGTTAGAGAATGACTTGGAGGGGCCTGAGCAGTGGAAATGCAGAAATCTGTTAGCAGCCACGGTCAGTATCTGGAAGAGGGGGGGATTGGGTGTTGATAAAAAATGCAGGAGAGATGCTTTACAATCTGTTTTAGAGTTAGAGCCATCAATATGTGTTGGTTGAGATGCTAGGTATGCGGTAAAGAGAGGAATTAAAGATAAGTCCCAAACTGGGGGGAATGGAGGTGCCATTACTGAGACTCCCCTTGGGAGAGGGAGCAGTTTGGGGAAAGAGACCAAGAATTCTGCTTTGGACATACTAAGTCTGAAGTGCTTGGTTGGTATCCAACAGGATATTTCCATTCCTTCCCAGATTACACTCTAGCCCCTCCACCCTGGATTGGAGGCCCCTCAAGGGCATGGTTTACCAATGTCAGGGCAGACCTTTAGCAATTAAGACACCCTAAGCCCTGAAAAGATCAAGCGTCTTATCCCATATGTAATTCAAAATAGAAACAATATTAATCATGAAAACCCCAAAATAACATGTTTCTGTAATTAAAATGGCTCTACTCTGGACTTCCTGAATGCAAAATTCTGAATGATTTAATTAAATATAAACTTTTCTACCTGCTTTGTTGTGCTCCAAGTGCATGGGTATTCAGCCTATTAAGTAATGGAGCCCAGAGCCAGTTCCCCAGGGGATCCCAGCACAGGGCCTGGAGTTAAGTCAAGATAAGAATGTTCCACGAATGAATAAATAAACAACTGTAAAGGTTCCCTCCTCCCCTTGAAGACTGAGCTGACAGCCCTCTGAGAAGGCAGTGAGACACGACCCACTCGTGTCAGAAACCTGGGGCACATGGTCACACGTACACTTACTTCCCAAAGTCACTTGATCTGTCAGGATCCTGATTCCCTAAGAAACTTTGGGGGTGGGTTTGGCGGGGTTATGGTGAGTCTATCATGAGCCTCAACACCGCAGATCTTTGCTGCCCTCTGCTGCCCGATGGTCAAATGACCATGTGATTCTGCCCTCGAAAAAGTTGTCAGAGGAATTAAAAACCACAGAATCCAGGGACTGAGGTGACCCATTGTCAGAAAGGCAATGACCGAGTGACTGGGGGATTAACTAATCCCGGGATCCAAGGACTGAAGAGCCAAGTGATCCAGTATCTGAGATACATCGACCTTGTGACTACAAAATCTAGTGGTCCAGCAACCTCAAGACTCTGAAATTGAGGAAAACGAGAGGAAAGATCGTGATTGAAGGACGGAGGATCCAAGATCAAAGTGCTTTGTGAACACATGCCCGCAGGGGCCTCGATTCCCCGCCCGGTGTCAAGGGGCTCAGCAGCCTCTGGGTGGGGCGCTCTCACCTACACCACGACACTGCAGCTTCTCTCCTACCACTTGGCGCCGCAACCAGCCTTCCCTTGGCATCATTCATTGGCGAGTCCTCGGAAGCCTGGACCAATCAAAACCCTCCTCGTGTCTCCAGCCTCCTCCCCAGCCGCCGCTCTGAAAGCTGGAGGCGGGTCCCTTCCATGTCGACCCAATGGCAGTGCAGGCAGAGAGCTGTGCTGGCTGGCGATTGGATGTCTCTAGTGCCTCTGTCAGAGCTGGATTGGCCGGTGGCAGAGACGGAAGCGTCCCGTGGGCCCGAGCTGCCGGAGCTGGGCCGGGGCGATGTGGAGCGCGGGCCACGGTCAAGCTGCCGGACCGGCGCTTGTAGGACTGCTGCTGGCGCTCTTCTTGCCGGGCAGCGGTGGCGTCGAGCCCGGCGCGGGGCTCGTGACTTGCGGGTCGGTGCTGAAGCTGTTCAACACGCAGCACAGGGTGCGGCTGCACTCGCACGACATCAAATACGGATCCGGTGCGCAGGGACCCGGGAATGGGGCATCGTCAGGGGGCGGAGCCCAGGGCTGGGAGTCTGATGGTGGGTTGGCCGTGGGGGAGTCTGCAGAGCCACGGGTCTGGGAGTCACCAGGGAGCCTCACTGGCCGCTTGGAGTCCCTGGGGGGCCTGGGGGGACAAGGACCGGTCGTTGGGATATCCGGGGCGAGGAGGGTCGTCCGGGAGCTGCAGGCCAAAGGACTTGGAAGTTAAGCTAAGGGCCTGAAAGTGAGCCATTGGGGTCCCAGGGTTGAGGTTGTCGTCAAGGGAGTTCAGAGATTGACTGCGACCTCGCGGTGGGATGTGGTGTCGCCCCTCAGGCAGCGGCCAACAGTCGGTGACTGGCGTGGAGGCGTCTGACGACGCCAATAGCTACTGGCGGATCCGTGGCGGCTCAGAGGGTGGGTGCCCGCGTGGGTCCCCGGTACGCTGCGGGCAGGCAGTTCGGCTCACGCACGTGCTCACGGGCAAGAACCTACACACGCACCACTTTCCGTCGCCGCTGTCCAATAACCAGGTGAGCGTCGGGCTGGGAAAGGCTTCTTGTGTGGGGGGCGGGGGTGGGGGTGCAGGGACAGAATCTAGACTCCTCCTCTCAGTGGCTCTGAGCCTCAGCTTCCTCTGTGAAATGGGCCTTTCCATTCAAAAATGTTTACTGAGCACCACCTTTGCAGGCAACTGACGGGAAGGAAGATCCTGCTGGATAGCTTATTTTTCTAGAGTGAGTTGGTTCCAGGAAGGGGATCCACAAGGCCTTTAGGATGGGGAACATGAAGCCCGGCAGAGGATGAGGAACTCAGGCTGGGTCTGGAAGGATGACTAGGAGTCCTCTAGGCCACAGAGGGGAGACTAGGGGCTTTGCAGGCCTGGGGAAGAGCTTGTACTCCAATGGAGTTCATTGGAACTTGGGGATGAAGAGGTAGAGGGGTGGAGTTGGGGTGGGAGGGGGTTGTGGGGTTAGGGACTGAGTGGGGAGGAACAGAGGGTGCTTGGGGGACTTGTCAGAAGAAAAAGTATGAAATAGAGACTTGTTGGAGTGAGGGGTTGGATGTCATGCTGAGTGAGTCTCAGAGAGGTTAGGAAGGGGAACATGGAGAGAGGTGGAGGCTTGAGCTATATGGGGGCTGGTGATCACTGCCCAGACAGATGGGGTAGGGTGGGCGTGTATTTGAAGAGCCCATGCTGGGAAAAGCCTGCTGGGTGCTGGGGGTGGTAGTTGTAGTGTCCCATTTTGCAACTGTGGAAGTTGAGGCTCAGAAAGGTACACGGAAGGACCCAAGGCCCAGTGTCCTAGGTGTGAGTGCTGGTACCAGACAAGTGACCACAGGGGACTCTTTGTGCCTTCTGTGGTGAACACTGTCCATCTGTTCCCCTGCACCCATAGGAGGTGAGCGCCTTTGGGGAAGATGGTGAGGGTGACGACCTGGACCTGTGGACCGTGCGCTGCTCAGGGCAGCACTGGGAGCGAGAGGCCGCCGTGCGCTTCCAGCACGTGGGCACCTCCGTGTTCCTGTCAGTTACCGGGGAGCAGTACGGGAGCCCCATCCGTGGGCAGCACGAAGTGCATGGTATGTCCAGTGCCAATACACACAATACATGGAAGGCCATGGAAGGCATCTTCATCAAACCCAGTGTGGATCCCTCTGCAGGTCACGATGAACTCTGAGTGCGATGGATGGGTGGACAGAGGGCAGAAGGGTGGAGCATCTACAGGATCACTCTTGGTGAAGACTTTGGGCTTTTAGGGGTTCTCAAGTGCCTTTGTGATTAAAGAATATTAGTCTGTTATTGTGTTTTGCTGTGAGCCGGGGGTGGCCAGGAGGTGCCCACCCTCCCTGACCTGGTTCACAATCTCTTCCTTAGTGCCAACCAAACCCCTTGTCTCCAGCATGGAATGACAGTTAAACCTGTCCAAACCTTGATGCTCTTTCATGTACTCCAGCACTACCGGGGCCATCACAACACCCTTCTCCATCCTTACGTGGTCTAATGCCAAGGGACTCCAGTTCCCTAGCCCCTGAGCTTCATGAACCTTCCTGTTAAGAGCTGTGTCCAGAGCCAGTGCCTCAGCAGGGTGAACAGGAGGCCCACTCCCTTCCAGCTAGAATGAAGCACAAGTTCTCCAGCACCCTCATCCCTTGAGGTGGGTGTTCTCCTGGCACCTCTCCTCTAGCATTTGTGGCAGCCTTGACATTTGTTTTTGATCCAGCACCAGGTCAAGATTCTGCCCATCTGTTGGAAGTTAACATCACAAGTTCCCTCACTGTTGGTGCAAATGGCACCCCTCACGCCCTAGTCTGCCTGGGTATGTGGGCATCTTTAGTCCCCACTACAACCTTCCAGGGTCCCAAGGAGATTACAACACTTCAAAAGATATTTCGAGGGAAAGTAACCGCAAAGAGCTGCTACCTGCAGACATCTGAGAGGGCTTCCTAGAAGGACAGGAACAATTTGGGCAGGCAAAACACTGCAACTTAAAGGCAGGAACAAATACATAGGAGGCCCTAATGAAGGGAACAGTTAGATTTGCTGATGTGTAGTTGACCTCTAGAGGTTATGGTGGAGACTACAGGCTTCCTGGATTTGCTAACTTGACCCAGGTGTGGCTGTTTATATGGGGGGGAAGGGTTTAAGGGTGCTGCTGGAGGTAGAGACTGCCACTTTTCCTGAATGAGGTAGCAACTGGTTGGAAGGGGCTTGTAGGAATGTGGGCAGAGCATGCTGCAAGTGAGAAATCCATTGGCATTATAGGGGTGGGAGAATAGCTCTAGCCAATTGTGACTCGAAGGGAGGAGGGCCACATGTAGGCCCTGGACCGTTACTTCCCCACCTTCCCAACCCATGGGCTTCTGCTCTGGTCAAACACAGAACTCCTGACCCCTCCACTGCCAAACCTCTCAAACATTGTCTACAAGTTTAACCTCCTCTTCCATCACTTACCTGACCTGTGACAGGATTGGAGCACAAACTAGATTAATAGCAGAATCAAACAGAGCACAGCATGTAGGAATCCTTGGGAAACGAAGGCCGAAGCTGCGGGACCATATAAGATAGCTGCAGACAGAATGCAGGACAAGACCAAAATTTAAGTTACGGTAGCAGCAGAGCACTCATTTATTGAACACTGTCAGGCGCTGCGCCAAGGATTTACACAGGGTCTCATTTGCTGCTGAAATAACCCTGAAGCAGGCTCAATTATCATCTTAATTTTGCAGAGGAGACTGCAGGTTGGTAAAGATTCAAACCCAGCATTGCCTGCCTCAAAAACATTTGCTCTCAGCCATTGGAATGAGAATGAAGTGGGGGTGGAGGTGGGGTGGAAAGGGACAGATGCAAAGCAGCCTAAGAATCGCACCCCCTCCACCACCACCCCCGCGCCTTACACACATATACATTACAGCTGTGTGAGGGCCGATGTTTATAACCTTTTGGGTCATCAGCCCCGGGTAGGCACTTAATGAATGCTTATCCACAAAATGGACCCAAGCCGACACCCACTTCCCCGTACCTCTCACAGATCCACAAAGGCTCTCCAGGCTCCAGGACGGATCTCTGAAGCTCTAACCTAACCGGGTCGCTTCAGGCAAACCCCACTCTGGTCAAGCAAGACGATGAGGTGGGGTTGGGTGGGGAGAGGAGCTACCCCACCCGGGAAGCCTAATACAGCCGAATATCAAGTCCGGGAGGCACAGGGAGAGATGTGAGCAAGCAAAAAAAAAAAAAAAAAAAAAAAAAAAAAAAAACCAGCCTGCGGCCCTACTTCACAGCAGGCTAGAAAGAGGTTTCAGGTTTCAGGATTCCTTGGATCGCAGACCTCTTCCAAGTGAGCTCAGCTGCGCGGACGGCGCCCCCCTCTGGGCTTCCCGGCGCCCTCGCGGGCGCGGCTCCTAAACTTGCGAAGACTGGAGCGGAGAAAAGGCGGGCAAAATTCCTTTTGATAAGTTATGAATGAGGAGAAAGTGTTTGTAGTACTCATTGTTAAAACCTCGAAGCCGGGGACTTGGCTAGCGCCTGGCCAATCCGGGCCCGGAGGCTATTTTGAAATCGCTCTGGTCTTAGCCAGTAGGCGTGCGGGAAGCGAAGCCCCGCGCCGGCTCCGGCCAATGAGCGTGGCGTTATGCTAAGAAGCCGGAGGCCGGGCCCCGCCGACTGTCAGCGGGTTAAAGATGGAGCCGGTGAGCAAGAGGGCGCCACGAGGTGCGGGGTCGTCCTGATGGGGACGACGGGGGGGAACGACCGCTAAGACCTTTCTCCCGCTAACCTTCCGCGTCCTGTTCTGGCCTGGTTCGAAAGCTGTGTCCCGTCGCGTGAGTAGCAGGGTCCGAGGTGGAAGGCATAGGCAGGGCGGCCCTACCCGGTGGAACTGTGCGGAGGGGCGCAGCCCGAATCCCTGGCGCCTTCTCCGTGCAGGGGACTTCAGAAGGGCGGGAAGCCCCCCTCGTTCTTTTGCTTCGCTCTGGGCCGCCAGGCAGAGAGTCTTTAGGACTGAACACGGAGCGGAGTTGGGGACTAGGAACCACGGATGGGGGCGTGAGGCGGCAGGGGCGCGTGGTTCGGAATAGGACCACCCTCCTTCTCTTGGAGCCGTGGGCCGAGTGAGGGCGTAGGGTCGTCGGGGTGTACCCCGCCTCGCTCAGTGCGTGAATGGGCTTCAAACTGCGGTGGAGCGCGGGCCCCTCTCCTTTGTGTGTTTGCCCCCTCCCCCCGTCCGCTCCAGCTCCTAGGTTGGAGCTACCCCTTAGTAAGGGGTTTCTCCCGCCCCGCAGCGTGGCGAGTGCTGGGGAAAGTCCTGGACCTCCTGACTATCTCCAGGACAGCAGCCCTGCTGAAATCCTTCTCCCTTCCCTGAGGTCTTGGACAGGGCTTCTAGCCCCACCCACCCACCCACCGTTGAGCTTCCCGCCCTGCGCTTATTGGGGATCATGGGGTCCCCCCTGCTGGCCCCAGGTGCTCTGACGAGGTTGCACTACTGTGCTCTGAGAAGCAGTGCAATGATATTGTCAAAGCATCTGGGACCAGCCTTGGGGACCCCCCTTCCCCACACCACAACCCCCTTCCTCAGGCTGGGCCCCCTGTGCCTGCAGTCCCTCCCTTCTCCCCCCTCCCCAGCTCGCTCCCTTCTCCATGGAAACTTGAGATCCTGGCCAGGCCTGGGCCTCTAGGGTCAGAGGGCACCCTTCCCCCAGGCCTCAGGGCCCCACCCCAGTGGGCCTGCATTCCAGATCTCAGATCCTCACAAACCACCACCGGGAGAGGCGCTGGCAGGCCTGCCTGACACTCTTTCCCTGTTGCACTACTGTGGGCCGCTGGGAAGCAGTGCAATGATGAAAGGGCATCGGTCAGGCCCAGTCCACCATCTAGAGCGCCTGAGGGAAGGGAGTTTGGCTGCCTCGTTCTACTTCTAACAGGAGCATGTGTGGAACTGGGCTGGACCCTCCATCAGAGGATTAGGTGAGTGCAGAACTTGGGGATCATCCCACAAATTCTCCTTCTGTGTTATGGCTGGACAGGAGCAGGGGCAGAGACCCTGGGATCAGAAAAGCTCTGGTTTGAAGAGGATCTTTCTGCACCAACTCCCTGGGTAAGACTGGGGACTCCAGGTCTGGTCATGGCCTTGTGGAGAAATGGAGACCTGCTGTATTGCATGAAGGGTATGCTAGGGTCTGGCTCAGACCCAGCTCAACCTTGACACGCACCTAGGCCTCCCTGAGGGCTTGGGGAGGGTCAGGCTTTGGAGAGAACGTACTCCTGGGATCTTAGGAGCAGCACTATCTGGGCTGGGCGGGTGGACTTGGGATATGAAGCCCACAGGTGGTGCCCAACGACCATGCCAGCTTGTTTTCTTACAGGGAGGTGTGCTGCCCTGAGACTGCAGGAGGGACCAAGAGTTGCCTGGCATGCCCATCCTAATAGCTACAATTAGGGGGATTGCCAAGGAGCCAGGCCCCAGGTGTGCTTTCAAGGGCAGCTGCACCATCAGGACCTGACACAATGCCAAAGGCTTTTATGTGCCCAGTGACAGTCATTCAAACCTGTCTCCTTTAAGAGGAGGCCTAGGTTTCCAGATGAGCCTTTGGGCTCCTGGCTGAGCACATCAAGATGCCAGTTTCACACCCACCCTGAGGGTAGAAGCCCAGGCGTCCATGTTTAGAAATGGCCATCCTTCTGTGTAGATTCTGTGCTGGAGACTCATACAGCTGTCTCTGGCTCTTGCTGGCCGATGTTTGTGAACTCAGGGCTCTGCTCAAATGTTCCCTCCTAGAGGAAGCCTTTCCTGGGATCCACAGCATCCAATATTCCTCCAGCAGAGCCTGTTAGATTGAAATTTCTCCTTGTGGCTGAAGTCCTCATTAGACCCTGAGGGCAGGGACACTATCCCTTTTTATATTTCTCTTGGCAGTGCCTGGCAAAGAGGAGGGAACTGATACAACTTTAGAAAAAATACAAATAAGCACATAAAGTGTGAAGTATTATTAGCATAACATGGGGGGAGGATTAATTAAGGGTTTGCTTGACCTCAGAGGATGCTTGTGCTGTTTATAAAAAGGCAGACTATATATTTCAAAGTAAAGTCTTATTTTAAGTTACACAGGGTCAGGAAGCAGGATGAAGATTTGAACCCAGGTATATCTAAGTCAACTGGCCCCCCCGGGCTAGAACATTTTTCCTCCTTGGTTGTTTTCATCCTGCTCTCTGACCTCATAGCAGGAAGAAGTGAGGGCCATCTCCTATGTTGGGGACAGTAGAACCTAGAGGGTTAGTGGCTTGAAGGTGGGAAGTGGAAAATCTCTAGATTTCTTATGAGGTATACTACATGAATTGTTGGGGGTGAGGGACTGTGGAGGTGACAGGAAGGAAGCAATCCAAGGTGCACCGCCTTGTTAATGGCTGGAGTGGATGGTGGTGTCATCACTGATCAACTAGGAAAGGGAGAAGAGAAGTAGATTTGGGGTTGGGAGGGAAGAAGCTATGTGCCAATCTGGATGTGTTCAGCATGAGATGGCCAAAAAACTTCCCCAGTGGACACTTGGATGTGGTTCTGGAATTCAAGATAGGTCTGAGCCTGAGACTTAGGTTAGGGTTAAGTCAGCCCTGAGCTGTAACCTCAGAGTGGGTAAGATTGTCCAAGGTGATACCATGAAGACAGGACCTTCTGAAACCCATAAGGAGCAACTAGAGATGCTGAAGAGGCAACAACAAATATTGGGTTATACAGGGGAAGAGAGAAGGTAGAAGCTGGGGAGGGGTGGGCGGATATGATGGTGGTGAGTAAATCAGGAGTGGAAGAGTGAAGTCTGGGGCAAAGGAATTAGGGGCTGAGTGAAGTCCCTAGGGTGTTGTCTACAGATCGCGAGGAGGGACGGCGGAAAGAGGAGGAGTGAGGGCCTAAAAAAGATTGAAGAGTTCAGGTGCTGACCATGTTCTCTGCGTGTCCATTGCCCACGCCCTCATCAAGTCTTGCGGGACCCCAGCAGGACCGGAGTTCCACTGCGCATGCACACGGGCGCCTCCCCCCCAGTTGAAGGCGCCAGAGTGCTTGCCCAGAGCGGTGGCGGCCATTGTCACGTGCGTCCTTCTCTCGCTATTGCCCCCACCCCCCTAGAGAACTCCAGGCCGGTTGGCTGGGGTGGTAGGGGCGGCGGCTGTGGAACGTGGAGGGAGGCTGCGTCGGTACAGCGGCGGCTGTGGGGAAGTGAGCAGGTGAGTCCCAGCGCCCCTGCCCCTACGGGCCTCGCCCGACCCCAGGCCCTCTTTCCTGGCCCGAGGCGGGTGGGGTTCGGTGCACCTGGAGCCTTGGTGGTCCCACCCCAACGGCCGCTCTGCCCCCAGGCCGCCCGGGCCAGCCCGCAGCCCCTCGCAGCCCCTCTCAGATGGAGGTCCTGGACGAGTTCGACAGCGAGTTGCCCCAGAGCGTGACCTTCTGCCAGCTCATCTCTGAGGAGGACTTCGAGAGGCAGGCGGCCACCTACACGGAGCGCGCGCTGCGCCGCCTCTTCCGCAGTATCGACCACAACCCCGCGCTGGCCGAGAGGGCGGTGCGCAAGGGCAAGCTGGCCGAGTATGAGGCGCGCGGGCTCCTCTCCTTCCTCTGGGTGCGAGCCGGCAGGCGGGGCTTCAGGGAATGGGGTGGGGAAAGAAGGGGCCGGTGCTGTCGCTGCTCCTGCTAGCCATCCTTTGGGGCGGAGCTCTGAAGAAGGGAGGTTGGGGATGGGGTGGGGGGAGGGCGCCATAGAGCCTAGCTGGAGCTGCAGGGTCTGAAGACACCCCTGGTGGGAGTGCTGTAGGTAGCTGTCTCACCCTTCCCGCGTCCTCCTGCCCTGCCTCTCCCCTTGTAGGCAAAGTTCTTCTGTGCAGTCCAGGGGGAACTGAATTGTTGCAACAGCATGGGTGCCCTGGAGATGCACCGGCGCCTGGAGCAGCTGAAGAGGAGAATTCACCGCGTGCACCTCTACTCCCAGGGTGAGGCTCCACCTCTGCCAGGCTCCATTAACCCAGCAAACCCGACTCAGGCGTGTACCTGGCACGTTTTCAATTGTTTGCTGTTTATTTTTTCAGTCTTTTTAATGCAAACGAAAATGCACAAAACTGGAAACTGCAGTAAACACTCAGTAGCCATCTCCCTCAGCTTCTGCAATTATCCCCATCTTGCCATGCTTGCTTCGTCCTGTTCTTCTTTTTCTGGAGCATTTTAGGGGAAATCTCAGACATCATTATATTCAATACTTTAGAATACTTTTTTAGATATTAAAAAAAAAAAAGAGCGCCTGGGTGGCTCAGTCAGTTGAGCATCTGGCTTCGGTTCAGGTCATGATCTCACGGTTGTGGGTTCAAGCCCCACTTTGGGCTCTGTGCTGACAGCTCAGGGCCTGAAGCCTGTCTTTGGATTCTGTGTCTCCCTCTCTCTCTCACCCTCCCCTGATAATGCTGTCTCTCTCTGTCTCTCAAAAAAAAAAAAAAAAAAAAAAGACATTTTGTCGGGCCCCTGGGTGAGTCAGTCAGTTGAGTGTGATCATCGGCCCAGGCCATGATCTCACAGCTCGTGGAGTTGAACCCGGAGTCAGACTCTGTGCTGACAGCTCAGAGCCTGGAGCCTGCTTTGTATTCTGTGTCTCCCTGTTCTTCTGCCCCTCCCCTGCTCATGCTCTGTCTTGAAAACGAATGAACATTAAAAAAATTTTTTTGAAAACACGTTTTGTAATCACAGTGTTACCCCAGATATAATTGATGCTTATGCTTAATAATTGATGCTTAATTTGCATGTTTTTGTGTCCACATCAGCACATTTACGAGAGTGAAATGGAAGGGGCCACATTAATGACCATACAGGGATGGCAAATGAGGATAGTGGCCACCTCTTTTGAAGTCCCTTTGAGATGAGATGCCCTCACCTTTGTCCCTCATGCCGTCAACTTGAAGAACTGTGTTGTCCTTTGGAGTAGTCCACTTAATGGGTTTATATTTGTTGTTATGGCTCACTGATGCTGTTTGTTTTATTCCCCTCTCCCTGTAGTTTTTAAAATTTTCTTTTTTAAGTTTGTTTGTTTTGAGAGAGAGAGAGCGTGCACATGCAGACAGGGAAAGGACAGAGAGAAGAGACAGAATCCCAAGCAGGCTCCATTCCATCAGCACAGAACCCAGTGCGGGGCTTGAACTCATAAACTGTGAGCTCAGGACCTGAGCCGAGATCAAGAATCTGATGCTTAACCGACTGTGCCACCCAGTCCTTGATTACATTCGGGTTCAGTTCTTTGGGTGCATGTGTCTTCAGTGACACCCTAGCGAGTGGTGGAGCTGCTTTCTTCATTGTGTTAGGAAGCCTGGCTCACCTGAGGGTCCCACTTTGCATGATGGTGAGTGGGAGTGTACCACGTTACCACTTCATCCCAACCCATGGCACGTGTAGCTCCTACCCCAGCCTCCCAAGGTAGTGTGGATCCTGTTTATCCTCGTTTTATGGAAGAGAACATAGAGGCCCAGGTAAGTAGTAGAACCTGGACTTGAACTTAGGCTTGCGTTGCTCTGAGGCTCAGGCTCTTAGCCTCCAGGTCATTGCTCTTTGGTGGTGGTGATCATCATTCTAAAAGAGCCGTTCTAATGGGTTGCACACACTTTGCTGGTGTCCTGTAACTATGAGTAGTAGAAATAGCCAGACTTGTTGAATACAGGAAGAAAACCTAACATGGAAAGAGGAGAGGGGTAGGCCTGGAAGGTCCTGCTTCTCAAAGATTCCCTCCCTGAGCCCACCTCTGTAAGACCTTGTACATATGGGTTTCCTTATAGAAAAAGGGGCTTTTGCACACCCCGAGAATGGCCCTTGGGCTGGATGTAATTGATGAGCTTACTGTCCAGGGTCTGGATACCCCATGAAGGTTCTGGCAGCCTCAGGAGCTTTCCACAGTGCTTGGGGGTAGGTGGTGGACTGACTTGCCTGGGACAAGCCAAGCCCTCTTTGATGGTCACTTCCCCTGCAATTCTGGCCTTGGAGTCAGACAGTTGGGGTATGGATCCTGCCTGTGCCTTGTACAGTTGGAGCTTCCAGTTCTAGCTGTAAGGGAGAGATAAAAATACCCTTTCTCCACAGAATAGTTGGGACTGATGAGATGGTACACATTGGTGCCTGTCAACAGTGGCTCTAGGCATTATTATGTGGTCCCCTTTGGAGGAGGAACCTTGTGAAGACCCTACACCACTGTTTTGGCCCCCACTCTATCCTGTTCTGGCTGTGGGGTTGGCACTCACTTGTCCCTTTGGTCACAGATGCCAAGAAGAAGAAAAGAAAGCCAAAACTGAAGAAACCAGAACCCATCCTCTTGCGAAACCGGTCCACCTCCCCTTGCCTGCCACCGATTGTGCTGCCACCTCCACCGCTGCCATCCACTGCTACTACTATGGCCTCCATGGTGGCCTCATCACCCCCTGTCTACCCTATGCCTAGGGTCTTTGGCCCCTTCCCTCCACTGCCCAGGAAGACGGTCAGTGAGTGCATCCCCCACTCCATGTGGTCCCAGGAGGGGCAGTCTCTGCCCCAGTGGTTCTCCTGGGCCCATAGCATTGGCTCTCACAACTTTGTTTTTAAGCAGCAGAATTCTATCTGCAGGCAATACCTGGGGTGGAATGGTGACAGATAAAGCCGATGAAAGGGGGTCTGGTCTTGTTGAAGCATTAGAGGCACAGAGTTTTACCTGCTCTGCCTCAGCTGAGCAAGGCATTCCCCAAAACGGTAGAATTTTGGGGTGCCCAAAGGATAGGTGGAAAACCATGGCTGCCCCCTAATGTCTCCATCTTACACCTGCCTTGCCTCGCAGGTGGGGTTCTCCTTGCCACTCTGTAGGTGCCTCTGCAGTGTGCCTTCCTTTCTATCTGCCTGCCCCTGCTGACCCTTACTCTTACCCTGTACTCCAGGCAGACCCCCAACCTCTGTCAGCTCCCAGCCCCCACCCATCCTCTGTCCCCCTAATGCCAAGCTCGAGGTGGGCACTGAGGATGACCCTGACGTATTCGCCAAATGGATAGTCACACACTTCCCCTAGTTCCTGTATAAGATGTTCTTCTTCTCAGCGAGGCCCCCAAACTTGTCCTAAGATTTTCTTTCTGTACTGCAGATGGAGAAGGTGGAAGTTACAAGATCCGAAGTGAAAAACTGGGCCGTCCTGTCATCAAACCCAAAGAGGTGGAAGGAACTTAAGCTTGGGGCAAATGAAAAAGGGAATGTTTTGGGGAGATTTTTGTGTACCAACGCTCAGTTGCCATTTCTTCCCTACCTTGTTAATCCTCCCTGCAATCCTGAGGGATTGCTATTCCCATTTTATAGAGAAGGAATCGAGGCTCAGGGGTCTGCTTTGTGAAGGGGAGTCTCTGTGCCCATGGCATTGACATGTGCAGTGAGGCTGGGGAAGGCCTCCCTGGGAGGAGCCCAGAGCTGATGTTCCCCTTCTCCACCCTGTCTTGCAGCCACATGGTTGATCTGACCCCCTTGGTCCTCAACCCCGGAGGCTTCCATTTCTCGTACCTGGCTGGAAACCATGCACACCAGCTCCATTGCCCTGGCTACCCTGGGTAAGCATGCTTCTGAGTCTCTCTGGGGCTGGACACCGTCCTGGCTTGCCTGACTTGATGGGACCATGGCAGCCTGCACAGGAGCCAGAAAATCATTTGCATTTCATGAAAGGACCCTAATGTAATAGTGTGCTGGAAAAGTCACTCCCCCTTCCTAGTGTTTGTAATGGCAAGAATCAGAAACAAGCAGCTCAGAGACCCACTGGAAACAATTCTGCCACCTGTGGGCAGCCGTAAGGTTTATAGACACGTGTCTTGCAAAGCAGGGATTTCATTGAATATGGTTGTTTATTTTTGACTCACCTGTTTTTTCCATTTACGGTGTAGTTAAGTATTTCCCATGTCATTCCATGGAGTGTTGTTTCAAAGTATATATTTAAACAGGCTGCTTCATTGCTTCAGATGACTTTAAAAAAACACTGTTTTTTAAAGGAGTTTTAGATTCACAGCAAACTGACAAAGTACTGAGAGTTTCCATTCATCCCCTGTCCTCCCACAGGTACAGACACTGCCACCATCAACATTCCCCGCCTTAAACTGATGCACCTACATTGCCACATCGTTATCGCCCAGAGGCCATATGTTTGGGCTCACTCTTGGTGGGGTACAGTCTATGGGTTTGGACAAATGTATAATGACACGTATCCACCATCATAGGATCATACAGAATAGCTTCATTGCCCTCAGAATCCTCTGTGCTCCGGCTATTCATCCCTCCCTGTCTTCTAACCCCTGACAACCACTACTGATCTTTTTATTGTCTCCACAGTTTAGCCTTTTCCAGAATGTCATATACTTGGAGTCCTACGGTATGTGGCCTTTCCGGATTGGCCTTCTTCACTTAGTAATACTCACTTTTAAGTTGCCCCCGTGTCTTTTCATGGCTTGATAGCTCCTTTATTTTTGGCACCAAATAACATTCCATTGTCTGGATGTACTGTGGTTTATTTATCCATTCACCTACCAAAAGACTGATTCCCAATTCTGGTTATTATGAATAAAGCTGCTGTACACATTGCTGTGCAGGTTTTTTACAGACATAAGGTTTCAGCTCATTCACCAAAGAGCATGACTGCTGGATCATATATGATAATATGTTTAGTTTTGAAGAAACTACCAACATGGCTGTACCGTTGTGTATTCCGCTAGCAATGAGTGAGAATTCAAATGGCTTCTTTTGTAAGAAACCTACACAGTTGTGTAAAGCTGATTCTAAATTTAGTTGACAGAAAGTTTATCTAAGAAGACACCCAAAGAGTAAGCAAATCTTTGAAAATTTTTGGGCATTTTTAGTAAGGAAAGAGGTACACATTAAAGTTGTGAGCATGTATGTTATACACCTGTCAAGAAGCTCAAAGTAAAGAGAATCCTGTGCTACCGAGGCTGTAGGTAGAGACTCATTTTTGCTGTGAAAATACTGTAAAATGGCTTTATTATTTTAATTTTTTAAAATGTTTTACTTAGTTTTGAAAGAGAGAGAGATAGTGTGAGCAGGGGAGGGTCAGAGAGAGAGAGGGAGACACAGAATCCGAAGACAGGCTCTAGGCTATGAGCTAGCTGTCAGCACGGAGCCCAATGCGGGGTTCAAACCCACGAACCGTGAGATCATGACCTGAGCCGAAGTCAGGCGCTTAACTGACTGAGCCACCCAGGCGCCCCCTGGATTAGTCATTTCCATTTGAAGGTTAGGTGGAAGCTAACAGTGCAGGGCCTGCTTGGGATTCTCTCTCTCTCTCTCTGCCCCTTCACACCTTCAAAATAAATAAATAAATAAACTTTAAAAAATAAACAACTTACAGAGACAATGATAAATGTTGAGGATGTGGGAAATTGGAATGTCTAGTGTGTGGCTGGTGGGAATGTAAAAGGGTGAAGCCACTGGAGAAAGGGTATGGTGGTTCTTCAAAAAGCTAAATATAGAATTACTACATGGCCCAGTAATTCCACTCCCACGTATGTGCCTGAGAGAATTGCAGTGGAGACTCAGATACTTGTATATGAACGTTCACGGCTCCAGTATTGACAGTGGCTAAAAGGAGAAAATAAGCCAAGTGTACACAAGATGAACAAAATGTGGTCTATCCATACAATAGAATGTTGAAATAAGTGAGATAAGCCTGCACAAAGGACGGATTATTGTCTGGTTGCCATTACATGAAGTATCTAGAATAGGCAAAGTTCTAAAGACAAAGTAGATGAGAAGTTACCAGGGCTTTGGAGAAGGAGATGAGTTGTTGCCTAATTTGTACAGTTTCTGATTGGGAAAAAGTCCTGGAAATAGATAATGGTGATGGTCACACAACAATGAATGCGTCTAATGCCACTGAGTGGTACACATAGAAATGGTGAAAATAGTAAATTATGTGTATATTTTACTACAATAACAAAAAAGAAAAAAGAAACCCTAGCACCACTTAGCAGTCACCCCCAGTTCCTTTCTCTCCCAGCCCGAGGCAACCATTAACCTACTTTCTCTGTGGATTTGCGTATCCGGGACATTTCATATAAATGAAACTATACAATAACATGGTCTCTGGTGACTGGCTGCTTTCACTTAGCACAACATTTACGAGGTTCATCCATGGTCTAGCATGTGTCAGTACTGAATTTCCTGTTTTTTTAAATTGCTTTTTTAAGGCTTAATATTTTTATTTAAATGTTTTATTTATTTTTGGTACAGAGACAGATAGAGCATGAGAGTGGGAGGGTCAGAGAGAGAAGGAGACACAGAACCAGAAGCAGGCTCCAGGCTCTGAGCTAACTGTCAGCACAGAGCATGACGTGGGACTCGAACCCACGAATGTGAGATCTGACCTGAGCTGAAGTCGGAGGCTCAACCGACTGAGCCACCCAGGCACCCCAAGGCTTAATATTTTTAGAGCAGTTTTAGGTTCACAACAAAATTGAGAGGAAGGTACAGAAGCTTCCTCCATGTCTCCTGCCCCTACATGTGCATACCCTCCCTTATTGTCCACATCCCCCATCAGAGTGGTGCGTTTGTTAACAACTGATGAGCCTACATTGACACATCAGCATCACCCAAAAGTCCATAGCTTATACTGGGGTTCCCTTTTGGTGTTGTACATTCTCTGTGTTGACTTATTTTATGGTTGAACAGTATTCTATTGTGTAGATTTGCCACATTTTATCTGTCAACTCATGAGTCGATGGACATTTAGGTTGTTTCCATTTTTTGGCTCTGATTAGTAATACTGTTATGAACATTTCTATGCAAGTTTCTATGAGGACATAGTTTTCAGTTTTCTTGGGTACACTTTATTTTTCATTTTCATAAATTTTTAATGTTTTTTTCAATTTATTATTGAGAGACAGAGAGAGACAGAGAATGAGCATGGGAAGGGAAGAGAGAGGGGGGAGACACAGAATCCAAAGGAGGCTCCAGGTTCTGACCTGTCAGCACAGAGCCCAACATGGGGCTCAAACTCACAAACCATGAGCTCATGACCTGAGCTGAAGACGGACGCTTCACTGACTGAGCCCCACCCAGGTGGCCCTTTATTTTTTTATTTTATATATTTTTTATTTTTGAGAAAGATAGAGTGCAAGCAATGGAGGGGCAGATAGAGACAGGGAGAGTCTCAAGCAGGCTCTATGCAGAGCCCAAACTGGGGCTCGAACTCAAAACTGTGAGGTCATGACCTGAGCCCAAATCTAGAGTTGGACCATTAACCAACTGAGCCACCCAGGCGCCCCTTCTTGGGAATAGTCTTTAGGAGTGGGATTGCTGGGTCATATGGTAAATATATTTTGAGGAACTGCCAAAGACTCAAGTCTGTTATCAGACGTAGGATCTGCAAATATATCTTCCCATTATGTGGGATATCTTCTTATTTTCTTGTGTTTTTGAATTACAAAAGTTTAAGGTTAGTCTTTTTAAAAGGCAGTTTATCAGAATATATCAGGAGCCATAGACGTTTTCATAGTCTTTGCTCTGGTATTTTCAATTCTGGGAACCAGCCTCAAGGAGATAATTAAGGGAAAGAACAAAGCGATTGTGTGCAAAAGTGTTTATGGCAGTGTCATTTAAAAGGAGAAAAAGGGGCGCCTGGGTGGCTTAGTCGGTTAAGCCTCCGACTTCGGCTCAGGTCAGATCTCACGTTCGTGGGTTCGAGCCCCGCGTCAGGCTCTGTGCTGACAGCTAGCTCAGAGCCTGGAGCCTGCTTCCGGTTCTGTGTTTCCTTCTCTCTCTGCCCCTGCCCCTCTCATGCTCTGTCTCTCTCTTTGTATCAAAATAAATAAAACATTTAAAAAGTTAAAAAAAAATTAAAGGAGAAAAAGTGCAAACAGCTTAAGTGTGCATTCACGAGATTATGGAACATTATGCAGACATAAAATTGTGGACACGGTTAAACCTGGTTATGTAGATTCATGAATTATGTGTAAGCAGAAGCAATAGGATATCCAATCAGATCGTCCTACTTCCTGGTAGGATGGGAGAGTAGGAAGGTGACCGACTGCAGGGTGTCGGGGAAGGGGTTGTTCGAAACACTTGTGCAGTGTTGTTATGAAGCAAACTGTAGAAGCAAGGCATTGTTGCATCATCAGATCCTCACAGAACTGTGGGGCCGGCATCAGGGCTGGGCCATCACCAGGGCTTAAACAGCTGCATGGCATGCGGTCTGCTGCATGGCATCCATGGTTCCTTTAGCCACTCACTGATGGATGTTTGATTGTTTCTAGGCTTTCATTATCAGCAGTATTGCTGTGATGAATAGCCTGGAATGAAACATCCATGGGAGAGCATTCTGGAAATAGAAATGTATTGAAGGCCATCCCATAGCCTTAAGTTTTGTCATGTATACTTCTGATGGCTCTGTGTGCTGGTATCTCACCTCATGGACATGTCTTGGCTGTCTTCTGCACAGGACCTTGGCCTGTAGTGGCTCCCCCAACACCGAGGAGACACCAGCCCCTCCTGTGAAGGCTTCCATCTTCTCCCCGCCTGTCTTGCTCAAGTTCCAGCCTCTGCCGAGACCCAAAGATGACTCTGAGAACGACCCTAGCAGTATTGAGTCTGTGCCCCACAAGAGGGATCCATAGCCTCTCTCCTATAGACCATGGCTAGAGCAATGAATAAAGTTCCCATGGAGGTGCCTTACTTGTGTTAGGCTCCCTAGAGGCTGTACAGTCCCTTGGGCTTCCTCCTGCCAGAAGAGGTTGTCAGAGTTGTGCAAGCCAGAGGCCCTTTGGTCTGAGCCTGCATACAGTTATTGGTCAGGTCCGTGCTACTGTGAAGTCCCCTTGCTTGTACTCTAACATGGGAATTCAGCCATGGCACTTTGAAAGAGAAATGAGCAAGGAGATGGGAGACTGCTACAGTGACTCTGTGGCCTCTTTGAGCCTCACTTGACCTCACTGAATTACAATTCTATCATTTTTCCCTACACCTAAACTCAAGCCTTATCTGGGTGCAGGGTTAGGAAACAGTGATTTGTTCCCTCCCTGGAGGGAAATAAGCTGGCATGTTAGTTTCCATCTTGGCACTTCCCTAAGGAATTTCAGAGATGTGACTCTTATTGTTGCTTCACACACCAGCCTTAGAGTCAAACCTGCATTTGAGACATTAGTCCTCACAAAATGCTTACTGACTACTGGATGGTAACAGATACTTGTTGAACCCTTTAATATGTACCACACCTTGCTAGGGGCTGGAGATAGTAAACCAAGTGGTTGGTGTCCCTGCTCTTAAGGAGCTTACATCCTACCCTTTGTGTGTGTGTGTGTGTGTGTGTGTGTGTGTGTGTGTGTGTGTGTGTGAGACTGTATGTGTAACCAGTGCATCAAATTAATAATAGGGTTATAAGTTGTGATAGGCCCTAAGGAAGCTGAGCTGGACATGTATGCAGTGGGTGGTTAGGGAAGGTCTCTCTGAGGAGGTGACACGTTGAAACTTAAAGAGAAGGAGGCAGTCATGAGATGAGAAAGGACAAGGGCCACTGGCTTTGGGTGACTAGATAGTGGTACAGTTGAGGAGAAGGGAGCCCATGGGTGAGGGTGAGAGGCAGTGGAGAATTCTGTTTTGACCAGACATGTTAAATTTGAGATGAGTGGTACCTAAAATGGAGGTCAGGAATCCGGAGTGTTGGCCATTTAATGATGAGAGTCAAGAGATACAAGTGGTATTTAAACCCATAAGACTGGGAAGGATCACCCGGTGCTTGGGTGTAGACGGAGGCTCAGGGCTTAGGCTGGGGCACACAAACACAGTGGTCTGGATGAGGGAGGGATCCGCAAGAAGAGATAAGTGAGGCTTTGGCCTTTCGGGCGTAATGGCCACGGCCACTTGCCCCTAAGCCTCCCAAGGAAAGGGCCTGGGTGTGGTAGGGTCTGAGTGGAAGAACGGGTAGACAGCGAATGTGGACGTGGCTTTGGAGACGTCTACTGTGGAAGGAAGCAGACATGAGGCCGAGGCTGGGGAGACTTTAGGTTCCAGGTGGACTTGTTTAAAGATCTGAAAGCCCAGGTCAGATCTGCACAGGCTTGAGCGGGGATGGCATGTAGCCAGGGCTGGATGGTTAAGAGGAAAGGTCTAGAGAGAGCCTTCCCTGTCCGCCCGAGGAAGTGGGGCTTCAAGGTCCTCATGCCCCAGCAGGTAACAAACCCTACTTGGAATTCTGCTCAGGTGCCCAAGGACTGGGCTGCATCGGCTGGGCATGCGCACTTGGCCCCGGGCGCCAGCGTTCCCTCACGCCCTGCGCCCGCTTCCGGGGCGGGTCCGCGGGAGCCGGAAGTAGTTAGGGAACTTGGCCGAGAAGTCGGGATCTAGATTGTTTGCTGTCGTTTTTCCGCACTCACTGGTCCTGACACTGCCACCACTGCCGCCGCCATGGGGAAACGGCAGCATCAGAAGGACAAGATGTAAGTTGAACCGCAGCCGGGACCGGGACCCCGCTCGGCTTCAGTGCCCACCTGCCCCGCATTCCGCGCCGGCCCTCTTCCTTCTCTCCGAGCTGGTTCTCAGAACCACTCTTAAATGTCGCTTCGTCCCGGAAGCCTCTGACTTTTATTACTCCACAGCCGACGATGTCTCCCGGGCTCCTTGGTTCTAACATACCGTCGGTGCTCCTGATTGCGGCCCTCCTACCGCCTCGGCGGAGCTTCGGCCCCTTGGCTTCTTGACTTTTGCCCTGGAACGCCCCATCTCCAGTCTCGAATTTTGCCCTGAATCAGCCCCTCTTTCTACTGCACCTCCAGTCTTCCTGTGTGCACGTTCATCGGCTTACACACGTGCTGCGGAATTTTCTCTTTTAAAACCAGCCTTGCCCCGTGCTCCCCTCTTTCAATTCAGCCTCCTTGGTTTGTTGTTTTTTCTTCCGAACAAGAAGTCAAAAACCTGTCTACTTGCTGTTCTCTGCTGTTTCTGGAAACCACTCCAGGCAGGTTTTTCTCCCCAGCACTACTCCTGTCAGGATCCCAGTAACTTCTCTGTTCCTAAATCTAGTGGTCAGTTCCCAGTTCTCATTTTGTTGGGCTTGTCAACAGCATATGGCACAGTTGGCCACCTTGCTCCCACTGAACCCCTTCTTTGGTATCTGGGACCCCATATGCTCTTGCTTTTCCATCTGGCTCAATGGCCTCACTTTTTCGTCTTTTTTGCTAAATCTTTCTTCCAGACTTCATACGTCCATGTCCCCTATGTTTCCTCTCCCTTTACATTCTCCCTGGTGATTTCTCATCTTGCAGTTGTCAGCTGCTTACTAAACATCTCCAGGGTGCCTGGGTGGCTCAGTCGGTTAAGCGTCCGGCTTTGGCTCAGGTCATGATCTCATGGTTAGTGGGTTTGAACCCCGGGTTGGGCTCTGTGCTGACAGCTAGCTCAGAACCTGGAGCCTGCTTCACATTCTGTATCTCCCTCTCTCTCTGACCCTCCCCTATTCCTACTGTCTCTGTTTCTCAAAAATAAATAAAGAACCTAAAAAAAAATTTTTTTTAAAATAAACATCTCCAGTTGGATGTTTGATAAAGATCTCACATTTACTTTTTAAAAATGTTTTTATTTATTTTTGAAAAAGTGAGACAGAGCGTGAGTAGGGATGGAGTGGAGCAGGCTCCAGGCTCTGAGCTGTCAGCACAGAGCCACACTGAGCTGTCAGCACAGAGCCCGGTGTGGGGCTTGAACTCACAGACTGCGAGATCATGACCTGAAATGAAGTCAGAGGCTCAGCTGACTGAGCCACCCAGGTGCCCTGACATCTCACATTTAATATGCTCCCCCCTCATTTTCCCTATCTCACTGGTCATAGTGCTACTTAGTTTACTCAGGTCAGAAGGCTGGGAGTTAGCTTTGGTGCCTCTTTCCTGAGGCTCTCTCCTCCTGTTTGTTCATTAGTAAATCCTGCGGCTCATCCAGGAAGTGAGTGCGCGACATGGGAGCACTCACTAGTCCACCAACCCCCTTAGTAGGTGGAGTGTATTCCATCTCCCCCTTTGACCTTTTTAGTTGCCTCCTGATTAGTTTTCTGTTGCCTCTCTTGCTTGTCCCTCTCTACACAGCTGCAGGAGTGATGCTTCGAGGACTTATGTTAGATCATGTCAGGCCCTACGCAGACCCCTCCAGCAGCTTTTTATACCACTTAACGCAGATCTGCAGCCATTACACAGCTTGTGGGCCCCTTGGGGTCCCACCACCAGCCTTCTTCACCTGCTGCCACATGCTCCCTTGCACACTCTTATTCAGTGACTTTACCCTTTTTTGAAGACACACCAGCTTTTCCTGTGTCAGGGCGTTTATATGTGATAAGCTTGCTTTGTCCCTCTGCCTGGAAAGTTCTTCCTGCACATCCTCACATGGCTAGCCCCTTTGCATCATCAGGCTTCTGGCTTCCTTCAGAGCAAAGTAGGACTGTTTATATTTGCTTATTAGTTTGTGTATCCCTGTGTTGTGTCTGACACATTTTAGGTGTTTAATAAGCATCTGCTGAATGAGTGAAATGATTTAGGCATCAATTATTTCCAGAGACTGTCTTCTTTATAAAGAGGGGTGGTAATAAGATTCTCCCTTTTTAGGTACATTACCTGTGCTGAATACACTCACTTCTATGGTGGCAAGAAACCAGGTAAGGCATGAAATCCTTCTGTTTACCTTGATGTGGATGTGTGTGTGTGGCGGGCGGGGGGGGGGGGGAGTGTAATTAAGGGATGATGTCTTCACTACACAATGAGACTGTAAAAATGAATAAGAACACAGATTGTAGCAGACAAATAGGTTGAGAACACAGATGATTCACAAAAGAGGAATTAACACTAAACATGAGAAAATGTTTCTTCTGGGTGGTACTTTTTGACACAGAGTAAACTAACATTGTTTTCTCTGTCAAGTTAGTAAAGAATAAAAAGAATGCTAATACCCAAGACTTTCAAGGCTGAAACAAAAAAGAGCACACTCTCATAATTGCTGACAGGGATAAAACGAGCGCGGCATTCTTAAAAAGCAAAACCAGGCTCCACAGCAAGGGTATTAGGATTGTGGGGGAAACCCAACCCCAGTGGCTTGAGCAAATATGCTCTTTTTTCCTTTAAGTTCTTTTTTGACGTACTCCATGTGTCCTGCCTATTGAAGGGTTTTAAGTATTTATTTATTTTTGAGAAAGAGAGAACATGAGCAGGGGAGGGACAGATTGAGAGAGAGATACACAGAATCCAAAGCAGGCTCTAGGCTTTGAACTGTCAGGACAGAGCCCATCACGGGACTTGAACCCATGAACTCTGAGATCGTGACTTGGGCAAAAATCAGACGCTTAACCAAGTGAGCCACCCAGGCGCCCCCACATAAAGTTTCTTCACATGGAATTTAACTGTTGGTAGGAACACATAAATGAAGTGTTTTTACAGAATAAACTTTCTGTCTTTTATTTTCATCTTCAACAGATATCCCACAAGCAAATTTTCGCCGTTTACCTTTTGATCACTGCAGGTAAGAGTTGTTGAGTGTTTATCTTTCCCTCCTAGTTGATTCCTGTTACTCAATATTTGAGTAATGAATATGACCTTTGGGGATACAGATGTGGGTTCTGTCTATGTTTTCCCACCTAGATCTTCCTTGAACTGAGAGATGACCTAACAATGACAAGACCTAATACTTTCTGCTCATTCTGTGTTTGTGTATTTATGCATTTTTTCCCCCAACCTCTTTCTTACCTTCCAAGGTCGGTAGGCTCTGTTGTTAAGCCTACTTTACAGTTGAGAGGATCAGTGTTTAGAAGTGGGAAGTCTCTCACCCAGGTGTCACATCCAGGAAGTGATGCCATTGAGGCTTGGACCTAGTGGTCTGACTCCAGGCCCATGTCTTTCATGCTTTACTTCTAGCCCACAGTCTAAGCAGTAACAGCAGCAGCAGTAGTCATGATACCGTGAACCCCTCCCCCTTCCCTGTGAGCACAGGTTATTGGTGAGGATGGGGAGGGCCCCAGCTGCAGAGCCACTCAGGTGCTTCTTCCCACTGTGATTGATATGTGGATGAACAGTTGTGTCTGCTGGAAAGTGGGACTAAAATTAATGACCCCAAGACATTAGGGATTTGGGAATTGGGTGGGTCCGATGGTCCATTTGGGCCCGAGTTTCTCTAAGCTCACGCTGTGATCATCCCTGCCCTAGGCACATTGTGTGTGTGTCCGCCCCATTGGGCATGATGAGCCTTAAGAACTGACAAAGCTCTGCTAGTGATCCCAGCACCCTGATTGGGGCAGGTCAGCCAGACACCACAGGGCAAGAAGGATTCAGGGAAGGCCAGGGATGCAGCTACTGGGTTCACCCCAGGGGGCTCCCACGTAGCACTGAGTGAGGGCTTTTCCCTATTCATAGGACTTGCTCAGGGAGGGTCAGCAAGTGAGACTCGGGCCTCATTGCTTGGATTTCTCCCCACCCCCACCAAGTATCTCAGCAGTCTCATGGTAATGTGGTCTCCTTCAGAGTGGGTATGAATGGATTTTATGAAAATATTTTGGTTCTTGGTTCCCAGTTCCTCCAAGAGGTTTCCCTAAGCTGTGTTTCTTCCACTTTTTAACTACCTTGGGTTCTGGGTAAAAACATACTTTGAGACTGTGCCCCTCAAGGCCCGTTTGGGAGAAGATGAATGTGCAGTGCCTTGCTGTTGAGAGCTTAACTTTGGTGCTGGGTCCTATTCTTGTCAGTCCCCCGAGGCACCAGGATCACCACTGGGTTAGAGCAGTAGGTTGGGCCAGAGGGGGAGGTGGTGAGGTTTCCCCATGGGAGCTTTCTGGGGCATCTGGGGAGGTGAGTCCAGTGCCTTCATGTGGCCCAGGTCCAGAAGACTGACCTGTGCCGACTGGACTCTCAAGGGGACCAAGGTGCAAACAAGCCAGGTCAACCAGGGCTCTTGATGGCTAGTGATGGAAACCCCATGCAAAAAAAAAAAAAAAAAAAAAAGAGGGTATTGGCTCAAGGAAGTTCACCAGGTACAGTTTCCCCTCACCTGTGGGCTCTGCTTTGCCAAAGCCAACCCTCCTGAGGTGGCAAGTGACCTGTGGCACTCTGGGTCTCTGCACACCCCTCTACCCCCATATCCGTGTATTAGAACTTACTCAGGGCTCCTAGGATGTTGGCTGTTGCCTGAGTCACATGCCGGTCCCTTGGAAATGTTGGGCAGCTGTGTGCACGCTGGTCAGGAGCAGACAGGGCACCCCCAGGCCACAGTAGCTCCACAGAGTCTCTTGGGATGAGAGAGGGTAGTTTTCAGTGGAAAAGTGTGGCCTGTCTGCTGAGGTTTTAGGGAGTAAATTCTAGTCCTGCCTCCCCAAGGCCACCTCCTGGAACCTCTTTGGGGCTTGAATGTGATCACATGTGTGTTACATGACACAGCAGAGTGTGTGGGAAAATCCAGGCTTTTGTCATCCCAGGGACCCTTGCCTTGTATTTATTGGTTTGTCGGGGGAGCTTCTGAGGGGCAGGGCTGTGGGGTCACCTCTGTACTGTCACCTAGCCCCGGCTGGACAGAGGAGCACTGGGATTGTTGGAGGACTGAGGGAAGGAGGGAGGAAGAAAGAGAGAAGTCACGGGAACCACTGTATCACCCGGAGTGACTCTGTCCTTTCTTAGTCTCTCTCTGCAGCCCTTCGTCTACCCAGTCTGCACTCCTGAAGGCGTCGTCTTTGACTTACTGTGAGTTTGCCCTTGACTTTTGAGCTAACAAAAGGGGTGAGATTGTTGGCACACACTCAGCTAGGGGGTATGGGACCAGCTGGAGGGTTTGTGGCTTTAGGCTGTGCCAAGCCAGGCCATACTGAAGTCTTGGCAGCCTTGAGACCTGGGTGGGCCTCTTGGGGACCCAGGAGGGACTTCCAGCGCCTCAGGGATGAGTCAGCATTGCTGCTGTGACCCCTGAGCGGGCAGCCTTGCTGGAAGATGCTGCTGTCCCTGCCTGGGGTGGCATTGACCTCTCCCTGCACATGGGGTGACTAGTGTTCTAATCAGCCTATCTATCCTGTTTTTGGAATGTTAATGAACGAGTACTTTCCACTTTATGAAAGTATAGCCAGCATTTAGGTATATACTTTCCCAGCTCTGTATTTTGAAGCATGTTGCTTAGTCTTTTTTTTTTTTTTAATATTTATTTATATTTGAGAGAGAGAGAGAGAGCATGAGCAGTGGAGGGGCAGAGAGAGGGAAGACACAGAATCTGAAGCAGGCTCCAGGCTCTGAGCTGTCAGCGTAGACCCCGACATGGGGCTCAAACCCCCCAACCCTGAGATTGTGACCTGAGCCAAAGTCGGATGCTTCCCTGACTGAGCCACTCAGGCGCCCCAATGTTTATTTTTTTGAGAGAGAGAGAGACAGAGTGCTAGCAGAGGAAGGGCAGAGAGAGAGGGAGACATAGAATCCGAAGCAGGCTCCAGGCTCTGAGCTGCCAGTACAGAGCCCAACTCAGGGCTCAAATTCGAGAACTACTTGATCATGACCTGAGCCACAGTTGGATGCTTGGCTGACTGAGCCACCCAGGCGCCCCTGGAAGTATAATCTTTGATGCTGGCTCAGCGTTTCATTGTACGGACGTTATCAATATTTATATATGGCTTTTTTTGCTGGTTTGTGTTGTTTTTATGTAACCACAATAAAAACCCTGGACATATATTGAAACCAAGGTGTCCAGAAACACTCCCTTGCTTCCTTGGTCAAGGCAAGGTGCTCCTCTTTCTGGCTCCTGCTGGCAGAAGTGAAGTAGAGCAAAGCCCATTCATAGCCCTCACCCGGACGCAGCCCTCCTGAACTGTGGCCTCCTCACCAGGCTGCACCTGACCGCCTTGCTGACACTGTCTCTTCTCTTCCCTTCAGTAACATTGTCCCTTGGCTTAAGAAGTATGGGACCAACCCCAGCAACGGAGAGGTAGGTGGCCGGGTAGGAGTTTAAGTGATGCCAGTGAATGCTATCCTCTCGTCTGACCTTTTGTTCTCTGGTTTTTGTGTACACGCAAGTGTGGTAGAGGACTGTACATGAGGCTCAGGGAGTGGGACTATCCTCCTCACCCTTCCCCACATTGTTCCTTTCCAGAAATATTCCTTATACACACACACACACACACACACACACACACACACACACACACACACACACACACATGTTCAAATGTACATCTTCTTTCCTTGAGTCATGAATGTGCTCACAGACGCAAACTCCTCTTTACCTTGCTCTCTCCCCCAGCGGTGTGTTGGGAGCCCTGAACCTCAGTGCATAGAGCGCTGCCAAGTTCTGGAGCAGCTGCATGCATCCTCCTGCGGGGCTGCTGAAGCACAGGTGAAGTCCCCTGCTGTTACTAACAGCAGATAGGGACTGCCCCTGTGCTCGTTTCTTCGGGCACGTGTAGGCGTGCCCTCCCAGGACCGCTGGGTCACAGGGTGGGTGTATTTTCAGTTTGGCTAGCTGCTGGCAAATTGTCCTCTAGAGAAGTTGCAGATGCCTGTGTCGCCTCAGGGTGAAAACACTTTTTTTACTTTTTTTTTTTTTAAGATTTGTATGTAATCTCTGTACCCAGCGTGGACTTCGAACCCACAACCTTGAGATCAGGAGTTTCATACTCCATTGACTGAGCCAGCCAGGTGCCCCTTAATTTGTATTTTTGTCATGAGTTAGGTTAAGCAGCTTTTTATATGTCACGTATGTAGGTCTAATGACACAACTTCTGTGTCACTAGGGAGGAGGTTCCCAGAGCCAAGCTCCAGCTCATTCTCCTCTTTTGCGCCCCCGCTGCACATCTCCATCACACACCTGTGTTGTTCCTACATTTTACACATTCTCTTGGTCCCTTTTCTTCTGGGAGGTTTCTCTCCTTTCTTCATACTGCAGCCCAGGCCCATTCCTTCATTTTTTCAGTTGCATCCATTTATTCAGCATGGCAGTCGCCTGTGCTGTGTGTGGGGCCAGTGATCCCTGAGCTGTGGAGCAGCACCGTTGAAGCTGAGACCTGGAGATGTGGGGATGGGGAGATGGCAGATAGAGGCTGCATCGAGGGGCCTTGAAGGCTGTGGGAGGCACATGAGTTTATTTTGGTGGGTGGTGCTGGAAGCTGGCCAGGGTTTCAAGCAGAAGCGTGTTGTGATCCTGCCTGTGTTCTAAAGGCTCACTTTGGCTGCCGTTTGGGAAACTGGACTGTGGAGTCAAGGGTAGAAGGTGGGAAAGCAGCCAGGGAGGGGGCTGTGCACTTGTCTGTGTAAGAGGTGGACCAGGGTGGGGCTGGGGAGGTGGCACAGAGAGGTCAGACCCATGATAGCTATTAAGGGTGGGCCTGTGTGCTTGCTGGGCCGTCACATCAGGGTCTGTGTCTCCCCCGGGGCCAGGGAGAACTCAGTAGGAATCTTTAAGTACAGCCACATCTTGGAAGGACTGGGTCAGTTAGCATGTCCTGTGCCACGGACAACAGGTCGAACCGAGTGATCCAGCGTGTGCTTGGGCTCCAGGCCAGTGTGGCTCCAGCAGGAAGTTGGATCCCTCAGAAGCAGAGCCCTGGGCAGGGCAGCAGTAGGGAACTGGATGCACAGAGTGGGGGAGGGCCATTGGAGTGGAGGGGGAATGAGAGGGCCAGCAGGGAGGCTGGGGACTTCTGTGGAACTTTAGAGAACAAGTCGACTCCAGGGTGTCAGGAAGGTGTTTGAGGTGGAGAGGTCATCCTGGTGAAATATGGGCTGTTGGAGGAGGAGTGTGAGGACGAGGTGGGCAGGGTGGGTTCTGGTGCCATGAGGCAGAGCACTGGCCCGGGGGGCTGGGGTTGGAGCCCCATCTGCTGGGATAAGGTCCCGAGCTGACTGGGAAGGTAGCAAGCTGGGTGAGGCCCAATCAGTCCTGTGACAGAGACCCTGGAGGCCATGCAGAGAGGAGGCGGTCTTTGGGGGTCCAGGAGGACCCGGCTGCAGTGAGGCTTGAGGGGGAGGTTGTGAGACCGCAAGCGGTGTGAACGGTATCCTGGTTGGCAGCCTAGGACAAGTGAAATGTCACTGGTTCTTTACTTAGCTGAGTTCTTATTACCTGTTTCCTGGAGGCCCCTTCTGTGCTGTCTAGGCTCCTCTGGCCCTTGTGACAGAGTGTAGGGGGCTTTGGGCCCCTTGGATCAGGTGGGTGACTCCCTCCCCTTGGAAGAAACAGGGCCAGACCAGTGGTGTAGGTTCTGGGCCTGGCCCCCCGAGCCTATAGACTTTTCTCTCGGGTGGTTGAGGTGCTGCTCGCGGCCTGTCCTCCTTAAGCAGAGTGCTCTCTTTCAGGTGTCTGCTGTGTCCTTCCTCACTTGTTATTGTTGAAAGTGTGACGAGCAGTTTTCCTGTGAGGCCGTCTGCTGGGAGCCACTGTGGGTTTTGAGGGGCTTCCTATGGGGTCCATGCTGCCTGCCCGTGCCCCATATGATTGACTTGTGTTTGGAGTACACTGTCTTCCCTGACATGAAGGCCTCATCTGCCTCAGTGGAACAGCTGGTGTCGGGGCTCCTCTGCTGCCGTGAGGGTCTGCACTTTATACTGTCAGTGGTGGCTTTTAAGTCCCACTCTGCCCCTGACGCCCCTCATGTTTTCTTGTCCATACTTGTCCCATGTCCTTTGTCTCCTTCCCAGTGGATATGGTCATTTGGTTGTCTCTGGAGCACTCTTTGTTGCTTTGGGCATTTTGCTTCACAGGTGCTCTTCAGGGCCCCCAAATCATGTAGATGTCCTGGGCTTGGCCTCCTGCCAGGAGTTGTGTACAGACTCTCTCTGGATCGGGTCATGTGCCTGGGCCTGAAGGAGGAGGGCTGTCCGATGGGAGCAGCCTCAGAGCAAGGAGCCTGTTGTCTGTCCTAGAGTCTAATGTTCACGTGCACTGGTGAGGAGGGCCACTGAGTGACGAAGGAGGGAAAGAAACTAGCTGTGGAGGAACAATTGTGGGCTGGCCAGCAAGCAGTGGCCTCGCCAGGCTTCGCATGTGGCCTGGCCACTCAGGAGGGCTAGGAGGTGGGGCTTGGCCCAGGGATGCCCACTTGGTGTTTTCTCTGTGCATTGGGTGGTCAGGGCCGGGCCCACACCAGAGTGACCAGGGACTGCCGGGTTGTGGGCCCTCAGTCAGGTGCTCCTGGGTGCACAGCTTTGCCTCCTCTTCTGGGGTCTCCATGGCCCCCTTCACTTCCTCAAACCCAGCCCTCCCCCACTGGGGCAGCTTTTTTCCTCTGGCTGTCTGGACTGTTTTATTGTAGTCTCCCACAGAAGAGGTGAACTGCAAACACGGTTCAGGAACTTTGGAAAATAGAGGATACCACCACAATCACTCAGCATTTGGATATATTAATTGCTTTCCCCCCATTTTTTAATATTCTGTCTTAAATAGTCTTAATACTCATACAGCAGAATTGTAGATGGCCATCTATGTACCCACCACCCAGAAGAAGAAATACACACATTTTTTAACTTCAGAAGTAATCAGTGCTCACAATAAAAATGTCTGAACATTTGAGAAGTATAAAGCAAACCTCACCCTCACCCTCTACCTGCAGCTGGGGATCCGCCCCTGCGAGTGGTTCAGTTTGCCCACTTAGAGTCTGGGTTGTGCAGCCCATCTTGTCCAGGTCAGTGCTGTGTCCTGGGGCCCAGCGTCAGCACCTGCGGGGCTTTGCCTCTCACCTGCAGCTCCGAAGGCTTGCATGGTCAGAGATCTCCAGTCTCTCTGCTTCACCTAGCCTCACAGCCTCGATGTCTCTTCACATTAGCCACTTATTCATTATTAGTAATTCCTAATTACTTTTCTTCCAGAAATTGGATGGGAGGTCACTGATCAAGCTCAACTTTGCAAAGAACAATGAAGGTGAGTGATCTCTTTGACAGCAATTCAAAAATTCCTACCTCTCATCACGTTCTCTGCAGAATCCATCATTCCTTTCTGATCAAGCCAGACATGGTTTTTTTTTTTTAATGTTGTTTATTTTTCAGAGAGTGAGAGCACATGTATGAGCAAGGGAGGGACAGAGAGAGGGGGAGAGAGAGAGAGAGAGAGAGAGAGAGAGAGAGAATCCCAAGCAGACTTCATCATGTCAGCACAGAACCGGACATGGGGCTTGATCTCATGGACCATGAGATCATGACTTGAGCCAAAATCCAGAGTCAGATGCTTAAGCCACTGAGCCACCCAGGCGCCCCATGCCAAACACTTAATTTTTCAAAACTGTAGGGGCATCTGGCTGGCTCAGTCAGTGGAACACGTGACTCCTGATCTGGGGTTGTGAATTTGAGCCCCATGTTGGTGGTAGGGATTACTTAAAATTATATAAAATGGTTAACGTAGCAAAGATTGTATGTACTTTACCCCAGTTGAAAAAAAAAGATGTCGTATAATTTTTCCTTAAAAGTCCAAGTAGTTTAAAGCTGGGGGTGGGGTGGGTATTTCTTCCCACAAGGGCAGTGGGGCTGTGAGGGTTGCTGGTGGCCTTTGTGTGTACATTTGGGTCCTGTGGGCATGGACTGTGTCTGGGTGAGGCTCTGGTCTGCTCATCAATGGGGGCAGAAGCTGTTCAAACTGAGGCCCAGGGCAGTTGGTATGGGCGATGTGCTGGCTTTGCCAGGCAGCTCTTAGGCTGGGCTTCTCCTCACCACTGGTCATGAAGCCCACCCCAGCCCTGGGGTCCTCTTGCTTTATATCTCTCCACGCACTCAGCCATTTTTTTTTAATATTTATTTTTGAGAGAAAGCACAAGGAAGGGCAGAAAGGCGAACAGAGGATCTGAAGCAGTCTCTGTGCTGACAGCAGTGAGCCTGATACTGGGCTTGAACTCACACATTGCGAGATCATGACATGAACCAAAGTTGGACACTCAGTGATGGAGCCACCCAGGTGCCCCACCCTCCACCATTCTTATTCGTCAGATACTAGAGCTGAGGTGACCCCCACGGGGGGGTCTTGCTCTTGGCTGTTTGTGGGCCTGGCACAGTTCTCTTGGCCCATGCAGATGCCATGGTGGAGATTGTCTCTGCTCACCGGGAATGTGCATTCTGGGGAGACGCTGAAACACGGGAAGCTGGGGCCTGGCAGTCCTATCTCACCCCAGAGCCTGGCCCACAGTAGGTGCTGGTTCACTGTCGATGAGTGAGTGGGCGTCGACAAGGCAGAAGCACAGTGCTTGGTGGGCAGCCCCTGGAGGTCAGGGACTGGTGGCCGAGTGCTGTAGATCTTCCTCTCTGAGATCGGCTGAGTCAGAGAGGCCCACAGTGTGTGTCTCATTCAGCAAATATTTACTGAGCACCTACCACATGGAGTGAGCAGAACAGGCTGGAGCCCTTCTGGAATAACAGCTGCTGGTATTGTTAGGGAGGAAACTGGAAAACAGATCACCTTTGTGTGTCAGATGCTGCTTCTGCCACCAACTGAAGTTAAAGATGAGGGAAGAGAGAGTCATAGGAAGACCCAGTGACAGGGTTTGAGTGGGAGTCTGATGAGAGAGGAGGCATGTGGGGATGTGGGGGAAAGCATTCCAGGCCAGGGGCACAGCCAGGGCACAGGCCCTGGAGTCCAGCATTGCTGGAACAGTGCAAGGGGTGGGAGCAGGGGCTACGGTCAGAGGGGTCAGGGTTGGGGATGGTGCTGAGCAGTCACGCAGGGTCCAGGCAGCCATAGGACTCTCAGATACCAGCCAGAGAGGAAAGACATGTCTGACCTTTCACCTGTTTTGTTTTTTAACAATTGTGACCAGTAAGCACCCTTTTTTGCTTATTTTTTTTTAAGTTCATATATTTTGAGAGAACCAGAGTGTGGATGACCAAGCGAGGGAGGGACAGAGAGAAATTGAGAGAGAATCCCAAGTGGGCTCCACGCTGACACAGGGCTCAAACCCATGAACTGTGAGATCATGACCCAAACTGAAATCAGAAGTTGGACGTTCAAATGACTGAGCCATCCAGATGCCCATTTTGCTTTGTTTTTAATTGAAAACCTCAGACGCATGAAAGTAGAGTTAGTACAGTGATCTCCTGCCCCACACCATCACCCAGCTTCGTTCCCATCCACTCAGGGCTGTCTGACTTAAAAAAAAAATTTTTTTTAATGTTTTATTTATTTTTGATACAGAGAGAGACAGAGCATGAGAGGGGGAGGGGCAGAGAGAGAGGGAGACACAGAATTGGAAGCAGGCTCCAGGTTCTGAGCTGTCAGCACAGAGCCTGACGCAGGGCCTGAACCCATGAACATGAGCTCATGACCTGAGCCAAAGTTGGATGCTCAACTGACTGAGCCACCCAGGTGCCCCCCCCCTCAAGATTTTTTTATAGGCTACACAAATCCGTGTCTTTGATATTTCTCTAAGTCTCTTAATCTGCAAATATTCTCCTGCCTTTTTTCTCAGTTGAGACTTACTTGAATAGGCTTCCTGGCTGCCTGGTGCCAAGTTGGCAGGACAGAGGCAGGGAGGGCAGTGGGAGTTTGTTGCAGTAACTAGGTGAGGGGCACAAGAGGTGAGGGAATGTGGCAAGGTCTGAGATGGAGGATGGGGCCAGGATGGTGGTGGTTAGCAGCGGCTGGGGATTGGCTAGGAAGGCCAATTGGTGGTTGGGTTTTGCAGGAAGACGAGGAGTTTCCCAGTGAAGTGGGAGGAGGGGGCTTGAGTATCTCACTGTCCCTCTGGGCCTCCACTCTGGGCATGCTGACACAGGGTTCTGCCTCCTCCTTTTCTCTGACCTTGGGCCTTTCTCTGGTCTCTGTGTGTCCTTCCTCCTTCCTTCCCTCCTTTCCTTCCTCCCTGCCTCTCTGCCTCCCTTCTTTCTTTCTCCCATTTATTCATTCATTATTCATTCATTCATTCATTATTTACTTATAATTTACATCCAAGGTAGTTAGCATGTAGTGCAATAATGATATCAGGAGTAGAGTCCAGTGACTCACCCCCTACGTATAACACCCAGTGCTTATCCCAACAAGTGTTCTCCTTAATACCTCTTACCCTTTTAGCCCATTCCCCACCCACAAGCCCTCCAGCAACCCTCAGTTTGTTTTCTGTATTTAAGAGTCTCTTCTGTTAGGGGCGCCTGGGTGGCTCAGTTGGTTGAGTGTCTGACTTTGGCTCAGGTCATGATCTCATGGTTTGTGAGTTTGAGCCCCACGTTGGGCTCTGTGCTGACAGCTCCAAGCCTGGAGCCTGCTTCAGATTCTATGTCTCCCTCTGTTTCTGCCCCTCCCCTACTCACATTCTCTCTTTCACTCTCTCAAAAATAAATAAACATTAAAAAACAAAAAAAGAGTCTCTTATGTTTTGTTCCTCTTCCTATTTTTATATTATTTTTGCTTCCCCTCCCTTATATTCATCTGTTTTGTCTTAAATTCCACATATGAGTGAAGCCATATGATACTTGTCTTTGACTGATTTCTCTTAGCATAATACATTCTAGTTTCATCCACATTGTTGCAAACAGCAAGATTTAATTCTTTTTGATTTCCAAGTAATACTTCATCGTGTGTGTGTGTGTGTGTGTGTGTGTGTGTGTGTGTGTGCGTGCGCGCTCGTGCATACATCTACCACATCTCCTTTATCCATTCATCCATCAGTGGACATTTGGGCTTTTTCCATACTTTGGCTGTTGTTGATAATGCTGCTATAAATGTTGGGGTGCATGAGCCCCTTTGAAATGGCACACCTGTATCCCTTGGATAAATACCTCGTAGTGCAGTTGCTGGGTCATAGGGCGGTTCTATTTTTAATTTTTTGAGGAACCTCCACAGTTTTCCAGAGTGGCTGCACCAGTTTGCATTCCCACCACCAGTGCAAAAGGGTTCCTTTTTCTCCACATCCTCGCAAACAGCTGTTGTTGCCTCAGTTGTTAATTTTAACCATTCTTACTGGTGTGAGGTGGTATCTCATTGTGGTTTTGATTTGTTTCCCTGATGATGAGCCTTCTTTCTAGGAAAGTACCACTGCCCCGTGCTGTTCACTGTGTTCACCAATAGCACTCACATCGTAGCTGTCAGGACCACGGGCAATGTCTACACCTATGAGGTGGGTTCTTGGGAACTGTGTCGCATGCAGGCTTTTCAGGTGTATGTTCCAGGGAAACCCTGGGCGGGTATTGAGGTTGCAGTGGGCGTGGTGGGCACAGCCTGTCCCCATGGAGTCTACATTCTGAGAGCCGCCAGCACAGTCAGGAAGAGGTGTGCCCTTCCTGCGGCCTCCAGACCTGAAACCTGGCCAGTTCTTCTGTACCTCAGAAGTCCTTCCTGCCATCTTTGTCTTCACTTATTGGGCCCTGTGGGAAACCTGTGCTCTGAGGGCAGGCCTGGGGCCCAGGGGAGCACAGAGACCCCCTCCACCGCATCCTTGTGGAGTCCCCAGGAAGAGTGGATGCAGGCTGGTGGGGAGGTCTGAGGGTGAGGAGGCCCCAATTTCCACACCCATCCTCCTGCTCCGGGTGTGCCAGCGCAGGGTACAGCAGCAGAGTGTGGCCCCCATGTTGCAGGGAAGCCCTCCCTGAGCTGTTTTCAGACCTGTCACCGGCTATTGGCAGGGTCCTGGTGGCCAGTGCTGCCTTAAGGGCTCCAGGGGTCACTTTTGCCCAAAGAGCGCACAGATTTGGTGGAAAGGGTTTGATAGAGATGCATGGCTGGCCTTGTTGCACCTGCTTATTGACATAAGATGTGTGTCATGAGAGTGTCCTTTAGTGAGCCTTCCGCACATGGCTGAGTTTGAGTCTCTTAGGCTCAGCGAGCTCTGCCCTCAGTGGTGGGTCACTGCTGTGAGCCCTTGGTGGGTCCTGTCTTTTTCCTCACCTCTGGGCTGGTGCAGTCATCTGTGGGTTCCAGGCTCCCGGTGCCAACACTGGGGCCAGCACCATAACAGTGGGCTCCCTCTTGGCTGTAGGCAGTGGAGCAGCTAAATATCAAGGCTAAGAACTTCCGAGACCTGCTGACAGATGAGCCCTTCTCTCGCCAGGACATCATCACTCTCCAGGTAGGTGTCCCCTTCCCACTGCTGTTCCCAGGAGGGACCGTGACATCCTCTGTCAGCCCCACCTTTCCACCCAGGCTTTGCGACCTGCCTGGTTGCGGTTTCCCAGCTGCCCTCAGCTCCTGGCAGCACCCCTGCTTTCTGGCGGCCTGGGCCTTCGCACAGCTGCTTCACATCTCTTCTCCCAGCGCCCGCCTTTGCTGCCTCAAGGCTGCTCCTCTCTGCCCCCCAAAGAAGCCACCTCCGTGTCCGAGTGGGAGAGGATGGGCTAGTGTGTGCTCTACCCCCGCACTGAGTATAGGGCGTGCCTCTGAGTGTCAGAGAGCCCTGAGTGGGTTCCTGAAAGACCTGAACTTAGAAACTCAGGGGGTGGCCTCTGTGGGCCCTCCCATCCAGGGCTTGTCGTGTCCCCAATAGAGGTGCATGCACATTCCCTCCCATAGGGTGGGTTTGCCATCACCGGGGCCCAAGGTGCTGCAGGGTCTGTGGCAGCTGGCTGAAGGGAGCGTGGCGTGTGGGAGGCTGAGGTGGATGCCCATTCTGCCGTCATCCCCTTGATGAAACTCAGTTTGTCCCATGACTGCCTAGTGCGAGGCATGCTGCCATCTGTGTGCAGGGAGAAGGGGACTCAGTTTGGAGAGCAGCGAGCCATTTGGGCCACTGTCCCCCCTCCCCCTTGTGGCTGTGCTCAGGCAGAGCCCTCTCCTGACCCCTCACACAGCCCTCCATTTCCTGCTCAACACCCCACATCTCTGTGCCGCCACTGGCCTCTCCTTCTGGGCCACAGCACCCAGGCCACCTGCCCACCCCCTTGTTGCCTGGCTGACTGTGCTGCGTGTGTTCCTTTTGCTGCAGGACCCCACCAATTTGGACAAATTCAATGTCTCCAACTTCTTTCACGTGAAGAACAACATAAAAATAACAGATCCTGGTAGGTGCAGCCAAAGCTGGTCTGGGTGCCTGGGGCTTGGGTGCCAGTGTTTTCTGCTCTCACCTGTCCAGGGGCTGGAGCATCGAGGGGTCTTGCTCAGGCCCAGACCGGCTACACTTAGCTTCTGTGCTGAGGTTGGCGGGAGCTTGCTGGCCTACACCCGCCCCCAGGGCATCTGTGGTGGGTGTCCCAGCTAGGGCCAGTATGCTTGGTGCCCACAGCCTCGTGCCGTGGAGACCCAGCCACCCCCTCTTCCCCACTCAAGACCCTGTTCCAGGGTCCTTTTAGGCCTCTTGTTCTCCCAGGTCCTCCCCTCACTTCTTAGAAATTTGCTCTGTTCCCATTGTGGGGACAGGTGGTCAGTGAGGGGTGTGACTGGGCTCTGCTCAGCTGGTTGGTTGCTGCCCCCAGTGTCTTTTGGTGCGGGCCTGTGTATGAGCCGCAGCCCTGGGGCCAGGTTGCGGCTAGGGACAGACCAGAGCTGACTGCAAGGAAACTTGCCACTCTTGTGAGCCGTTTCCTCGCTCTCTCTTCCTCCGCACACCCTTTTCTTCATTGTAGCTACCAGGAGAGCGTCACTGTGACAGAGGTTCAGGTTGCCCAGCCTGTGCCCTAGCCTGGGCTTCCACCGTCACAGTGGGCTCTGGCCTCCTGTCCCTGTTGTGCACATCTGGGGACATTGCTGGGGGCTTAGCTGATTAGGACCACTGTGCTGTTTTATAGATGAAGAAAAGGCCAAACAGGACCCATCTTATTATTTGAAAAATACAAACGCTGAGACCCGAGAGACGCTGCAGGAGCTCTACAAAGAATTCAAAGGGGACGAGGTTCTGGCTGCCACCATGAAAGTCCCAGAGAAGAAGAAAGTGGACAAACTGAATGCTGTGAGTAAGGCAGCAGGCCACACAGCTGCTGGCTCAACCAGCCTGCCAGGCCCAGCCCCTCAGAGGTCCTGGTGGAGGCCCTGGGATACACTTGGAGGGAGGTTGGGACCTCCCTGGGACCCCTCAGAGCCCATGTGCCCCTTGGAGGCCCATAGGAGGGCTCCATTGAGGATGGGCCTCAGGAGGCTGAGAGGGGGGGCAGGTGGGGTGCTGGGAGCCACACACAAGGCCTGTTGAGGTAGGGCTGTGGGGGATGAGGAGGATAGAGGGGGCTTTGAGGCTCCATCCTTAAAGAATTATCCAGCAAAATTTGCAAAAAGTAAGAAAAGAAAGGTGGTGGTTTATAATTCCATCTCTTTAAAACAACGGCGCTTAGCCGATCTCTGATGGGGAGAACGCCTTTTTCCCCCAATGTCTTGGACAAAAATAGAACCTATTGGGGCCTATTTCTTCCTGATTAAAAGGCATTGTGTTTACTGTAAAAAGCAAAAGAACTAGAATCCCTGGTACTGTGAACACCAGGAGTGACCACTTTCTACTTATTTCCAGGGTTTCAGTTTATGTGAGAGCCTTGGCCAGTTGGGCCTCTGCCTCCTGCACAGGTGGGGACCTGTGCTGGGGACACCCTGGCTCGGCCCCCTCAGTCTATGGGCTCTTAAGAGGCTGCTGCAGTCCGCCCAGCCCCCAGGAGGTCCCTGCTGGGCTCTGTGGGCGCCCGCCAGGGACAGTTTCTTGGAGGAAGGGCACCGAGCAGGCCCTGAACAGTGGGGCCCCAGCCTCCCAGGGCACTACTAACACCCATGTGGTTTCGTCTCCAGGCGCACTATTCCACTGGGAAGGTCAGCGCTTCCTTCACCTCCACTGCCATGGTTCCAGAGACCACGCACGAAGCAGGTAGCTGCCTTTGCACCTTCATCTCCAGCAATGCTGCTTAATAGCAGCCAAGGGCAGGGCACCCCTGGAGCATCACTCATTGTGCCTGGCCTTCAGTGAGTGCTCAGGCAACTCAGGCGTGGTCAGGCAGCGACGGGCCCTTTTCTGCTTGGGGCAGAAAATTCGAAAGTGTGTTTGTGTGGGGTGGCAGAGGCTGCCTTGTGGGCTAGGCCGGGAGTAGGAGGTCCTCCCTCCACCTTCTGGGGCTGCCTGCCTTGGGCTGCAGCCCACGTCCCCCACCTTGGCACTATCCCCACACCCCTTCCTCTTACGTTCTCAGCCTGCCAGGTCCCCACCATCCCCTTTGTCCCTCCCAGGCTACTGTGTCCAGGCTTTCTGGTACCCCCTTAACCTCCGAGCCCCTCCTCATCCCTCTGCCCATACACTTACCCTGTCCTGCCACTGTGGCTCCCCTGAGCCTATGCTCCGCCCGGGCAGACGCTTAGGCTCCCCCCAGAGCTGGGGCTGTGTCCTGGGCCCTAGAGCCCAGTGTGGGGTGGCCCTGCCCCAGTTGGAGGGCAGCTCAGAGCTCAGGCCTTGGTTTGCAGCTGCCATCGATGAGGATGTGCTGCGCTACCAGTTTGTGAAGAAGAAGGGCTATGTGCGGCTTCACACCAACAAGGGCGACCTCAACCTGGAGCTGCACTGCGACATGGTGGGTGGCTGCTATCCCCTCCCCCTTTGCCAGGGTCTTAAATACGTAGCTGCCCTTGGCATATGCTTGAGGCAGAAAATTCTACTTGGTCCCTAGAAAGTATGGTGCCCCCACCTCCCTTTCTGTTAGGGACCCTGTTAGCGGTACACTGCATTTCCTTGGGCTGTGCGCTGAGCAGCTATGTGCACACCCCTCACATGAAAGGGGTCAGGCTCCACACACACACCCCTGCCCCCGACTTGTTCAAGTGTCACTCCACGGCCCCTGCTCAGGGTCATGGCAGAAGCAGGTGTCTTCGTCATTCAGCTTCACGGGTCCTTCTTTACCACGTCCGGGCTGGGCAGCCAGTCATCGCCCCGGCACGGTAAGGACGCTGGGTGGTGGTTGTGATCCTTGCGTCAGAAGCTTCTTGCCTCACAGAAGGATCTGGGCTGTTTTGTAGACACCAAAAACCTGTGAAAACTTCATCAAGCTCTGCAAGAAGCAGTATTATGACGGCACCATCTTCCACAGATCCATCAGGAACTTTGTGGTGAGTGACAAGAGTCAGCAGTGGCCGCAAACTTGCTCCCCTACAGAGACCATATGACTCCTGGCCAGGGCGAAGCTTGCAGGTGACTCCTGGGAGTCATTCCTGTGAGCCCCTTCTCTTCAGGGCAGGGAGCCTGTAGGTTGACCCTGAAGAGCCCCCAGCCTGGCCACACGTGGCTTGTGCAGAGAAGTGGCGTGGGAGGGCCCTGTCCTCAGCAAGAACGCCCTTGAGCCCACTGGGCAGGTGGGGAGTTCGTTCAGCCAGTGGCGGTGCGCAGTGGCTGGAGGGCCAGGCAGGGCCCCAGGCTCCAGGGTACAGCTTACTGACTGGCTTTGTTTCTCCTCGCAGATCCAAGGGGGAGACCCCACTGGCACAGGGACAGGTAGGTACTGGTATGGGGGCTACCCTTGCAGCTTTGGCTCCTTCATAGGGCACGAGTGGGTAGGTGGCTACGGACTGTGCTCAGGGCTCCAGATGGGAATCTGATAGAGCAGCCACCAGCCTGCTGTGTGACCTCAGGCACATCCCTCCGTTTTCTCATTTTGAGATGGTTGTAAGGCCTGGATGGGTGATGAACAGCAACATGTTGCCTTCTTGCTGCCTATCGAGCCCCTTCTGCCTGTTGGCTCCTGGGGCCCAGGCCGCTCCCTCACCCCATGTGGTGTGAGCAGTAATGGCCTGTGGTTTTCACCCTTTACTCCTTGTACTCAGGGTCTGGGCCCATGCAGGGGCTCTGAGGGGCCTGAGGGCTGGTAGGGGTGCATGGGGAGACAGTGCTGAGGGTCTCTCAGGGCCAGGGCTGCCCTCTGAGGTCCTCGGCAGTACCCCGTGGGACTCAGCACACACTTCCAGAGCTGGGCTGCCTCCTGCTGGCTGCACTTAGCCGGGACCCAGTCGTTCTTGCTGCCAGCCATGCTGCTTCCTCTTCCAGGTGGGGAGTCGTACTGGGGAAAGGCCTTCAAAGATGAATTCCGGCCCAACCTCTCGCACACGGGCCGGGGTATCCTCAGCATGGCCAACTCAGGGCCCAACACTAACAAGTCTCAATTGTGAGTCAGCGGGGAGCTGTGGGTGGGTTCTCCATCTCAGCCTCACCCTAAAGAGCATATATAACCTGAATCCCACCAGAAAGTGGGCAGCATTGTGGGGGGAGCACCGAGTGTGTGTGTGCCTCTGGTACGTGCCCATGGGAGAAGAGACGTGGGTGGTTACACAGAGACCCAGAAAGGCTGCAGGAGGCAGATGCAGGTGTGGGTGTGGCTGGCCCAGGCTGTGGGGAGAGGGCACGGTGTGGGGTAGGGTGGTGGCTAGAACTTGTAGTGTATTTCTAGAAACGGGGAGACCCAGTGAAAGTGTGAGAATTCCACTTGCAACACTGAGGTGTGAGATGCTTGGGACACTCAGCCTGGTCCTAGCAGATCAGCTGAGGGGGTGAGAATGGGCTGGAAGTAAAGACCTGACTGCCCTGTGTCAGATGGAAAGGCGAGGGCTGAAGGCCCGCCAGGAGTGAGTGTGGGGAGAGGAACAGCCTGGGAGGGGCAGGGGTAGGGGGGCGGCTGCCTGCAGGGCAGCGGCAAGACAGTTTTCTGGAGGAGCCTTGCACAGTGGGGCAGGCAGGACGGGGGAGATCAGTCTGTGCAGTGTGGGTGCTGGTGATGGTGGCATTGAGTGGGGAGGGGGTGGCGACTTTCCTGGATGTTTGATGGGGGTCCCCAGCTGGGTGGAATGGGGGTGCCCAGGCAGCCAGGATTCCTCTTGGCCTCAGTCGTTCCTTCTCTTGGGAGTTAGAGGAGTTCACCTGAGTTTCATTATTTCTGATTTTGAAAAGTCTTTAGTTTCTGCTTGTTCTTTGTCAGTTCTTTCCTCTTTGTTCACTTTTTATGAGGAAGTTTGTGTATATGTGTATGTAATCTGGAATTAGAGCCTGACTTCCACAGGATGTAACACATGCCTGGGAGGAGGCGGGGAAAGGAGCCAGGCCTTTCCCAGAACGCTTGCTATAGGAGCACCTTCTCTGTAGGAAGCACTCAGCAGGAGGACCCTGGCTTAGGATGTAAAGGATTTATGGGAAATCACCTGGAACAAGTCACCTAAGCTAGGGGACCATCAGGATACAAAAGGGGCCTCCCTCTTACTGAATACTGAAAACGGACCATGGACTGAAGGGGGAGGGGGAGGGAGGGGGTGATGGTCATGGTGGCGGGCACTTGTGGGGAGAAGCACTAGGTGTTATATGGAAACCAATTTGACAATAAACTATTAAAAATTTTTTTAAAAAAGGAAAATAAAGTGCAAAAAACAAACAAAAAAACAAAAGGGGCCTCCCTTGAGAAGGGACACCCTGGGACCCAGGCAGTCCCAGCAGCCCCCTACTCCACTGTGCCCGTGGTGGCCGGGGCCAACCAGCACACTTGACAAGAGCTCTGATGGGCACCCTCATATTAGAGGTGAGTCAACGGCAGGGGCACCTGGGTGGCTCAGTCAGTTGAGTGTCCAACTTCGGCTCAGGTCATATCTCACAGTTCATAAGTTCATGCCCCGCATTGGACTCTGTGCTGTCAGTGTAGAGCCTGCTTCAGATCCTCTGCTTTGCTTTTTCTCTGCCCCGCCCCGCTCTCTCTCTCAAAAATAAACATTAAAAAAATATTATCTGGTGTCTTGCCAAATGGGAAATACCTAGAAAAAACATCTGGAATATCAGTGACTAAAAAGCTCTTAAAAATACAGGGATTTGGGGCGCTTGGGTGGCTCAGTCGGTTAAGCATCCGGCTTCGGCTCAGGTTATGATCTCATGGTTCGTGGGTTCGAGCCCCATGTCGGGCTCTGTGCTGACATCTAGCTCAGAGCCTGGAGCCTGCTTCAGATTCAGTATCTCCCTCTCTCTCTGCCCCTCCCCTGCTCATTCTGTCTATGTTTCTCAAAAATAAAAAAATTAAAATAAAAAAAAAATTTTTTAAATACAGGGGTGCCTGTGTGGCTCACTTGGTTGAGCGTCTCACTTCTGATTTATGCTCAGGTCTTGATCTTCAGGATCATGGGACCAAGAGCCCCGAGTCGGGCTCTGTGCTGATAGTGTGGAGCCTGCTTGGGATTCTCTCTCCCTCTCTCTGCCCCTCCCCAACTTGTGTGAGTGTGCATGCCTGTGCTCTCTTTCTTTTTCAGAAATAATCACTTTTAAAAATGTTTATTTTTAAGAGAAAGAGCACAAGCAGGGGAGGGGCAGAGAGGGAAGGAGACAGAGTATCCAAAGCAGGCTCTGTGCTGACAGCAGACAGCCCGATGCGAGGCTCCAACTCACAAACCGTGAGATCATGACCTGAGCCAAAGTTGGATGCTTAACTGATGGAACCACCCAGGTGTCTCGATTTTAATAAAAAAAATTTTTTTTAAGTGTTTATTTATTTTTGAGAGACAGAGAGACATCTCGAACAGGGGAGGGTCAGAGAGAGAGGGAGATACAGAATCTGAAGCAGACTCCAGGCTCTGAGCTAGCTGTCAGCACAGAGCCCAATGCAGGGCTTGAACCCACAAACTGTGAGATCATGACCTAAGCCTGACGCTCAACGGACTGAACCACCCAGGCGCGCCTCGATTTTATTTTTTTTAAGTAAGCTCTACAGCCAGCGTGGGGCTTGAACTTAAAACCCTGAGATAAAGAGTGCGTGGTCTGCTGACTGAGCCAGCCATGCACCCCAGATTTTAAGATCATTTTATCTACAGCAGACTCTATGGGGGTTCTAAATGATATTTTGGAAGGATAGAAAGTATGACCTCTTCCATTTAAGAATGTGGCTTGACTTTCCCTGAGGCTGTTTTACATCTTTTAATGTGTCCCCTGCCATCCTGGATAAGGTTGTTCATTAAGGGTTTTATAATTTGTGATATTTTTGTGATGAGAATTTTTTTCCAATTCTTTTGCAGATATGGAGAAAGTCTATTTTATATCTAGGTACTTTATCAAATTCTCTTATAACTAAAGTAGTTTTTGTTAAGAGTGTCTTGGGTTTTCTAGCTAGTTTATTAGCACAAGGTGGTGTTGTGTCTTCTGTTATGGTGTGAACACCAGTCACCTCATGTTCAAGCCTGTAAGGAAAAGGACGTGGGCTTAACATGCTGTTTGGCTATCTGATCAAATTTGTTGTTGGGCCTACATTTTGGGATAAGCTGTGCAATTTCCAAGCGCGTTTCTTGTAGCGTCTGTTACTGTGGTCCTGTGGTTTTCCTTTCCTCTTGGAATCTGTGGCAGTGACCTCTGGGTTGACCAGCCTTGCTGTCACTCCTTTGTTCTGGAGTAAACCTGGGCTGGTCCTCGCTCTGCAAGGATGGTCCACTGACCACTGGTTTAGACCTCACGCCACTGTCTTCACTCTGGAGCAGGTCTGGCTTGTCGGAACTGGTTCGGCAGAACTGGTGTCTGAGAGGGCACAGCCCACACAGTGGGCTGCCCTCGCTTCCGGCCCCGGGTGGTTAAGCTTAGATTGGAGTCAGCTGCTGGTTCAGTTAGCTTGTCAAGGACAGCTTTTGCGGATCATTCACTCTAATTCCTTAGTCGGATTCCACTTTGTGGGCCAACTAAATAGTTTCTGTCTTGCCAGAATATAACTGGTCTGCCTCTAGATTTCCAAATTTGCTTTCGTGGGTCTCTTGTCTCCTTTCCCGTTGCCAAATCTACACTCCTTAAAGGTTCACGAGGGCTTCTCTGTTTTTACTTCATGTAAGTTCCCTCAGTTTCCATCTATTATGGCTGCTTCTTGTTTCCTTCTTTTTCACTCCTTTCTTAGGCTCATGTCTTACTCTCCACCCTGAAGACATTTAAGTCTGTATGTGTGGACAGCATGCATTTCCCTTTTCACTTTCTTCTTAGGTCATTTGAGACCCACTCGGTGGCCAGAGTTTAGGTCTGCACAGTTGAGGGTTTTGAGGTCTGTGGACACCTGCCCGCTGGCCTCATTGGGTCAGACCTGGTGGGCCCCAAGGGAGTGTTGTCCCTGGAGGAGTGTGCTTCCGCCACCTGTGCGTGCCATGGGTTGTTGGGGATGTGGGTAACATCACATGGTGTCCTGGCCCACACCACTTGCAGGGGGGGTGGCCTCGTGCCCTTGTCCACCACTACCTACCCCAGAATGCTTTTGCCTTCATCTCTGGTTAAACATCTTCCATCCTTTAACTTGGAGCTTTCCAGATCCTTGAAGTCTTAGGGGTGTCTTTCTAAGGGCACACACTGGAGTGGAGACTATTTTACCTCAGCCGGACCATCATAGGTGTGCACCTGACTTTCCAGGTAGTGTCGGGATTGCTTTCTGTTACCTTCATTTGCACTTGCTAGTCGCCCTTTTAAGGAATCGTTTTCATTTCTTTTCTCTTTCTCCCGATTTGGAAGTTAGACGTGTCACTTATGGCTGTTAAGTAGATTTATTCAGTCTACAGTTACTAGTTTGTATCTGTACCTCCCTTCCAGACAGATCCTCCAGTGCTGGCCCCCCAGTGCCACCATCCCACATTAGTATAGTTGGGCATTTAAGTTTCACACATTTTTACACAAAATAAGATGTGAACATTTCCTTGGTCAGCATTTATGGGTATTTATCCATGTTCCTTAGCGTCTTTGCTCCCTTTCCTGCTCGTGTCCTTTCTTGCAGTTCAGAGTCCCTGCTCCTTCAGTTGCTGTCATTACTGGTGTGGGCTCTGGTGTCGTCTTCCGTTGCTCCTCCAGCAGCCTCTCCCCGCAGGCTGGGGCAGTGCCCGACAGGACACAGGCAGAGCCTCTCCTGCTCCTTCCCAAGCAACTGTGCCCTGCACCTTCTCCTGGGGAGCCAGGGGTCCTGGTCTCCTGGACAGGCAGGGCATGAAGGCCAACACATGAGTGAGCCCCAGCTTCCCAGAGTAGTTCTTGAGGGACAGGGACACCTGGTTTGGGCCCAGAAGCCATGGCCCAAGCCAGGCTGAGTGGGGGAGCTTGCACGCTCGTCCTGATGACCTGTCTTCCTTGCCCAGCTTCATCACCTTCCGCTCCTGCGCATACCTTGACAAGAAGCACACTATCTTCGGGCGGTAAGGGAAGCCGCTGCTGAGGTCTGGGGTGCTGGTGCGGGTGGGCTCCTTCCCCAGTGGGACCCTCTTATTGCCTTTCCCCTTTGCCTGGCTCTATGCTCGTTTGCCCTCATGAGCATCGCTGCTGTGGTCATAGCCATGCAGACCTGCTGGCGGAGAGGAGAGCAAGCGCTCCCCGCCTCAGGCCAGCCTCCCTGCTCGAAGTCATCCCCTTCAGGCTTTCCTCTGGATGCTTCCAATTCTCAAGTCTGGTCCATGTCTGTTCTCTGTCCTCTTGTCCTGTGAAGACCTGGATGGTGTTTTCAGCTTTGTGGCTTCGTGGTCTGTCACACCCCTCAGCTCAGCTGTCTGTAGCTCCAAAGGCACTAGCATGGAAGCAATGGGTGTGGCTGTGTTTCAGTAAAACTTTGAATGAGCCAGGTGGCCCGCTGGCCCTGCTCTTACCTCTCCCCTCGGCCCCTCCTCCCCAGGCCATGCCCCTCACCTCCATGGAACCTTCTCAGGCCCATCCTCTGCCCCTCTTCCTGGCATGCCACAGGGACTTGGCTTTTGAGGGATTGTCTGCATAGGGCACAGAGTTACCCCTGTCCCTCTGCCACAGGGTTGTTGGGGGCTTTGACACATTGACAGCCATGGAGAATGTGGAGAGTGACCCCAAAACTGACCGCCCTAAGGTATGTACTCAGGGAGAGCAGAGGGACCACCACTTAGGCCTGGCATCAGGCAGGTGGACTAGGAGGGCCCTGCTGCCTTCTGCTGGCCACCCTCATTTGCCTCCCTCCCCTGCTAGGAGGAGATCCGCATCGACTCCACCACGGTGTTTGTGGACCCCTATGAGGAGGCTGATGCTCAGGTGAGGAGGCCTCACCCACTGGGTGGGCAGGGCTTCTGGGGAACCTGCCCACCCTGAGGGGCTCCAGGCCACCTGTTGCCGTGCTCCCTGACAGATTGCTGAGGAGCGGAAGAAGACGCAGCTCGAGGAGGCAGCCCCAGAAAGCACCGTAAAATCAAGCCAGCCCAAGCCGGGGAGCCAGGGCCCCCAGACATACCGCCAGGGGGTGGGGAAGTACATCAACCCAGCAGCCACGTGAGTGGAGTGAGGGCTGTTATCCCGTTTTGCACAGTGCCTCCAGTCTTACCAGCACCCGTGGGTCAAAGCCTGCCAGTGGTGAGGACAACAGGTGCTGTGGGGCCATTGTGCAGGCTGGAGATTGAGGACTTGGGGCCAGGGGTATGTGATGGTGTGACATCATGCTGAGGGGAGCCGTGGGAGGCTGTGGGCTCCCAGCTCTGGACACTGGTACACAGCAGCTAGAGTGGGTCTTCTCTTTTCAGGAAACGTGTAGCAGAGGAAGAGCCCTCAACCAGTGCAGCTGTCCCTGTGGCCAAGAAAAAGCCCAGCCGGGGTTTTGGGGACTTCAGCTCGTGGTAGCAGCAGGTCTGTCACTCGGGATCCCCATAGGGATTCAGGCCTGGGGACCTGTATCCACCCATGGAGTTTTCTGCCTGTCTGACTACAACTCACTAGAGCCCTTGCTTGTTGCCTGGGTCCCCTTTCCTGGTCCCTGGGCCTTCCCAGCCATCACTTGGTACAGTGGCCTTGGCCTGTTTCCAGGCCTGGGCCTAGCCAGAGCCCGTGTCCCGGGCCACCAGGCATGGGCTGTGGCCCTTAGATCAGCCTGCAGCACAGGCCTGGGACAGAGAGGAAGGCTGTCTCCTGACTCTGGCACCCCCCCGCCCCATTTTGGTCATCTTGTCTGGGACTCTGTATATCACCTGGGACCTGGTTAGAAACAGATTCTCAGACTTTGGGTCTTCTGACCTGGAGACTGGGGGCAGGGTTCGGCATCCAACCTTGGGGGGCTCCTGTTGCCGGTGGCTTGAGGATACTAGACTAGAGCCTTGACATCAATTTCTTCGTCTGCTTTATGCCTGGGCTCATGGAGGCAAGGACTGTGGGTGGTCACAGCCATGTCCCCTGTGGGCCACACCCAGGACTGGCCGCCTCTCTACTTCAGGACAGGAACAGGACCACACATGGGAGAAGCCGGCCAGTGCCTGCTGTTATGGATGTGCCAAAGGCCCTAGTGAGCTGGAGTACCCCGACCTCCTGCCTCTCTACTTGCTCACTTGACCCCCCAGCACTAGGGGTTGCCAGGCCAGCCTCACCAGCATTTCCAGACTTAAAAGAAATCCCTTAACTCTATTTTTCTATAAATGTCTTTTTAAAAAAACCTACTTGCTCGCCTGCCCACCCATGTTTTCTGTTCATTCTATAGCCTGTGTGCCAGCCTGGCTTCCTTGCTCCTGATCTTGACATGGCCACCTTGGTCTTCCCAAAGCACCTCTGCAGAAGGGTGGGGACAGCTGCCGCCTCCTGCCGCCGATCTCCTTTGGCCGCAAGGCTGTCCACTCCTCACACTCACTCCCAAGGCCTATGGGCTTCAGGTCAGCAGAGCCCCACCCTCCATCCCACGTGCTTGCCCTTGGTTCTTTCCCTCACCCAAACTTCAAATTCATCAGCAAGTGTCAATAGCACTTCCAGAACATACTTGGGCTCTTTTTCCATCTCTGATGCCAAAAGGCTCAAGCCCTTTCTCTCACCTGCCTCTGTTCAAGCCCCTGTGCATAGGTCATATCTGTGTCACCCTCTCTGCAGTCCCCCAGCTGGAGCCAGGGACCTGGGCTCTAGAGAGTGACCTCTCAGCCTCTGCCTTTGGCCAAGCCCTCATCCCTCTTCTTCACGACCTCCTCACCGCTACCCTTCCAGCTAGCGAAAGGCTCATACTCCAGTGTTTATGCCTGAAACCTATCCCAAGAGGCTGGTTCGCCCAGGAGGTGAGGGCTGGGTGCAGCAACAGCCGTGTAAAGGCACTTGCAGGCCCCCAACTAGTCACTAGTGGGCTCAGGGTGCATGGGAGTGAAGGCCTGGGGGAGAGGGAGTGTCCCAGAGGGCTCCTAACCCCTCAGTGTTCAGGACAGGTGAGCTTAGGTTAGGCATGCTCGGGCTACATGGACAAGCCTCAGACCGGTGGGGAGCCTGGCAGCACAGAGCTCGTGACAGCGGGCCGCATGGCCCCACATGGGACTGGAGCCGCAACAAGGGAAACCAACTGCCTTATGCCTGGACTCACAGAGCCCACTTACCCGTCTGCCCAGCAAGGACCATGGGCGGTCACAGCCATGTTGCCCTGTGGGCCACACCCAGGACTAGCTGCCTCTGTGGCTCAGGACAGGAACAGGACTGCACGTGGGAGAAGCTGTGGGCAGTGGGAACTGTGGGAATCCAGGGCCCCTAGCACCCGCAACAGGAGTGGCTACTGCGAAGGACACATCTGGCAATGGAAGCTTTATTTTTCAACCTCACACAGACACAGGACAGAGGGCTGGACATGGAGGCTGAAGGAGGCTTGTGCACATGAGCTAAGCAGTCCTGCTCCAAGGGGCAAACCTTCGGGCTGTTGTCCTTTGGTCCATTCCTCCAGCTGCACCTGGTGACCACATGCACCTGGCCCAAGGCATGGCCGGGCCACCCTGGGCTGCAGATCCACCCCAGAGCCTTTGACAAATGAGGGTTTACATTTCTGTAGGTCGTTTTGGAACTTAGTTTTCTAGTATTAAAACCACTTGGATTTTGTAAGTACCTGATGAAGTCATCAGGTAAATTAAAGGACTTTTGAAAAAAATTCCCATTTCTGATTTCACCTAGTATCTGACAGATGCCATCAAGAATAAGCGTTAAGTATAAAAATACTATATATATGTATATATAAAACAGCAACAAAACTAAACCACACTTCTAGAGCAGATGTGCTGTGCCAGAAAACACCACATAGTTTAAGTTAAATGCATTTATGATCCTGGCATCACCTCCCAAACTTCAAGGAAAAAATATTTTAAATAATTTAAATAAAAGTCACAGGATGATATTTACTGTTTAGGAATTTAAAAGGGTGGAACATTCCAACACTTTACCAGCACATCTGGTTATGGTCTCGTGCGTGAATGTCCTTCCCTGAAGCCAGCTCATGGTCCGTTCTTTTGGTTTCAAAAGGAGCTTGGGTTTTTCAGAAGACCATCAAAGTGGTAAGGGTTTTCGATGGTATCAATTACCAAGAAAACAAAACAAGGTCTAAGACCACTAGTAAAAATGTTTCAATGCCATCACAAAAGACAATACAAAAACCAAAGTGCTCAAATTGAAGGAGCGTAAACTTGCCCAGAACATATAAAAGCTTATTAAGTAGAAGTTTAGTATGTACAAAAATCAGAAGAATTTGAGAAGATTCTTTAGTTTCCGTGAAGATCTTGTGGAGAAGCGCTCAGGAGCCCTGCCCTCAGTGCCCCCAGGACCCCCACTTCCCTCATCCTCTTGGAGCCTCGGACACAGTGCTGAGGCTCACGGAGGCACCAGGCAAGAAGGGAGGTGTCTGTCTAGGCAAAGTTTTCCAAGAGGAGTGCTCCTCAATGAAGGTGTCTTTCTGTCCTTTCAAAGTTGCCACTAAAGACCAAAGCCGCAGAGGACCATGCTGCATGCGCCAGCTCGAGAGTGCGGTGTCTTCAGGTTTCTGTCTGTGGCAGGGAGTGTGCTGCGCGTGCAGGACTGTGCCCCGGGAGCCTGAGGCTGTGCAGGTGCACTGAACTCAAACACGGGGCTGCTCTGGGACAACCTACATCTGGGGGTGGGGGGGGCGCCAGCTCAGGCAGCAGCAGCCTGCGGGAGCACCTGTACATGCAGAGGCCTACCCGGCTGTACAGAGATCTGCCTCTGACATGTGGAGATGTGTGTATACCAGCTCGTGCTCCCGTGCTCTCGCCCACGGCAGAGCAGTGCCATTTCCCCACATTCCAAGGCTTAAGCCAAGAGATGTTGCCAAAAGGGAAACTAGGTGAGCAGCTTTGCCAGAACCAGCCAGGGGAGCCCGGTACCTGCACGGGCCATGGGCTTGGGTTCAGGGGAGGGCTGGAGGGAGGGAAGGGACCTCCCACTGGACTGGAAGCCATCTTCTCAGTGTTCCCTCCCAGCCAGCTCACATTTGCCACCGGGTCGACCTTGTCTGCAGGTACTTTCAGAGCCATTGGCCAGGCTGAGAAACATCTGGGCACGCTGCCCTTCTCTCTCCCTGCCTCCCTGGGCCCTCTCTCTTCCTGCCCCCACCCCCAGCTCTGGGGACCCAGGGGTCTCTCCCCCCAGACTCCTGGAGTAGCTGGCCGCGCCCAGCAGCTAAGTCAGGCTAGAACACTGAGAAATAAAACTTATTTGGGAATAATTTTTGGCCTCCATGCTCTGAACATTGGCCAAAATTCCGCAGTGCCCTCTCCTTGCAGAGGCACAGGTGGATGGCCGAGACACAGGACTTAGAAGACCGCCCAGGTCCCTTCAGTTCAAGGGACAGAACTAGTAGGGCACGGGAGACCCATGTTCATTTACAAAGTTTAAATTGGCCTTGGAACTTTACCTCTTCCTGAAAAAAATATTAAAACAATCTCCCAAATCTCGAGTTTGGGAGTTTATCCTGCTTGGTCTGGCCTCTTTCGTATACAAAAGTAATTCTTTATCTTCAAGTACATCAGAGTAGAAAAGGAAATCCGATTTTACTTGGTCCAGTGCGTTAATCTCTAACTCTGTGGACCACCCACCCTCAGCAACGGACGCCGAAGCCCCACTGCCAGGGCCCTGCCAGACTGCAGCCTATGCAGCAGCGTGCCCCTGCGGACCCCTGGAATAGTCTTTGCTAACACGTTTTCTAGATAAGGAAGCTGCTGGCTTAAACAAACAAGATGTTCCATTAGACATATTTCTCTATTTATAGCTTATCTAAAATGTAATCAGTGTCCTCTTCTGTTTTTGAGCAAGGCTTAAAAAAAAAAAAAGGTCCAATGGCGTATAGATCCATTGACTGCTTCTGGAAGATTCTTAAATGAGCACTTTGCCTTAACAGCTCATTTGCTAGAGGAACAGCCTATTTGTAGTTTCCCGGATTAGGGGAAAAAAGGGAGGGGGCTACAGTACCCCCACCCCAAAAGAGAGGAGTGAACTTGCTCTTCTAAAAAGGCCCTAACCCTATGGCCCGCAGGAATTCAGTTTGGTTTTCTATCGAACGTGTAAGAGCACAGCCAAACTCTTAACGTAAAGGCATAGGTTAAAAGAAGGTATTAACTAGACGGGTAAGTCATCAGTTGGTTAATTCTTTCTCTGGAACTTGACACGTTAAGAAAAGGTCATTGAAACATTTCGGAAACAACCATGTACATGAACAGGACAGAGGCTGAGGGGACACCTTACCACTGGAACGGCTGGAAGAGGCCAGCCTACAAGGTTCAAGTTCAAGAAACACTGTCATCCAGGATGCTCCTATGTTTCCATGACATTTAGTTTCACAAAACAGTATTCAGAAGAGAACAAAGTTTTCACGTTACTCCCAACCATTGTCTTTGATCATGTGGGCAAGCTCAATAATAAATTTTCCCTCCTTATATTTCTGACTGCTCTCAAAGGCATGTTCCTTGAAAAAGAAAAAAAGTAGAAAGAAGGTCTCAGGAGAGAATCAATTTCATTTGGCTTCATGACACTCTTGGTAAAGAAAGTAAGTGAATGGTATTACATCTCCCCAGGTGATCCCTGTGCAGTGCTGACAAGTGCACCCAGGACAGGACAGGTGACCCCTACTCGTCGTTGAAGTTACAGATAAATTCACAGGGAAAGGCTAATTCAAATTTGCTACCGAGCCTCTACCATGAGCGAGATGGTCTGGGAGGCAGAGGAGCCAGAGCGTCCTTGCAGGGACTTCGGGTAAGGGGCAAGTGAAGGCAACTACGCCAAGTACCCTGGGGGTCGTTCAAGATGTCAGAAGAAGAGAAGGCCCTTGGGTGCCCAGTGAGGATGGAGCACAATGGGCTGGGGGTGGGGGGCCCTCACCGAGCTCATCTCCATGTGTGATGGGGAATGCAGAGAACAGGAACAATCGGGAATTCCATAAAGAGGGAGAGCAGCTGTTCTGACCAAGACGACCAGAATGGCTGCAGAAAAGCATGTCACGAAGGCAGGCGCCAGCCACACCCAGATGCGCCTCTCAGATGCCAGATCCCGGGGAGGACATGCACTTGATGGCAAGGGGACCAGGTGTGTGGGCCAGAGGGACACATCTGGGAATCAACAGGAGGGGTGGGGGGAAAAACGGTAGCAAGGAGTGTGGGGGAGCAGAAGTTGCCTGCAGGCCAAACCTCTGCTGGGCAGGGGAAAGCCAGGCCTTGGTGGGCGCGGCAGAAACTTCCGAGCACCGCAGCTGGGTCTGCTTGCCATTGCTACTGCAGAATAACGTCAGCAGCCACTCTGGGCATGGCCGGCCGGCAAGTGTCCCCCAGACAAGTGGGGCCCTCCTGTTGTTCCAGGGGCCCCTTGCGAGGGCCAGGTCTGCAGAGTGGGACTGTGCGGCGTGACTGTCCCCTCTGCCCTGGGAGTGCAGGTGTGCCTATGTGATTGCATCCATCTTTAATGGGCTCAGAAGAACTTGTTATAAAACATGGTCTGACACTTCCAGGGAGAGGGCTTACTTCTTTGCAAATTTTGTGTCCATTTGTAATGTGTTTTATTTGGTAACCTGTGCAGTGTTCGAGAAGTCAGAAAAGACGGTTACTCACATATTTCCACCCGAGCGTGGTTTTGCAGTTTTCACAGTAGATGTCTGCGACCGCGTGCAGGCCAGTAAGAAGGACCCTCTCCTCTGCGGGGCCACAGCCCACGTTCACCCTGCAGGGAAGGAGGCAGGGCGTCACTGGAGGCCACGGTGGTTTCTTCTGGCCCCCCTCCTCACGGGGTTATTTCTCCAGCTAACTAGTTACCAGAAGCACCCGTGTTTCTTTTTAATGCCCCACCTTCCTGCCCCCTGCCCACCACCACCTTTTATGAGAAGGAACAACTGTTCATTTCCCCAGGAGAATCCAAGATGGGCCGGGCTGTTGGGGAGGTGACCACAGTTCTGGAGTGTACTGCACAGCAAAATTCAAACCCACCACAAATGGGGCACAGACCACACCACGTATAGGAACTAGTTCCTCAGGTAAGAGCACACCCTTCCCTGAAACTCTGACTAAACTGTACAATCCTTTAAGATCACTTAAAAACACTCTATCAGGGGCTTCTGAGTGGCTCAGCTGGTTAAGCTGACTTTGGGTTTTGGCTCAGGTCATGATCCCAGGGTCATGGGATCGAGTCTCGTGTCAGGCTCCACACTGAGCATGGGGCCTGCTTAAGATTCTCTCTTCTCTCCCTCTCCCTGGCTTGTGGGTATTCTCTCACTCTCAAAATGCAAAATAAAAATAAAAAGGGGTGTCTGGGTGGCTCAGTTGGTTAAAGCATCTGACTTTGGCTCAGGTAATGATCTCCCAGTTTGAGAGTTTGAGCACTGCATCGGGCTCTGTGCTGACGACTCAGAGCCTAGAGCCTGCTTCAGAGTTCTGTGTCTCCCTCTTTCTCTGCCCTTCCCTCATTTGTGCTCTCTCTCAACATTAACATTAAAAACATTTTTTTAATGAAGATAAAAGTAATTTTAAAAAACCCCACTGGTTATTCTAGCCTCCCAGGGAACTAACTACATATTCCAGCTTTGAGTAATTATCTGCATGGATGTACAGAAGCAGCAAATGTGATGTGACTGTGAACCTGGCAGGTCTACAGGCCACCGGCGGTGGTACTCACACAGAATTGAAGAGGTAGGCTCGTCCCTGACTTCCCTGAAAAGACTGCAAAGAAGAAAAAGATGTCACAGATTTGTCGCAGTAAGATAAAAAGGGACAGTGAGTTTTGCATTTTGGAATGAAGGTGGAGGACCTCAACGTGAGGGGGAGGGTGGAGCTGAGAAGCAGAGACCACAGGCCTCTGGGGCTCTGGACCCCACACAGGACCCAGAAGTCCCAGTGCTCCCAGAGCACGAGAGGGGCTGCTCGGTGCCCTGATTCACTCCACCAGGACAAGCTGCACCACTGGCTGCCACTCAGGAAGGGCAAGAGGGAGTTTCCATGTTTTTCCATTGAAATTTAAAACAAAGCTCTATATTCCTTAGTTGGAGGGAGGGACCACCTTCCAGTGACATCTTAGAATGTGTTAGAGATAAGTCCAGAAACAGCTTGTAGCACATTCATGTAGTCTGGAATGAAAAAGGACACAGGATGGATACTGTAGGGTCAGTCTCAGACTTAGCACCCACACCCTTCAAGCTCAGGGACAAGAGGCAATGGGAGTTCCCTCTTAGCCAGACAGGGGGCTCGTCCACTCTGTGCCAGGCTCAAATGACCAAACAGAGCAGAGGGGACCTCAAAAATAATGAAATCAAGAACACTTTTGTGTTGTTGTTTCTTTGCCTATCACCTCAGCACAAATTCAAGACTGTGAGCAATGTTGACTGGCACACAGGTGACAATATCTAAATGTAGAAGACACACACTGTGTGACCAGCCATCCCCCTCCTAAGAATATACCATGGTGACAAATGGACTGGAGTGCTTAAGGAAATGTGACAGGAATGATCAGCATTCACCATTTGCAACCACAAAACAAACGGGATGGAGATTTCCAGCAGCAAGGGAGCAAACTAAGGGCACTCACGTCGGAGACTCCCGCAGAAATGACCACGGGGATGGGAGCAGATGGGCGGGAGCGCGTGTGGGAAGACACTCCTGACAACCCAAAGGCCGCACAGTGAAGGAGAGCTGCCTGTAAGCTGCCGTGTGGTGGGAGCCCTGAAATCATGTTCCCGCAGACAAAGAGAAGACCACACGCACCAAACTACTGATGGTGAGAAGTGTAAGGAATGGAGTAGGGGGTGAGGCGAAGAAAGCCCTTCCGTTCCTGCCTCACAGGCACAGTCACTGCTGTGCAGTCACACACAGCCGCTGCCACTATTACAGATGGCAGTGCCCTCGCTGACCCCGTGGTAAGCCACTGTGACTTGGGGGCTTTTTGCTATTGTGGCATAACCTAGCCTAAGGCAAGCAGCGTTTTGACTGAGATATACAGCTTTTAGGGGCACCTGGGTGCTCAGCCAGTTGGGCAACGGACTCTTGGTTTTGCCTCAGGTCATGATCTCCTGGTTCGTGAGCTGGAGCCCTGGTGGGCAGGGGGTGCTGTGCGCTGACAGCATGGAGCCTATCAGGGAATTGTCTCTCCTCTTCTCTGTCCCTCCCATACTCACTTGCATGTGTGTGTTCTCTCTCTCAAAATAAATAAACATAAAATATATATATATACAGCTTTCAGGCTAAGAAGAGTTTTCCTTTCAAGTGGCTTTCTAGAATGAGGAATATTACTTCATGGCCAATTTAACAAGCATCTTACAGGCTTTCCTGTACATCCTTATCAGCGTCAGTTCTGTAGATCAATTTTCCTAATTCCCTCCCCTACTCTACAAATCCTTACTTGTTTAAACAGGGTTTAGATCAGTGATGTGGTGAGATCCATGGTTCGGGTTTAGGCAGAAGTCAGGCCAGAGCGCAGGCCTGCAAACGTCCATGAGTGAGGCCAGCTGATAAATATTTCAGGCTTTGAGGGCCACGTGGCCTCTGTTGCAACTACTCTGGCCTGATACATAAATAGATGAATGTGGCTGTGATCCAGTAATACTTCACAGAAAACAGGTGGTGTGCCAGATGCGGCCCACAGATAAAACCAGAGGCTTCCAACAACTAGACCTGCCTGCACCAGGAACGGGGGCCTTGGGCCAAGGCACCACTTACTAGTGACACAGATGGCTCCATGGGCCTGTGAACACCTGTCAAGACAATATCTCTGTCCTCATGTGAACTGGATTCTGCTCTACATGGTAGCTTACAGACTAACAATGTATGGAAGGAAAAGCGGTGGTTTCCTATATCACCAGCTGAAATACAAGGTCTGATGCCTCCTGGCAGACAGGTTCTCAGCATGATTTTGTCCTGAGATGCTCAGTTAAGGTCACAGCTAATGCCACCTAACAGGCCTCTATTTTCAATGTAATTTAAAAAACAGTCTTTCAGGCTCGTTGAGAGAAGCATCCCAAATTCCTTGTGACCGGGCCTCCAACCCCAAGACGGGGCCTCCAGGAAGCTTCAGAACCAACAATGTGATGATGCCCAACACCTAACCTTCTGAGATGGTACGCCTCGCAGAGGTCACCAAGCGACACATCCCCATCTGTGGCTCTGCCTTCCATGAACTCAGACACTAACACACACGGAGCCTGCCATGGAAGGCACCCAAAAAGCCAGGAGCCGAGGCCTTCCCATTTCTTTTTTTTTTTTTTAATTTTTAATGTTTTTTTAAATTTATTTCTGAGAGAGAGAGAGAGAGAGAGAGACCGCGTGAGCAGGGGAGGGTCAGAGAGAGAGGGAGAAACAGAATCTGAAGCAGGCTCCAGGCTCTGAACTAGCAGTCAGCACAGAGCCCGACGTGGGGCTCGAACCCACAAACCGTGAGATCATGACCTGAGCTGAAGCTGGACGCTTAACCGACTGAGCCACCCAGGTACCCCCCTCCCATTTCTGACTTGAATCTTCTGAGTGGACAAAGGAGTCACAGCAGCAGTGAGAGTGCAGAAACTCTCCGCCTCGTTTCATGGTGTTGATTTCAGATGAAGAACAGAAGCGAGACAACCGTTCATTACCACCTAGCTAAAACACAGGTAGGTAAGTGTTCTTCTAACTGAGTCAAGTGCGAAGCCTAAGCAGGGATTGCTAAAAGGTGCAACTTCCTGACTTGGTTTTTGAAGGAGCATGAGGTTCACGTAGTCCAGGAAGGCAGACCCACGAGCACGGGGCCAGTGGTTGTGACCCGCAAGGATGGGCAGGCGAGAACGGTCACAACTTCCCACCTACTATGTTTGAATCATTTTTACAAGTTCACAAGTGGCTGATTATAGACCTCACACACTGCTTAAAGAGTCCAACTAAATAATAAGAAATTGGGGGCCCCTGGGTGGCTCAGTCAGTTAAGCGTCCACTTCAGTTCAGGTCATGAACTCACCGCTGGTGGGATCAAGCCTCCCGTCAGGCTCTGTGCTGACAGCCCAGCGCCTGGAGCCTGCTTTGGATTCTGTGTCTCCCTCTCTCTCTTTCTGCCCCTCCCCCACTCATCCTCTGTCTCTCAAAAGACATTAAAAAAATGAATGTTAAAAAAAATTTTTTTAAATAATAAGGAAATTGGGCAGTTCTTTTCTCATCTATGAGGCTGTTCCTAGTCCTACACAGAGTGCCTGGGGCAGCTGCCATGGCCCTGTTCAGGGCGTCCATCCTGAGGAATTTTCTAAAAGATCCTCTCTTCAGGGCACTCAGTCAGTTAAGCGTCCAACTCTTGATTTCAGCTCAGGTCACGATCCCACAGTTTTGCGTGGTCCGTGCTTGTAGCGTGATAGCGCTTACAGCATGGTCTGCACTTACAGCAGAGTCCGCTTGTGATTATCTCTCTCAAAATAAATAAATAAACATTAAGAAAAATCCTCTTTTCCAATTCCTCTAGGATAGCCTGTTTTCTCCCTAAACATTCTGAGTTTTTAAAATTTCTTAATTCCCTTATTACTAAACTCTTTCCACAGATTTCCTAGACTTCCTTTGTTCCTTCGATGTTTTTTGGTTTTACATTAACTTTACTGCTCTGACAAACTAACCTACTCCTCTTGCTTTTTGTGATTCCTGTCCCTCCACACCTGCTCCTTGCACGGACACCAGGACCAACCCGCCAAGCACACCAACATCGCAGTGCAGTCACACTCCATCACGCACGGGACTTTCACCGACGCTGCCCGGGAGGCTCTTCACTGCCAGGACACAAGAGACCCACAAAGTCACGTGATGGTTACATGTTCGTCTACGAATTAGGTCTGATCATCCTTAGGGGGATCGCATTGTTTTCTGGGCACAAACCACTTGCCTTAGAGATCAGCTCATCATGATTGGCCAGGTGGGCTCTGCAATGGACACAGCTGTACGTTCGGTGACAGTTTGGCAGATAAGCTTGGAAAGTTTTGGATTTTGTCATCTTCACCATCTCGGCGGGGCACTCCTCGCTCAGCTCAGGGCTGGCACCAAAAGAACCGCGGCTCTGCTGGGCTCTCTGACAAAAGAGACACTGAAATATGCATGCAAGAGCCGTTGTTGTTCAGAGGGCGTGTGGCACTGTCCACACAGCTGGGACGAGAGAAAAATGTCACAACCTGCCAATGAATCAAGATAAAACAGTGAGTAGGAGGGAATGAAATACATCAAGGAGGCATGTTCAGGGTGCATGTGTTTTGAGGAATAGGGTGGGGGGCCAGAACTGGATGGTCTAATGCTTTAGTATTATACATAAAGAATATTAATACTTCAGGGTACCTGGGTGGCTCAGTCAGTTAAGCATCCGACTTTGGCTCAGGTCACAATCTCATTGTTTGTGGGCTTAAGCCTTGTTTCTGGCTCTATGCTGATTCAGAGCCTGGAGCCTGCTTTAGATTCTATGTCTCCCTCTCTCTCTGCCCCTCCCCTGCTCATGCTCTGTCTCAAAATGAATAAACATAAAAAAAGAAAGAAATTACATACCAGTCCAGAAATAAACTCTTGTGTAGGGTCAAATGATTTTCAACAACGGTGCCAAGATGATTCAATAGGGAAAGGGCAGTCTTTTCAACAAGTGGTTCTGGGAAAACTAGATATCCACATGCAAAAGAATGACGTTAGACCTTTACGTAACACCACATACAAAAATTTACTAAAAAAGGTGATGGCTGGGTTGCATACTCATTTAAGTATACGACTTTGGCTTGGGTCATGATCTCATGGTTCTCGAGTTTGAGCCCTGCATCAGGCTCCCTGCTGTCAGCATGGGGCCTGCTTCAAATCCTCTGTTTAACCCGGACTCGTCCCCTACCTGCTCTCTCTCTCTCTCTCTCAAAAAAAAAAAATTGAAAAAAATTAAGTCAAAATGGATCAAAGACCTAAATGTATGAATGAAAACTATAAAACTCCTAGAGGAAAATATAGGGGAGCGTGGTTACAATATTGATGTGGCTTGATTTCTTGCAAAGGACAGTAGAAGCTCAAATGTTTAGATTTATAGAAGGTAAAGTGAGAGAAAAATGGGGCAGAGCACCTGCAGAACACCAAAGAGAAAGAAAGAAAAGTCTTAGAAGTACCCAGAGGGGAGGGAAAATTACCTTTCAAAAGAACAACTTCCCAAGTAAAACAATAGAATCCAGAGGGCAGTCAGGAAAGGTACCTTTAAGGTCCTGAAAGATAATAATGGTTATTCCAGAATTCTATATCCAGTGAAAATATCTTTCAAGAATTCGGGAATGACATTTTCAGACAACTAAAAAGGTTGACTTTGGCAAAATACCACTAAAGGAAGTACAAGGACGTGCTTCAGACAGAAGAAAAACAATACTATTCAGACGTCAGAGTCTATAAAAAGGAATGGTGAATAAAGAAGATGGTAAGTAGGTGGGTGAAAGAACAGCAGTGTCTTGTACAGCTTTAAAAAGACAGGACCGTAGGGGAGCCTGGGTGGCTGGTGGCTCAGTCGGCTGAGCATCTGACTCTTGATTTCAGCTTAGGTCATAATCTCAGTGGTGGGATCAAGCCCTGTCTCAGGCTAAATGTTAGAGTTTAAGGTTACAGACTGGACAGAAGACAAAATTCATCTAAGACGCAATTTACAAGAGACATATCTTAAACATAAGGACACAGAATGATTGGAAGACAAAGCTAGAACCTGGGTGGTGGCAACACAGACATACAGTTTGTAATTATTTGCTAATGATATATTTGTTTCATGTACTTCATATATGAACGTGATTCACAATAAAGTAGTTAACGTAAGTTAAAGGATGGGGCGCCTGGCTGGCTAAGTCTATAGAGCATGCAGCTCTTAATCTCAAAGTTGTGGGCTCGAGTGCCATGTTGGGTGTAGAGAGTACTTCTAAAAAATAAAGCAGTAAAAGAACAGAACAAGATACAATATGCAAAAAATAAAAGAAAAACTATGCTAATATATTAACATTTCCCTTTTTTAAATTAGTTTTTTAAGATTTTATTTTTAAGTAACCTCTACATCCAATGTTGGGCTCGAACTCAGAACCATGAGATCAAGATTTGCATGCTCTACCAACTGAGCCAGCCAGGAGCCCCTAACATTTTATTTAAATAATATTTAAGGGAAGGCTTTACTAGATAGAAAAATGGGTTACTCCATTATCATAAAAACAGCAGGGAGATAAATAACAAATGTAAATCTTACTACTTAATAACATAGTCTCAAAATATATAAATCAAACATTGACAGAACTGCAAGGAGAAATACATAAATCTTTAAACACAATAGGATTAACTGATTATAGTGTATAAAGCATAAACAAGATATACTTTTTACATATTTATAGTATACTTAATATTCAGCATATAAATATGTAGTATAAATACATTTTATTATACTTTTCAGAGCAGACAAACACAAACGAATACAGACATAGAAAATGTGCATGATGTGAACCACGCGGACCTAAAAGACATGGAGAAAACTGCGTCTAAGAGCTCCAGAACCCACATTCACTTAAAGCACACAAACACTCAGAAAAGCCAAACATACAGCAAGTCTCAACCAACTTCCAAGGATTGAAAACACAATATATTCTCTGACCACAAAACACTAAATTTAGAAATCAATAAGAAAATACAAGAAAAAAATCTTCATACGCTTAAAAAGTCAGAAATGTACTTCTTTTTATACAAATAAGTGGAAAGATATTCTGTGCTCATGGATTGGAAGAATATTGTTAAAATGCTCATGCTACCCAAAGCAGTGTATACATTCAATGCAATCTCTAATGAAATACCAATGGCATTTTTCAGAGAACTAGAACAAAGAATCCTAAAATTTGTATAAAACCACAAAAGATTCCCCAAAGCCAAAGCAATCTTGAAAAAAGAAGAGCAAAACTGAAGTATCAGAGTCCTTAATTTCAAACTCTACTACAAAGGAACAGTAATCAAAACAGTATGGTACTGTTACAAAACCAGACACACAGGGGCATCTGGGTGGCTCAGTCAGTTCAGCTTCCAACTTCCGCTCAGGTGTGATATCGCAGTTCATGAGTTTGAGCTCCACGTCAGGCTCTGGGCGGACAACTCGGCCTGCTTCAAATTCTATGTCTCCCTGTCCCTCCCCCATTCACACTCTCTTTCTCTCAAAAATAAATAAACATAAAAAAATTAAATTAAAAACATAGATAAAAAAAGAAAAACCAAAACAGATACACAGATCAATGGAATGAATCCAGAGCCCAGGAAAAAACTCACACACATATGGTCAATTAATTTATGACAAAGGAGGCAAGAATTTACAATAAATGGTCTTTGGGAAAACTGTGGACAGCTATATGCAAAAAAAATGAAACTGGATCACTGTCTTATATTGTACACACAAAAGTAAATTCAAAATGGATTAAAGGCTTGAACTAAGACCAGAAAGCATCAAACTCCTCAAAGAAATCAGAGGCAATAAGCTTTTAACATCATTCTTAGCAAAATGTATTTTGGACCAGTCTCCCCAGGCAAGGGCAATAAGAGCTAAAACAAACAAATAGGACTACATCAAACTGAAAAGCTTTTCCACAGCAAAGGAAACCATCAACAAAAGACCACCCAGGAAATGAGAGAAGATACTTACAAATCATACATCTGATAAGGGGTTAATAACCAAAAAATATATAAAGGACTCACATAACTTAAAAAAAAAAACAAAAAAAAAAACACCAACCTGATTAAAAATGGGCAGAGGAGGGCACCTGGCTGGCTCAGTCGGTGAAGCATGCAACTCTTGGTCTCGGGATCATGAGTTTGAGCCCGACACTGGGTATGGAGCCTACTTTAAAAGAATGGGCAGAGGACTTTAATAGTCATTCTTCAAAAGAAGATTTACAAATGGCCACCAGTAACATGAGAAGCTGTTTGACATCACTCACTCATCATTAGGAAAATTGCAAATCAAAGCTACAAGGAGCTGGGGCACCTAGGTGGCTCAATCAGTTAAGCATCTGACTTTGGCTCAGGTCACGACCTCCATGTCCATAAGTTCGAGCCCTGTATCTGGCTCTGTGCTGACAGCTCAGAGCCTAAAGCCTGCTTCAGATTCTGTGTCTCCCTCTTTCCTTCCCTTTTTCTTTCCTTCCCCACTCATGCTCACTCACTCGCTCTCTCAATAATAAACATTAAAAATCAAAAACAAAAACAAGAAGCTATCACCTCACACCTGTCACTGGCTATTATCAACAAGACAAATAACAAGTGTTGGTGATGATGTGCAGAAAAGGGAAACAATGGAAGGAGCCCAAGTGTCCATGGATAGATGAATGGATAAAGAAGATAGAGTGTATATACACACAATGGAACACTACACAGCCATAAAAAAGAATGAAATCTTACTATCTCCTCATGAAATCCTAAATGGATGTTAATAGTACTACACTAGGTGAAATAAGTCAGAGAAAGACAAATACTATACAATCTCATTTATATGTGGAATCTAAAAAAAGAAAAAAAAAACCCAAACAAAACAGACTCACAGATCCAGAAAACAAATGGTTGGTTACCAGAGGGGTTAGGGGTTGGGGGAATGGACAAAATAGGTAAAGGTGATTAAGAGGTATGAACTTCCACTTACAAAATAAAGATGTCATGGGATGTAATGTACAGATAGAGAATTTAGTCAGTAATTTTGGAATAACGTTGTATGGGGACAGAGGATGGCTAGATTTACAGTGGGGATCATTTCATAATATATAAAACTACTCAGTCCAAATGATGTACACCTGAAGCCAACCAGATACTGTATGTCAATTATACTTCGAGTTTTTTAAAAAGTATAATCCAGGGGCACCTGGGTGACTCAGTCAGTTAAGCGTCTGGCTTCCGGCTTCGGCTCAGGTCATGATCTCACGGTTTGTGGGTTTGAGCCCTGCATTGGGCTCTGTGCTGACAGCTCAGAGCCTGGAGCCTATTTCGGATTCTGTGTCTCCCTCTCTCTCTGACCCTCCCCTTCTCGTGCTGTCTCTCTGTCTCTCAAAAAAAAATTTTTTTTAATGATTTTTATTTAAAGTATAATCCAAAGAGGAAAAAAAGGAACATACTTCTCTATACCCATGGGTCTAAGCATATGGAAATCAGAAAATATTTTGAATTAAAACAATGAGTACTTCCTAGTACTTAAAAGGAAACATATAATCTTCTGAGGAGGTAGATTAGAAAATAGGACAGGTGAAAAAATTTTTTTTAAAAATTTTTTGGTTTTTTAAGTTTAATTTTGAGAGAGAGAGAGACAGCATGAGCAGGGGAGGGTCAGAGAGAGAGGGAGATACAGAATCTGAAGCAGGCTCCAGGCTCTGAGCTAGCTGTCAGCACAGAGCCCTGTCACCACAGAGCCCAACAAGGGGCTCAAACCCATGAACCGTGAGATCATGACCTGAACTGAAGCCAGACGCTTAAGTGACTGAGCCACCCAGGTGCCCTTACGACAGGTGAAATTAATGAGCTAAACACCCATCTTTAAGAAGTTAGAAAAGTGACAGAGTAACAACCTAAAGAAAATATAAGGAAATAGATAAAAATTTAATGCAACAGACAAGAAAAACACGGATATACAAGAAAGGATCAATGAAGCCAGAAGTTTATTCTCAGAAAGACTAAAAAAATTGATACAGCTTTGTTCCACTGACTGGAGGGAGGGTCGGGAGTGAGGGAGATATCAAATAATCTGGCAGAAATAAAAATGGAATAAAAATGGAACACCAATTTCTTTGGGTGAGATTTTATGGGTAATAGGATGTTGTGATCAATTTAATATATTTGAATATGTAAACCCTACAGATAAATTCCTGGAAGAAATACAACTGAAAAATAGGACTCAGGAAGAAACAAGCAAACCTGAATTCAGATCTGATAAATAGTAATGAAATGGAAATGGAAGTGAACGCAGCTAGCTTAACTTGATACCAACCCTTGATCAGGGTAGTGAAAGAATAAAATTCACTATAATTTTCTTCTCATGAGCCAAAATGCAAGCATCCTAAATCATACAACCAAACAGAATCTAACACTATTTTATAAGGATAATAAAATACAATTAGGTTGACATTATCACAAGAATACAAAATTCTTTAATGTTAGAAAATTTAGTTAATAAAATGTACTGCCTATTGTTCTCTCAATCTGTTTATCTCAACAGATGCAGAGAAAGTATTTGACAAAATTTAACATCCATTCGCAATTTTAACAACGTTCCATGAAGACTAAAGGACATCAGGGAACTTCCTTATCTGTTAAGATATCCATAAAAATCAAACAACCAACCAACCCAGAGTGAACATCAAGATTAACGGTAAGACTTAGAAAACATTTTCTTTGAGATCAGGAATGAACCTCCATACCACCACTTTCATTCAGCAATTCCAGAAGTCCCAGCCAGCTGGGGAAGGCAAGGCAAGCAGGCATAAAGATTAGAATGGAAAATATCCACTTCTACAAGAGTGTAACAGGGGTGCCTGGGTGGCTCAGTTGGTTAAGTGTCTGACTTTGGTTCAGGTCCTGATCTCACAGCTGTGAGTTTGAGCCCCATGTCGGGTTCTGTGCTGACGGCTCAGAGCCTGGAACCTGCTTCAGATTCTGTGTCTCCCTCTCTCTCTGTGCCCCTACTTTACTCATGCGCTCTCTCTCTCTCTCTCTCAAAAATAAACAAACATTAAAAAAAATATTACAACAGTGTAACACAAAGAATCTTAAGAATAAATTCGAAGACGTGAAACACCTTTACAGAGAATAGTATAAACTTTGAGGGACAATAAGAAACACCTTAATAAATGGAGAGATACACCAAAATCAGGACTGGTATGAATAGAATTCTCCTTAAAGTAATTTTTATTACTTTATTTTTAAAGTTTTATTCATTTTGAGAGTGCGCAAACATGCACATGTAGGGGAGGAGCAGAGACAGATTGGGATGAAGAGAATTCCAAGCAGGTTCAGTGCTGTCAGCACAGAGCCCAAAGTGGGGCTTGATCCCATGAGCCCTGAGATCACAACCGGAGTCAAAACCAAGAGTTGGATGCTCAACCTACTGAGCCACTCAGGGCACAGGCACCCCTATTTTTTTTAAGCCCCTGCCCAGTGCGGGGCTTAAACTCACAACCCTGAGATCCAGACGTGAGTTAAGATCCAGAGTCAGATGCCTAACCAACTGAGCCATCCAGACACTCCAAAGTAATTTTTAAATTAAATCCAATTCAAATAAAAATCCAGGAAGATGTGTTGGGGTGTGTATATGTGTGCACACATATGCAAACCAGGGAGCCAGCATGAGGCAGAAAGAGATTTGATTTTAAAACTTCTAGAAGTATCTGTAGGAGAGGGAAAAGTTCCCTCAACCCTCTTGAGGTCCCTGGCTGGGTCTAAAAATTAAACTGGCAAAAACAGATTAGCAGAAGAAAAGCACTCACATTTTATTGAATGCTTACATGTACGTGGGGAGCCTACACAAGGGAATGAAGACCCAAAGGAGTAGCAGAGCAGGAAGCTTTTCTACCTTTTAGACAAAGAAACTATTTGTGAAGAACTGACAAGGCAGAGGGGTTTGGACTAGGGGTAGTCCATGGAGAGGAAATACTTAGGAAGACAGGGTAGGTTTAACAAGGTTTGTTTATACAGAATTCAGAGCCCCAAATTCGCGGTCTCTGGTGATATGAACTTCCCTCCTCCTGGTACAGAAGGGCACTTTTCACATGGGAGTTTCAGGGAATAAGGGCAAAGGGTGACGTCAGAGTGACCTTCCTCCTCCTGCCATTTTCTCAAAATCCTCTAGCTTAAAGATATTCAATATGGTGATATATTTTACAGCAGTGGGCCCTGAGCCCCGTCATGTCCAAGGTCAACACTAGTGAGGATGAAGAAGCCATGGGTGGCTCAGTACGTTGTGAGCCTGACTTTGCCTCAGGTCGTGATCTCTCAGTTCATGCATCTGAGCCCTGCATTGGGCTCTGTGCTGACAGCTCACTTTGGATCCTCTGTCCCCCTTTCTCTCTGCCTTTCTCTGCTCATGCTCATGCTCTTGCTCTCTCTCAAAAATAAATAAATAAAAAGTTTAAATACTAGGGAGGATGCTCTTGAAGAGCGTGAAGGAAGCATGTATTCTACTGGTGTCTATCAGAGAGAAAGTCTTGCCATTTTCTTTCTTTTTCTTTCTCTCTTTATGTTTATTTTTGAGGGTAGGAGACAGAGTGTGAGCGGGAGAGAGGCAGAGAGAGAGAGATGCACGCAACCTGAAGTGGGCTCCAGGTTCTGAGCCATCCAGGTGCCCCAAGTCCTGTCATTTTCCATGGTCATCAAGACAGTGAAGTACAGGCACAGGAAAGGAAAACAGGTCAATGTGACCCGAAAGAGAGCCCAGAAACAGACCTATGCATAACTGGACACCAGATATAGCAAAGTATTACCCCTCATTGGGAAAGAAAGGTTTCCAAAAAATGGTGCTGGACATTAGAGATACCCATCTATAGGAAAAGAGAAAGCTGGATCCTATTTAATACCATCAACAAAAATTAATGGGTCATTCCATTTCCCAACAGAGAAAATCAACTAGCAAGAATATTGTGGGGCCACCTGGGTGCTCAGTTGGTTAAGTGTCCAACTCTTGCTCGGCTCAGATCACGATCTCACGGTTTCTGAGACTGGGCCCCTTATCCGGCTCTGCACTGACAGTATGGAGAGCCTGCCTGTGGTTCTCTTCTCCCCCTCTGTCTGCTCCTCCCACTGATTGCACCCCCCCCAAATAAGTAAAAAAAAGTAAACATTAAATTAAAAAAAATATTGTGGAGGAAATTTCTGCACAAGGGACACACATCCACACTTACCCATCTATCCGCCAAAATTAAGCTCCATTTCTTTCTCCAAAATATGGGCTTCTTAAGGTAGTTCTGAAGAAGTCTGATTATATGAGGTATTCCCGATCAGTGATTTCCCAAACCTTCACCTTTTCATGCCATCACATAAGCCCCAATACATCTTATGAGGTTTTATCTGTTGCCCCAAACTACCAGACATTCCATGAATGTGAACCCTGGCATCCCTCCTATCTTTGAGGGAAGTCACGGAGGCCAGTTCCCAGAGGTGAGTGTCAATTCAGACACGACACTGGCCACAAAGACAAAGTCAGTCCACCATACGCATGCCCCACCCATCATTAATGGCAAATAAGGAAGGAATAAACCTGTTCCAACATTTTTTTTTAAGTAGGCTCCACACCTGAACTCACAACCCTGAGATCAAGAGTTGCACGCTCTACCGACTAAGCCACCTGGGTACTTCCTGACTTCACTTCTTAATGGACTCATGTTGAGTCTGTTTTAATACCTTATCCTGAGTTTTCTCTTCTTCCTGAAACGAAGCTTAAGCTTTGTCCCTTCTTTCGTTTCCTCAAACTCCCTCTGGTTCTCAAAGATTCTAAAAGCACACGGTGAAGAGGCCAAGAAACAGATTATTCACAAGCTGGCTGGTCAGGTTTTGGGAGTCCTGCCCCTTTAGGGGCAGAAACACTGTCCCCCAAGACTGGAGAACTACAGAAACTGCCCTCCAGTCTTGAAACCAAGGATTTCAGGGCATCTGGCTGGCTCAGTTGGCAGACCATGTGACTCTCGGATCTCAGGGTTATGAGTTTGAGCCCCACATCAGGGAGTAGGGTTTACTTTTAAAAAATGATTTCATTTATATTCAAAAGAACAGAGGAAGCCTCTCATTTTTAGCTTGTGTGCAATTCCCTTTGTGTGGGACAACACCTTTCAAAGCGGCAAGCTGCTGAGGGTCTTCTGTTTATTTTGAATTGCTCAATAACATGGATGTGTGTCACTGCACTGCAGGCCTCCACTGGATAGCCCCCGCCCCAGGTGTCCTCTGCCCGAGGAACCACCAGCGTCCAGAAGGCCTGCCTCTGTGGAATGGCCTTGTCACCTTTACTGAGCCCTGTCCACGCTCAGCATTCATGGCCAACCTTTCAAAGGCAAGAATGTGCCTCATGCACCCACATTTCATCATTTCTGTCCTGATCTCCACTCCTGTCCTCACCCCTCAAAGGGTGTCCTGGCAGAGCAATGGTCACTGATAGGTATGTCACACTGTGTTTTCAGCTGGCTTTTAAACAGGATATCCAGGGGCGCCTGGGTGGCTCAGTTGGTTAAGCGTCCAACTTTGGCTCAGGTCGTGATCTCATGGTTCATGAGTTTGAGCCCCGAATTGGGCTCTCTGCTCTCAGCACAGAGCCCACTTCAGATCTTCTGTCTCCCAGTTCTCCTTACCCCCTGCCCTGTCCAGTCACACACTCTCTCAAAAATAAACAAACATTACAATAAAATAAATAAAATCAGCAAGCTGCATACCCACTCTGGCACTGGGGGAATCATGGGCAAGTTCTCCGGCAACCAGTGGACAAAAAGGGCTTTTACAACCAGATCTACTGGCAAGTTAAGAAACGCCTTTAAGTAACTACAAGGCAAATGCATTCGATGAATAATGTTTACTACAGGACATTGTGTTTCCCCTAGGTTTGGAGGGCAGCAACCATCCCTCCGAAAGGTATTAATGCAGGGTAATTTCTTAGAGCAAAAACAATATTCTGGATTTCAGAAATTTCTCTCCTAAAATAAACATGTATAATTATTTTAAGAGACCATGAATCAGGCCCATGTCCATATGGTGCCGTTATCACACTTCTGAAGACAAAAACACTGAGAAATAAAGCCCCAACGAAGCAGCTCTGACATTTACAGGATGGAGTGGAGCCTGCCTGAGGGCCGCGGGCTCCCTTCCCCACACCCGGGGATATCTGTCCTCTCTACTCCCTGTGCCACCATGTCACCTCCCAGCACTGCCATTACCTGGCACATAAGCTCCAATCTCAGTCCTCCACTTCTCCTGGGAGGAGAAGGGGGGCACCAGGCAGAGAAAGAGCTCAAGCTAGAGTTCATGGTGAAAGCGGAACCCCAGGTGGGTGGCAGGGACACTGACTTCCATCATGGAAAGGAAACACAGCAGCTCTGAAGAGACTCCCAGCCCAAAGCAGAGTTATTTTAAGCTGCTGACTCGATGGGAACCAAAGGAACAAGCAGCAACCCTAAGAGATGGGGGTTCTTATTAGTCTCACTGAGCAGATATGGAAACTGAGGCCCAGAGAGGTTAAGCAACCTTCAAAGGTTGCACAGCTAGTAAGCTGTGGATTCTAAGCCATAGTCTAAGCCCTGGACCCTGTGCCTGAAGACATGTGAACGGGTGTGAACATCACTCATCGCTGCAAACTAAAGGCAGTCTGGTAGGTCTTACAACCCAGCAGGTAGGCAAAGTTTTTAAAAAAGATACCACCAGGGCACCTGGCTGGCTCAGTCAGAAGAGGATGTGACGCTTGCTCAGGGTCATGAGTTTGAGTCCCATGTGGGATGCTGAGATTACTTAAATACAACTTAGAAAGTTGATACCACAACTGGTGAGGGCTGGTTGTAGGCACCTGATAACACCTATCAGCACTTCTGGGCGCACATCCCTAGATCTAGCATCCATCAGGATTCACATTAATGGGCAATGGCATGAATCTAGTTTGCCTTGGGCAGAACCAGCTTCCTCCCTTCATACAGGGTCTTCCTTCTTACTTGAATTACAGGATGAAATGCTTTCCTCCACATTTCAGGACCTGTGGGCTTGGTATCAGTGGACCCACAGGGAGGGATGAGAAGACTCCTACTGCCTGTCTGGCTGCCCCCAAATAAAGCCCCCTTGGCCCTCTGTGGCCTCCCCCCCCCGCCCCGTCTCTGCATCTCTGGGGAACCCAAGGGGTGTCTGGGCTCTTCCAACACCTAGCAGCCCAGCACCTCTGCTCTCCAGTCCTCACCTCTCCTCTCTCTTGCCTCAAGTCCTGCCTCCACCATCTGTCTCCCACCAGACTACTGATTAACGTGCTCCCACTGAGCTCTTCTTTTACAACTTGTAATACATTCTTTTTATTTCTCCCACTGGTAACAAAGCTCCCCAGAGCCAGGCCCTTGGGACACATCCTAGCCGAGGTTACTGGTTTCCTTGCTATCAACAAGGGAGAAAGGCCAAGAGACTACCCACGCACCACTGCCCTTCTCACTTGAAAGGGTGGTCTCTAGACCCAAAAGACCAAAGGAAGCAGGAGTACAGAGGGAGTGAATCTTAACATGTAGTTATTTAACTGCATACTAAAAAGAACATAACGGGGGCACCTGGGTGGCTCAGTCAGTTAAGTGCCCGACCAGCTCAGGTCATGATCTCACAGTTTGTGAGTTGGAGCCCCAGCATGGGGGCTCCAGCGCCATGAGCACAGAGCCTGCTTGGATCTTCTGTCTCCTCCTCTCTCTGTCCCTCCTCTTCTCCCCCAAATAAATAAACTTTTTAAAAAAACGTTAAAAAGAACATAATTGAACATTTGATGCCCTGTGTTGGGGCAGGGGACAGAAAAACTAGAGATGCAAAGAGTAATTAGAAGCCGGCCAGGGCTCGGGGTGAGACCTGTGGCACCCTCAGGGAGCCAGCAGGTGAGTTCTGGAAAGAGGCTGCTGGCAGTGAGGTTGCAGGGACAAAGGTACAAGAGGAGTCAACTCAAACTGTGCCACATATTTGGTGGCCGTGGAACTCGAGCCAAGCTGTTACCTTATCTGTGGGTAAACTGCAATTCGCAAGGAGGTGCAGAGAATTATGCAAGATGTCATGTCATCGCTACAGTATGACGGGGTTGGCAAGGGCGTCTCCGCCTCATAAACCCCAACGGGAATCCTGGCCCTATGGGAGGCTCTACAGGTGCCAGATTAAGAGGCCCTTCCCTGGGTGTAGAGGACAGTAAGCTGGCTCCAAGATTTGCATTTTACCAGGTGCCCCAGGGTGTCTGTCACAGGAGGCATGGTGACTGCTCTCCTGACTCCAACAAGCACTGTCCTCCCCAGAACCTTAGCCCTCAGTATCTTGGCCGTTCAGAACTTTCTCCAACCTCCCCTGAGATCGCCTGTCAAAATTTCCACCCCCTAGACATTTTGCTGATCAGCAGGTCTAAGTACTTTTCTACAAACCAAATAAATCTCAAATGAAGGACATTTGAGAATGTTTTGAAAGCACGTCTATTGCTGTGTTTTTATTTTTTTCAGTGTTCACATTTTCTACAAATGTAGAAAGTTGCTAGTGAAGTTACACCTGGTACCTTAGATCTAACAGAACATGCGGAAAAGGCAAAATCAAAGACCTAGCAAGTAAAGAACACATGTCACTACACAGTCGGATATGCCCTTACAAATTAAAAGGGATAGCAATAAAGAGCCACAATGGGCTTAGTTAACAATAGGGGTTTCTTCCCTTATCTGTGTTTTAATCAGGGCTCCAAGGGTAACAGAATTTGTGTTTATTTTTTTTACATTTTTAAATTTATTTTTGAGAGACAGAGAGACAGAGCATGAACAGGGGAGGGGCAGAGAGAGAAAGAGACACAGAATCCAAAGCAGGCTCCAGGCTCTGAGCAAGCGGTCAACACAGAGCCCGATGCAGGACTTGAACCCACAAACCGAAAGATCATGACCTGAACCGAAATCAGATTCTCAACCGACTGAGCCACCCAGGCGTCCCCAGAATTTGTGTTTAAATTAAAGTTTAGCACAGTAGCTTCTTGAGATGCCATTTTAAAAAACTGTTTAATGTTTATTTTTGAGAGAGCAAGACAGAGTGTGAGAGGGGGAGGGGCAGAGAGAGAGAAGACGACACAGACTCTGAAACAGGCTCCAGGCTCTGAGCTGTCAGCACAGAGCCCAAGATGGGGCTCAAATTCATGAACCATGAGATTGTGACCTGAGCTGAAGTTGGACGCTTAACCGACTGAGCCACCCACACACCCTGAAATGCCAATTTTATATCTTCCTGGCATTAAATCCACCCAGGCAGAGTCTATTGGCAATCTGACCTCAGCATTTAAGGCAGTCCCAGCAGCTGAGTATTTGGTTTTGCCAGCTTTGCGCATCGGAACAGCTCTGTAGAGTTGAAGTGGTTATATGTGCTACTGAATAACTAAGAATACTGCTTCTTCATATTCTAAACTAGTTTTCCTTTATCAGTCTCCGAGGGTTTGGAAAAATACATGAAAACTCTTGGCAGTCCTCTGCCCTCTCCCTGCTCATCCCTGCCACTCGACATGGCAGTTCTTGTGAAACTTAGGGACCTGACCATGGGCAGGATTCAAAGAACAGGCATTAGAGGAACACTGCTTCCAACATAAAGAGCTTTACATGTTTCAGGACTTCAAAAATGGAAAGATTTGTCTGGACTTCAGTTACAAGGGTGTATCCATTCAGTTGTTCATTTTGGCAAATGCACCACAGCATTGTAGGATAGTAACAAAGGGGTACACTGAATGTGGGGCATATTGGGGCCGTCTGTATTATCTTTGCAACTTTCGCGGAAATCTAAAGTTATTCCATAACAAGAAGTTCGTTTAAAAAGCAAAGGCTATTGGAGCACCTGGCTGGCTCAGTCGGTGAAGCACTGCAACTCTTGATCTCGGGGTTGTGAGTCTGAGCCCCATGTTGCGTGCAGAGATTCCTTAAAGATGAAATCTTACACACACACACACACACACACACAATCTGGGGCTACCACTCAGATTGGTAATTAAGATCAGTTTTTTAAAAAGTGCCCAATACAGGCCAGACCCTTTGCTGCAGGTCAGTGGTAGCATATGATTTTGGGAGAGGTTCCTACAAGGAGGCACTCTTACGAGGCACTCTAACCCTGTGAGAGCATTAGAGTCTAGGAGAGCCCTCAGTAGTAGCATTCCTCAATTGTGCCACTACTGCCACCCAAGAACCCAGGGCTAGAAATAGGGGAGAACCATTGCAGGATTACAAAACTCAACACCAGCATCAAGCACAGCTCCTGGAACAGAGCAGGGACTCAGCAAGCCTGTGCATGGGTGTGGGAGAGGGGTAGCTTGCTCAGAGGAAGCACCTGAAAGGGTTCCCTAGAGGAGGTAAGCCTCCTCTTGAGGCTTGAATAGGAGTTTAGGAGCGAGGTGGGTGGAAAGTAGAATATTCTTGGCAAAAGAAACAACAGGTTAAAGTGTGTATATTCTGACTACAAAGAGGAAGAAGAAATGCAACTGAACAGAAAAGGCTTGGGGGTGGGGAACCTGATGTCTTCCAAAGCCATTATCTATCCAAAATGAAATTACAGCTTCCCCGCCCCCCCCCCCCATCCTGGAATTCAGCGCATTATCTGGACATCGAAGATGTCAGACGCAGGTCTGGGGGAGGGGGACCCTACTTAGCAGGTTTCTCAAGCTAAGGCTTTTGCAAGCTCTGCTTTAATAAAATCCTAGTGCCACAAGCAAGGAACGGATACGGAGGCCAATTCATTTTGGTCACGATCTTTATGTGGGCAACTTGAAAACACCCCCCCTTTTAATAAACATTCCTAGGAAACCTCTTTTGTCCTCATTTCCCTCCCCAGGCGTAACATTTTTTTTTTTCTTTAAGGAGGGAAAAGCCTATTACACATCAGCCATCTAGTTTATTCTGTGAATTTTTTCGTGGCCGAAGTGGGGAGGAGGCGGGGGCGGGGGGAGGAGAAAGGGGGGCAAAATCAAAGATTAGGCTTTGTGGTCTGTTCCAACACAGAGTGAGCCAAATAGCAAATTAAAAAATCAAATCAGAACAAAAACATCCACAGGTGCAGCCCGCTCGCGCCCCGCCCGCCGGCCCGGACACCCAACAGGTGCCTCCGGGCCCCGCCCGCAGCCGCAGGAGCCTCGGGTCGCCACAAAGTAGCCGCCCGAGCAAGTGTCCAGGCCCGCCCGTACTCACGGCCGCTCGGCG
>NC_043713.1:60489800-60587997 GCF_006229205.1 Suricata suricatta | reverse complement strand
GCGCCGCGCGTTCCCGCCCGGCGCGCTCGGCGCCCGGGAGCTCGACCAGCTCGCACTCTGCTGGGCTGGGCGGGGGCGCACGTGCCGCGGGGCGCGACGCACTCCCATTGGCCGGCCTACCGAGCGCGGCCTCGGAGCCAGCCTATGAGGATTGAAGGGCGAGTGGGCGGGGCCGCGCCAGGTGAGGCGGGGCGCGGGGCGGACCCAAAGGAGATCTCAGCGCGCAAGCGCGGGCTGGCCTGGCCTTTGGCTCTCAGACGGAAGGCGTTCACTGCAGTGGGGAGCCGGCGGGTCACTCGATCTCCCAGCATGCCTTGAACGACTGAGGGGACGTTGGGCCCACAGCTTCCAGGACCGAAGCAGGGCGCACGGGTTGGTCGTGCACGGGGCCCGGCCTTCGCTGGCACCACCCCTCAGAGACTCGGTCCCCAGAGTATGGGGTCCTCCGCTCTCGCCTACTCCGACCACCCGCCCTGAACACTTCCAAGCCACTCTGGTTGAGAACCTCTGTCTCTGCACCTCTCTCTCTTCTGCTCCAGAACCCCCAAATCGGATCCGACAGGAAGACCCACCCTCAGGAAGCTGTCCTGGTCCACGCAGCCTGTCCCATCTCGATGTACACACTCCGTCCCCCAGTCCCACAGCGACTCTCATATTATTTTGTTGGTCCCACAGCCTTCTTCTATAAACTGTTTTTTGAATTACATAATTTAAAAAAAACACAGTGCTGAGGTCACAATGTATATAACATGTTAGCATTCTTTAGATCTTTTTTGCAATGCTGGATATGTTTTAGAGATCTCTCCAGGTCTTTGGGTGTGAATTTGATTACCGTAATTAGAATGTTTGTTTATTGTTCATTTGTCAGAACAGCCATTCTTCTGGCGATGTCTCCAACTCCCCTCCTTTTACAAACCTGGCTGCAATGTGGGAATTCATGATCATTTTTAAGATGCATTTTTCAGATGAATGTTGGCATTTCTTCATTAACTGTTAAGTCTTTCAAATCTTCAGTTTCCAACTGGGGATGAAGATGTTCTTTTTTCTTGTGAATTTTCAAGATTCCTTAGACCGTCTTTAAAAACTTTTGGTTTTTGTGCTCCTGTAAATATCTGTTCTCAGTCCTTTGTTGGAAAAAACATCCTAATTTATATGTGAGCCAAGGTTTAAAGTTTATATACTTTTTGCATCCTACTTTGGGAAAGGGCATTTTTCTATTATTGCAGGTTTTAATGAGTAATTTTAGTGGCTGCAGGATGTTAAACTTAACATACCTAAATAACTGTGTGGTAGTTTGGTGCAAAAATTTTCAAAGAATGAAGGATTCTGAAGAAACATAGCAGAAATCATTGATGTGCCCATATTTTCTATTGTTCCTTGTATTATGGTTCCTGGCTTCATTCTTAGAGATTACATCTTTCTTTTAAAGTTTAAGTGACTGGAGTATGTATGTGAATCACAGAGGATTCTTTCAGTGCCCTTGGCCTGTCAGCTCCTTGTCACCTCTCCTGCAAGGATCTTGCCCTGTGCAGGCCCCCGGACATAGACCTCTTTCCTGTCCACTGGCCAGTGCCTTTCAAACATTTTTAACTATGACCACAGTAAAGAATACACAAGGGAACTCCAGGGTGGCTCAGTTGGTTAAGCATCCGACTTCTGCTCAGGTCATAACCTCAACGTTTGGGAGTTCAAGCCCAATGCCAGACTCTGACTGCTTCGGATCCTCCGTCTCCCTCTTTGCCCATTCCCAGCTCATAGGCTCGTGCTCGCTCACTCTCTCAAAAATGGATAAACATTTAAAAAAAATTTATGGGTACAAAATTTGTGGGATGATGAGAAATTTGGGCGATGGTAGAAATGCTTGTACAACAATGTAAATGCACTTAATGCCACTGGATTATACACTTAAGAACAATTAAAATGGCAAATTTTATACTTTATTTATATTACATTATGATCCAGTCCACACATGAAAAAAGTTTCATGATTTAATATATACTCCTGTTTTGGGCAATGTGCTAACATTGTTTGATCCTCTTCTTACACTTATTGATGACATCCTTCACTTGATTCTATGTGATTTCACGAGGCATCTATCAAATCACCTCCACTGCCTGGTCCTTGTTGTCATGCTCTCTCCCCTCCCCCCAAAGCTCAATTTCGGACAGCCGTGGGGCTCTCTGGATCTCTCCTGATAACATCTGGAGCACTGCTGCCTTCACCTGTGCTAGGAGTCACAACTCACTGTCCTCACCACCTACCTACTTCATGGCTGTCCTCCCTCATATGTTCACTTCCCTTTAGCACCTTCCTCACACCACGTACTTGTCCGGTGAACCCTGGTCCTAGGTAAATGTGACTCTCTGCATGGCTGCAGAAATGTTTTCCCTTAGGGAGACTAGTTTTTAGGGCAGAGCAGTCTTCCTGGCGGCCCTAGACCTGCTCCACCTGTTGTGGCCATTCAGACTCCCACCTTCCTTGAAGGTGATCCTATGCCTCCTCCTGTTTCTCTGCCTGGACTACCTCTGTGTCCTACTTTGCTGAAGATGTGGATGTTAGCAGGAGAGCCTTCCTCAATGCTCCTACACTAAACCTTTCTGCTAGCCCATACCCACCACCACGCCTACATTGCTGTCCTCTAAGACCTGGGTGTCACTGTGCATGCAGCCCACTGCCTGGCATGCATGTCTGCTTCAGTGCCCTCCTTAACCTGTCTCCTCAATCACCACTTTACTGGGCTGTCCCATCAGGATAGGAGACACAATGTCATCTCCTTATCCATCTTTCACCATCACCGTGCTCCTCTCCAATTCTTCAGAGCAAGATTGCCCAGGAGTAGCTGAGCCGGGCTCCTCCCATTCCCGGGCTCCCTCCACAATCACTGCACCTCTTCACTGCTGAAGCTCACATCTGGGCTCAGCTACGTCTCATTGGTGGTTAAGCAGCTCTTCACACAGCCTGATGTCTCCCAGCATGTGCCTCATCACAGACTCCCAACCCCCAAAGCCCAGGCTTTCAAGGCATTTGTGTGCTCTAAAGCACCCTCAGAGCTCTAGGGGACACCTCAATGTATGCCTGGGTAGCTCAGTCAGTTGGGCAGCTGACTCTTGACTTTGGCTCAGGTCATGATCTCATGGTTCACGGGATCGAGTTCTGTTGGGCCCTGCACTGACAGCAGAGTCTGCTTGGGATTCTCACTCTCTATCTCTGCCCCTCTCCGGCTTACGCGTGCATTCTCTCTCCTCAAAATAAATATTTTTTAAATAAATTAAGCCACAGCCTCAACACCTCAGTAAAAGGCACAGTCGAACTTCCAGCCCAGCCAAAACCTCAGAGCCCCTCACCTCGGCTCTCCCCATCACACCCCACAGGAGCTTCTTGGCAGGTCCCTCTCCTGCCACCAGTGCCTAGCACCCAGACCACTCTCATCTCTTGCCTTGATAATTGCTATAGGTGAGTAGCAAGCTTTGCCTCCTTTACTCTTCACACACTAAGAACAAAAGCCAGATCTTTCATGCCTCAAAAGCCTCCAGGAGCTTTCCACTGCACTCAGACTAAAAGCCAGAGTCCTTCCAATGGCCTCCCTGGTGGGACCTGGCACCTCCCTATCCCACCTGATTTCCTACTTCTGTCCCTGCATTTGACCAGCTATGATATTTGGAGGGACCAGTCTGCATAGGACCACCCCCACTTCTGACACCCCGCTACAGGTTTGGGGGTCTCCATGATGAACCTTAGTTAAGGTTGACTGGAGGGATTCACAGCAAGCTGTTATACTCACAGTTTACAGTAGAGAAAGGATGCAGATTAAAACCAGCCACAGGAAAGCACCCAGGGGCAACCCTAGGAGAGTGCCAAGCCTGAGCCGCCAGCTGTCCTGTCTGCGGAGCCACACAGCGCCCCCTCTCCGGCAGTCACGAATGACGGCGCGCACAGCGCTACTAATAGAGAAGTTCATCAGAGCCAGGTGCTCAGAGCTTTTAATGGGGCTCCGTTGCACAGGTGTAATTGATCCAGTGCCCTGCTAGTGACCTCAGTCTGCAGCACCGCTCCCCACCCCATCACAATTTTGTTTTTTTGTGTGTGGTCAGTTCCAGCTGAATATTATCTGGTGTGATGTCCCTACTTTAAATCCCATCGTTAGGCTATCCAAAGGCCCCCAGGCACATTCGTGCTTAGTAATCGCCTCCCCAAAGCCGAAGGCAAAGGACAGGCTCTTTGGCGGGGGAGGATAAATTTTTTCCTACCACCCCCCTTTGCTTAAAGCTCTTCAGCACATCCTTGCTGTGTGCTGTGTCCCCCTAGAAGGGGGACTCTGTGGTTGCTGTCCTCTCCCTGGAAGGCCCCTCTTTCTTTAGGATTCTGCTTGAAAGTGTCCTCAGCAGAGAAGCTGTCTCCTCCAGGCTCTGGGGACCAGTGGCTCTTGCCCACCACTCCCTCTACCCATCACCCAGCTTTTATTTTCCTCCTTAACACCCACCATCACCACCACCACAGTTTTCTTCTGTTTGGTTTATTGCCCGTATCCCCTCACCAGGATGTGAGCCACCTGAGGGCAAGGGCCTGTTTTTTTCTCAATTGTACCTGCAGGGCCTGGAACATTTGCTAAATGAGTCACTCCTGCAGGATGACTGAGGAGCAAATGAGCTCTAAGACACCCCGCTCTTTCCTCTGAGACACCCAGTGCACTGGAAACAGCACCGAGGAGAAGGGAGGGCAGAATCCATGAGAACCTTGTGCACATGGCGTGGTGCCTTGGTGTTTAACGGTGTGGTGCAACAGCGGCCACAACCTGCTGGGTGATTATGGGACTCGAGCCCAACATAGGTGAATGGATCAGGCTACGCACATCAAAGGTGGGTTGGAATATGGAATCCGTGACATTGCAGTTGTGTCAATGCCTATGGGAGGCTCTCCAGGACCCCGTGTGAACACAGCGGCGTGTTAGCTGTCATGTGCCGGAGCGGGACCTGCATGACTCTCACACACACAGATGGCTGAGGACTAGGGCATGAGTAGGCTCTCTAGAGGATTCAGAGTGGCTGGTTATTACATGCTAAATTATGTCCTTCCAAATGTGACTGTATTTGGAGATAGTCTTTAAAAATTTTTTTTTAAATGTTTATTCATTTTTTGAGAGAGCGAGAGAGAGACAGTACAAGCTGGGGAGGGGCAGAGAGAGAGGGAGACAAAGAATCAGAAGCAGGCTCCAGGCTCTGAGCGATCAGCACAGAGCCCAACACAGGACTTGAACTCTTGAACCAGGAGATCATGACCTGATCTGAAGTCAGACTCCCAACCAGCTGAGCCACCCAGGTGCCCCTGGAGATAGTCTTCACAGGTGATTAAGTCAAAATGAGGCCACTAGAGAGTGCCTGGGTGGCTCAGTAGGTTAAGCATCCAACTCTTGATTTTGGCTCAGGTCATGATCTCATGGTCGGTTGTGAGATCAAGCCCAGTGTTGGGCTCCATACTGAGCATGGAGCCTGCTTAAGATTCTCCCTCTCCCTTCCCTTCCCACCAAAAGAAACAAAATGAGGCCATTAGGAGGGGCCCTAATCCAGTCTGACTGGTGTCCCTCTAAGAGATGATTAGGGGGCACCTGGGTGGCTCAGATGATTGGGCGGGGGATGTCCAACTGTTGATTTCAGCTCAGGTCATGATCTCACGGTTTGTGGGATCAAACCCCATGTTGGGTTCCACACTGATAGAAAAAGAGATGATTAGGACATGGACACACACAGTGAGAAAGTGACAGTCCATCTGCACACCCAGGAGAGAGGCCTCAGGAGAAACCAAACCTGCTGAAGGTGTCAGTGACCCTGGACTTCCAGCCTCCAGAACTGTGAGACCATAAGCTCTGTTGTTTAAGCCACTTTGTTAGGACGTCCCTAAGTGAGTGAATATACTGTGTTTTGGGCATAGAAAGACACTAAAGCACTTCTCCTAAAGGGCCTTCCAGCCTGCCTTTGGCCCCCAAATCCTGCCTAAAACCCTGGGTTGACCAGACCGAGAAGCTCACTTAGGCGTGAGTTCAAAGCAGGCTGGCAGGTTGCCACACAGCAGATTCGGAGCCTTCCTCACCTCCCAGCCCAGGGCCCTCCTGGGCAAGGTGAGGAGATGAAGTTTCTCTGTAGCCCCTTGGGGTCTAAAATTCTTTGACTTGCTGTTAACTTTCCTTTATGAGATTCAAGCCCATGAGGAAGTGTGCAGTTGCTGTCGGCATAGCAACCACAAGCCATCTTAGGTTCTTTCCAAATTAAAAAATTCCCAGCTTCAGGACTGAGGAGAGAAAGATATAAAAGCAGAGATGAAATTAAGTTACTGATGGAAGACGTTGCCATGGCATCATGCTGTCCTTGCAGTCTGCCACCTGCCGCTGCCAGTCCTCCATTCTTCGTGCAAACTAAGGAGTCCAAGGGAAGAGAAAGAGCAGCCTCCCACAGCGAGGGAGAAAAATACAGTAAATGCTTTGATGAGAAGTAGTAACTAATGGTGCGAATATATATTTTAAGAGTAACTATACATCCAATATACAGGGGTTTTCAAAATGTGAACATATCACCTGGGAATTTGTTAAAATGTGCTTGCTAAAATGTAGTAGGTCTGAGGTGGGTGCATTCTAATTTTTTTTAAATTAAAAAAATGTTTTATTTATTTTTGAGAGAGAGAGAGAGAGAGAGAGAGAGAGAGAGAGAGAGACAGTGTGAGCAGGGGAGGGTCAGAAAGAGGGGAAGACACAGAATCTGAGACAGGCTCTAGGCTCTGAGCTAGCTGTCAGCACAGAGCCCGACACGGGGCTCGAACCCATGAATCATGAGATCATGACTTGAGCCGAAGTTGGATGCTCAACCAACTGGGCCACCCAGGCGCCCCTTTAATTTTTTTTAAGTTTATTTATTTTGAGAGAGAGAGAGAGAGAGAGACAGACAGACAGACAGAGAGAAAATGAGTGGGGAAAGGGCAGTGAGATTCCCCAGCAGGCTCTGCACCATCAGGGTGAGCCCCATGTGGGGCTCAAACTCACAAACTGTGAGATCACGGCCTGAACCGAAATCAAGTCAGATGTTTAAGTAAACGCCCACTCAGGTGCCCCTGCATTCTAGTTTTTAATCTTGGCATACATTTAACATGAAGTTTACCCTCTTAAACCAGAGAGTGTGAGTTTTTAACAGGCTCTCGGTGATGGCGATGCCATGGGTCAGTGACCCACATTTTGCACACCAGCCTTTTTAGAGCCCTTCTTTGTCAGGCGTACTGAAATCAGCAAGCCACACAGTGTGCTTTCCAGGAACTTCCTGGCAAGTGGATAAGAGAAGGGGCAATGTCATTTCAAGAGTAGACAGAAAACTGATTCAGAAATGTGGCTGGGATTTGCATGTTGGAGGATCAAAGCATGGGGGTTGGGGGAGTTAACATGAAGACTCGAATTGCTGTATTGACTTACAGGTTTGCCAGGCCATTCCCTAAATTTGGGTGTGGAGGTGATTCTTTTTGGTATTTCAGAGAGTGCTGGTACAAACACCTTTGTCCATATGGCTGCTTTCTCTTGGATTATTGTCTAGGGGGAAAAACCCACAGATTCCATTGTATTTAAATACAAAGACAGAGAACCACAACTTAATAGCAATGCCAAAGGGCACATTTCCTTACAACTTCACATTTGGTGTTTATAATTTTGTTTTTACGAAAAATAAATGAGCAGACAAAATAAAACAAAAGAACAAAACAAAAAGTATGGTATGCACAAAATGGCACTTCATCTTTAATTCGGTAATTTCTATCTTTTTTTTAGTTTATTTATTTATTTTGAGAGAGAGAGAGCAAGCAAGCAGGGGAAGGGCAGAAAGAGAGAGAGGGAGAGAATCGCAGGCTTCATGCTGTCAGTGCTTAGCTGGCTGTAGGCTCAATCCCAAGAACCATAAGATCATGACCTGAGGCAAAATCAAGAGTCGGACACTTAACCAACTGAGCCACTCAGGTGCCCCTAGTAATTTCTATTCTCTAATGCCACTGGATGCTTTTCTCCATGTAAGTAGATAATATTCTTTGATTGACTATCAGTTGGGAATGAGGCAAGATGTTTGCATTTTCATGATTTTTTTTTATGTTTTGGAAAACAGCCTTTATGGCAACCCATAACCCATGGCAAATATGACCCAGCTCCTGTAGTTACCCCCACTGCTGTTTACATTGGCCTGTTAAAATCAGATGCAGAGATCTTTCTTAATAGTTTTCTGCAACCACATCTGCTGAGTGTCTGTTCTTCAAGAAACACTTGCTAGAAATGCACTGGCAGCAAGCATAAAAAAAAGACTAACCTTCAAGTTTAGCTTCAACATGTAGAGAACTTGGAAGTCATCACTCCTGCCCTCAAGACAAGAAAAAAAACTGAAAGAACTGAAAATCAAGGACACACACACACACAATTTTTGAAAGAGAGAGGGAGAGCATGAGTGGGGGAGGACCAGAGAGAGAGGGAGACAGAGGATCTGAAGCAGGCTCTGCACTGACAACAGAGAACCTGATGGGGGGCTCGAACTCACAAAGTGTGAGATCATGACCTGAGCTGAAGTGAGATGCTTAACTGACTAAGCCACACAGGTGCCCCAAGGAGTTTTCCTAGGTCCATCAGAGAACTGAGGTCACGCGACAACACCCCATCCCCAAAACTATAGAGACATCAAAGAGTATCACAATTTACCAGTAGCAGAAGCCACTGGAAGCAGAACTGGTAGAACACTTCTGTGACCCCTGGTAATGTCGATGAAATGCTGAAGGCTGAGTGCAGATGAACTTGAGAATTAAAATCTCACCCTGAAGGGAACCATTCTGACGGGGGGGGCACATTTTATGGGTTTTACCTCCAAGGAGCCCCACCAGGTTCTCATGGTGAAGATCAGAGCAAAATTCTTTTGTGTATGACACAGGGAAAGGGGAAATATAACCATTTGAAATATGCCCAGGGGCGCCTGGGTGGCTCAGTTGGTTAAGTATCCAACTTTGGCTCAGGTCATGATCTCTTGAATCGGGCTCTGTGCTGACAGCTCAGAGCCTGGAGTGCGCTTCGGATTCTGTCTCCCTCTCTCTCTGCCCCTCCCTGCTCATGCTCTGTTTCTGTCTCAATAATAAAATAAACATTAAGAAAAAAGAAATATGCCCAGATTTTTTTATTGTCCATCAAAAAAAGTCCAGCCAACAAGGAAGACAACATCCTCAGAGCCTCGTCCAACACAGGGGAATGGATAAACCAAACCCCAGCCCTTTGTAACCTTTGTCTTACCCTTTCAGGGCAAAAAAGCCCAGAGAAGCAGCGCTTGCAAGGATCGTGGGGCAGGCCACGGGCCCGCTAGGAGATAGACCTAACCATGGGACCCTGGGACACTTTCCCTCCTTCCATGCCTTCCTGACCCATTAATAGGGCTGCTGCATACTAGAGGATTACAGCTGAAGAAGCTGCAAAGGCCGATTCTTCCTGAATTGGTGTGTCATCCTTGTGCAGGGGCCATCCTTATTTTCTCTGTATTGTTCAATTTTCTTAGATGGGCAGACCAAGTGAGCACCACTGCAAGGCTGGTTCTATTGAAGAAGGAGTCTCTAGGGAAACCCAAGGCAACAGGGAAACACAAACAATGACAGGAGAGGACATTTCAGCCTCTGAACCTAACTCCAAGCCAGAAAAACATAAAAACCTCTCATTAAAATGTTGTCTATCTCAGTTCTGTTACCCAATAGATGTCTGACATTTAACAACAACAAAAATTACACACATGCTAAAGGAAAGGCATCATCTGAAGAGACAAAGTAGGCATCAGAACCAGGCTCAGCTACAGCAGATGTGTTGGCATTACTGGACAGGAAATTTAGAGATTTTATTTTGGGGGGCACCTGAGTGGCTCAGCTGGTTGAGCATCTGACTACAACTCAGGTTGATCTTGTGGTTCACGGGTTTGAACCCTGCATCGGGCTTTGTGCTGACAGCACGGAGACTGCTTTGGATTCTCTGTCTCCCTCTCTCTCTGCCCTCACCTACTCTCAAGCTCTCTCAAAAATGAATAAACATTATGGGGCACCTGTGTGGCTCAGTCAGTTAGGTGTCCAACTTCAGCTCAGGTCATGATCTTGTGGTTCATGAGTTTGAGTCCCATATCAGGCTCTGTGCTGACAGCTTTAAAAACAACTGAATAAACCTTAAAAAAATTTAAAGATTTCATTAAAAAATATTTTTAACATTTATTTATTATTGAGAAACATAGAGAGACAGAGCATGAGCATGAGCATGAGCATGGGAGGAGCAGAGAGAGGGGGAGACACAGAATCTGAAGCAGGCTCCAGGCTCTGAGCTGTCAGCACAGAGCCCAACGTGTGGCTTGAGCCCGCAAGCAGGGAGATCATGACCTGAGCTGAGGTCAGATGCTCAACCAACTGAGCCACCCAGGTGTCCCTAAAGATTTCATTTTTTAAGTAATCTCTCCACCAAACATGGGGCTTGAACCTGAGATCATGCTCTTTCAACTGAGCCAGCCAGTTGCCCCACTTGGACAGGAAATTTAAAATAATTCTGGTTAATATGCTAAGGGCTCTAATGGGAAAAGTGGGCCACATGCAAAAATAGATGGTTAGTATAAGCAGAGAGATGGAAACTCTAAGAAAGCATTAAAAGGAAATGCTAGAAAAAAAAAGAACAGAAATGGAGAATGGCTTTGGTGGGCACATAGGTGGAAAAGAATCAGTGAGCTTGAAGATATGTCACTAGAAACTTTTCAAACTGAAATGCAAAAAGAAAAACAAAAAGTAACAGAATGTCTAAGAACCAAAGGACAATTATAAAAGATGTCACATACACAAAATGGGAATTCCAGGAAAAAGACAGGAGCAGAAGATTATATTTAAAGTGATAATGTCTGGGACTCACTGCCATGTCCTATGAGGTCAGTGGTGGCAGACATGTGGCTCAGAGGCCCAGGCACCCACACCAGCTCTGGGCCAGGTGAGCACCCTGTCACTGTTGGGGATGGGCCCAGGATAGCCAGCACCCCTTCACAGGCTGTGGTGTGGGGGGTGGGCACCAGCCTCAGAGTGCTGCATCAGTGAGTATGTCCAGGCACCAGGCACTCTGGGCTTGGTGGCTGAACTTCTGTGAGCTCTAGATATGTTCCCAACTTTTGGTGGTATGGCTGGTGTGCTCACGATTCATGGACACCTGAGCAGCATCCACCACGGCTCTCCAGGAATGGGTGGCTGAAAGGAATCGGAGCCCATAGTCCAAACCCAGTGGGCATTCTGGGCCCCTTCTCTGTACAAGAACACCCAGTATGGATGCATCACAGGAGCAGGACACAGAACAGGACAGATAAGCCACAGAAGCCACAGGTGGAAGCCTAAGTCCGCTCAGCCAGAGGTTAGCCTGACCGTCTAGCCAGGCATCACCAGCCCCTATGTGATAGTGAGCTTTCATCCTCAGCACAGAAACGAGTTCTCCCTAAGTGACATAAGCCATTTACAAAGTGGTATTTGTGACAAGCTAATCTTTGCAATAAAATACGTGCTGGGAGGGGCACCTGGCTGGCTCAGTCAGTGGAGCATGCAACCCTTGATCTCTGGCTTGTGAGTTTGAACACCATGCTGGGTGTAGAGATTACTTAAAAATAAAATCCTAAAAAAAAGTGCTGAGAAAAAAAGTGCTGGGAAAAAAGTGCTGGAAAACCACAAAAACCAAACCAAATGAAACCCCAAACAACAAATTGAGAGTATTCCAAAATTAATGACAGAAACCAAATTACAAATTCAGGAATCTTAGACAACACCAATCAGGGTAAATATAAAAAACCCTCCACCCAGGCACAGGATATTCAAACTGCAGAAAACCAAAGTCAAAGAGACAACCTTGAAAGAAGCCAGAAGAAAACAAACAAACAAAAAAATAGTTCACCTGTAAAGAAATAAGGATGAAAATCACTTCATATTTCTTGTCTGAAATCATGCGAGGGAGAATATTTTAAAAGTCTTATGTAGATCTGAGATTCTGACCTATATCATTTTCCTTTCTCCTGAAGAATTGCTTTTCTTTAAAAAAATTTTTTAATGTTTGATTTTGGGAGAGAGAGTGAGAGTGAGCGTGCACACAAGTGGGGGAAGAAAGAGAGGGAGACATAGAATCTGAAGTAGGCTCTAGGCTCCGAGTGTTCAGCACAAAGCCTGATGCGAGGCTTGAACTCACAAGCTGTGAGTTCATGCTGTGAGATCATGACCTGAGCTGAAGTTGGATGCTCAATCAACTGAAGAATTTCTTTAAACATTTCTTGCAAAGTAGGTCTATTGGCAACAAATTCCTTCCATTAAAAATTTATTAAAAAAATATTTGTTTTAAAAGTTTATTTTGAGAGACAGATTGAGAGAGAGAAAGAGAGAAAACACACGGGGGAGGAGCAGAGAGAGAGGGGGACAGAGGATCCGAAGCAGACTCTGTGCTGACAGCAGAGACTTTGAACTCATGAACCCTGAGATCATGACCTGAGCCAAAGTTGGATGCTTAACTGACTGAGCCACTCAGGTGCCCCAATTTTATTATTTAAAAAAATTTTAAATAACCTCTATGCCCAACGTGGGGCTCTAACTCATAACCCTGAGATCAAGAGTAGCATGCTCTACTAGCAGCTAGCCAGCCTAATGCCCTGAATTCCTTTAGCTTTTCCCTAAGAAAGTATTTCTCTATTTTTGAAGGATACTTTCACTGGATACAAAATTCTAGATTGGTGTTTGTTTTCTCTTTCAATATGATTAATAGAAGTAGAGTGAGGGGACACCCTTGTCTTGTGCTTGGGGACACATTTAGCTTCTCATCATTAACAATGGTACCTATAGGTTTTGTTCCTGTTCATCATTTTATTGAAGTATAGTTGACATATACCTACAGGTTTTTTGTAGATATTCTTTGTCAAGTTGGGAAAGGTCCCCTTTATTCCTACTTTGTTGAGTCTTTATGAAGAAAGCCATTGGATTTTGTTAAATGTTTCTTCTGCATCTACTGATATGCTCATGTGGTTTTTCCTTTTTAGCTTCTTGATATGATGGATTACATTAATTGATTTCCTAATGTCAAACCAGCCTTGCATGACTGAAATATATCCCATCTGGTCATGGGTATGTAGTTCTTTTTTTATTTTATTAAAAAAATTTTTTAATGTTTTTTTATTTATCTGCAAGAGACAGTGTGAGCAGGGGAGGGTCAGAGAGAGAGGGAGATACAGAATCTGAAGACAGGCTCCAGGCTCTGAGCTAGCTGTCAGCACAGAGCCTGACGCAGGGCTCAAACCCACGAACCATGAGATCATGAAGTTGGACGCTTAACCGACTGAGCCACCCAGGTGCCCCTGTAGTTCTTTTTTTAAAAAGATTTATTTAAACATTTTTTCATGTTTTTTTTTTTAATTTTTGTTTATTTTTGAGAGACAGAGAGAGAGAGTGAGCAGAGGAGGGTCAGAGAGAGAGGGAGAAGAATCTGAAGACAGGCTCCAGGCTCTGAGCTGTCAGGACAGAGCCTTACGCAGGGCTTGAACCCACAAACCTTGAGATCATGACCTGAGTCAAAGTCAGATGGTTAACCAACTGAGCCACCCAGGTGCCCCTTTTCGTGTTTGAGAGAGACAGAGACAGAGAGAGAGCACGAGAGTGAGCAGAGGAGGGGCAGAGAGAGATGGAGAGAATCCCACGCAGGCCCTGTGCTGTTAGCACAGAGCCCCATGTGGGGTTCCAAACCATGAACTGTGACATCATGACCTGAGCCAAAACCAAGAGTTGGATGCTTACCGGATTGAACCACCCAGGTGCTCCTATTTTTAAATTTTAGAGAAAAAACACAAACAGGGGAAAGGGGCAGAAGGAAAGACAGAGGGAATCCCAAGAAGCCTCTGCACTCATCATGGAGCCTGACATGGGGCTTGATCCCATGAACCTGGGATCATGACCTGAGCCAAAATCAAGAGTTGGGACATTCAACTGACTGAGCCACTCAGATGCCCTTAAAGATTTTATTTTTATGGTTTTTTAAAATATTTATTTTTGAGAGAGACAGACAGACAGAGCATGAGCTGGGGAGGACAGAAAGGGAGACACAGAACCCTTAGCAGGCTGAGCTATCAGCACAGAGCCTGATGTGGAGCTTGAACCCACAAACCATGAGATTGTGATCTGAGCCGAAGTCTGATGCTTACCTGATTGAGCCACCCGAGCTCTCCTTAAACATTTTTTTTAATTTTTTTTGTTAATGTTTTATTTATTTTTGATACAGAGAGAGAGAGAGAGAGAGAGCATGAGAGTAGGAGGGGCAGCGAGAGAAGGAGACACAGGACCGGAAGCAGGCTCCAGGCTCTGAGCTAGCTGTCAGCACAGAGCCTGACGCGGGGCTCGAACCCACGAACGTAAGATCTGACCTGAGCTGAAGTCGGAGGCTTAACCGACTGAGCTACCCAGGCACCCCTTTCCTTAAACATTTTAAGTAATTTCTACCCAATGTGGGGCTTGAACTTACAATCCTGAGATTAAGAGTTGTATGCTCCACTGAGCCAGCCAGGCACCCCTATAATATTGTGGGATTTGATCTTCTAATATTTTGTTCAACATTTCTGCACCGATGGTCATGAAAGATATTGTAGTTTCTTTTCTTGCAGTATCTTTATCTGATTTTGGTACATTAGGGTAATACTGGCCTCAATAGAATCGTTAGGTGTGTTCCTTCTATTTTCTGAAGAGACTGTAGTAGAGAATTCAGATCATTTATTCCTTAAAATATATGTGTCTGGTGCAATCATACACCACTGGGTAGGTATTATCCAATGAGTTGCAACTTATGTCCACACACAAACCTGCAGAGGAAGGTTTATAGCAACTTCATTCATAGTTGCCCCAAATAGGAAGCACTCAAGACGCTCTTCATAGGTGAATGGGCAGACTATGGTATATCCATACAATGGAAATTTATTTGGTGATGAAAAGAAACGTGCTGTTGTAAACAGAGAGTAGAGTAATAGTGACCAAGGGCTGGGAGGTGAGAGAAATGGGGAGATGCTGATCAAAGGGTACAGACCTTCTGTTATGAGATGTAGGGGTTCTGGGGTTGTAGCGCACAGCATGGGGACTACAGTTACTAATGCTGTGTTGTATACTTGAAACTTACTAAGAGTAGATCTTAAGTGTTCCCACCACACACACACACACACACACACACACAGTAACTGTGTGAGGCTGATGGATGTATTAACCTGAGAGTGGGGATTATTCCATGAAATAAATGTATTTTGAATTATCATGTTGTACCCACTGTGTATACATGTGCACACACACACACACGATTTGTCAATTAAATCTCAGTAAAACTGGAGGAAAAATGAGCTATCAAGTCATAAACAGATATTAAGTGGCCTTAAATGCACATTGCTAAATGAAAGAGGCCTATTCTGTATATTACCAATTACATGATATTCTGGAAAAAGCAGAAGTATGGAGATTACAGAACAAAAAGATCTGTGATTGCCAGCTGTGAGGGGGAGAGGAAAGGGGAACAGATACACCGAGGGGAGGGGGGTACACGGAGCTCTGCTAACTGTGCTAGCTACAGTTATTCTGCCCACCCAAAACTATTAAAAACAATAAAGTCTACCAAAAAAAAAAAAAAAAAACCTAAGGAAAAGAGCAAGAGGGACTGAATGGCCAGACCTGAAGGAGAAGAGCTCTCAGGAGATGCAGGGGTCAAGAAGTGACTAGGCGGATTTGAGAACCACCAGTGAGAGATACAGGCGCCCATGACCCAAGAGGATTCTGGCAGGGTCAACCGCTTTCCGAATTTAAGGCATGGATTAGAGTCCTGAGAGCAAATACAGTCATAAAGACAGCCCAAGTTCTACTTTTTGTGCAGAGTAAACATTAAGAAAGCTGCAATGGCCTTTTTTTTTTCCCAGGCGGCCGAGAAGATGGCGGACATTCAGACCGAGCGTGCCTACCAAAAGCAGCCAACCATCTTTCAAAACAAGAGGGTTCTGCTTGGAGAAACTGGCAAGGAGAAGCTCCCGCGATACTACGAAAACATCGGTCTGGGCTTCAAGACGCCCAAGGAGGCCATCGAGGGCACCTATATTGACAAGAAATGCCCCTTTACTGGTAACGTCTCCATCCGAGGGCGGATTCTGTCTGGCATGGTGACCAAGATGAAGATGCAGAGGACCATTGTCATCCGCCGAGACTACCTCCACTACATCCGAAAGTACAACCGCTTCGAGAAATGCCACAAGAACATGTCCGTGCACCTGTCCCCCTGCTTCAGGGATGTCCAGATCGGCGACATCGTCACAGTGGGCGAGTGCCGGCCCTTGAGCAAGACTGTGCGCTTCAACGTGCTCAAAGTCACAAAGGCCGCTGGCACCAAGAAGCAGTTCCAGAAGTTCTGAGGCTAGACGTCTCCCACACCCCCAAAGAAATAAGGTTATTTTCCCAGTCAAAAAAAAAAAAAAAAAAAAAAAAGAAAGCTGCAATGGGAAGCGACACACAATGACCTGGAATTCCCAGCACCTGTCTGCAGCCTTCCCAGTCCTGGATATGGCATTTTCCACACAACGTTTTCTTACTGTGATAGTACAGTAACACAAAATGCTAACCCCCTTGAGACCTGTCAGCTGCATTTTAGAAATTACCCTGTGTACCAAGAATGCTACCTGAATCTGGGGGACAGCAGGACTGTCAGCCTGAGTGGCAGGATGCTTTACAGGAAGGACTTCACCTCGCTGCTCTGAGGCCCTGGGCCTCAGGAGGTCTCAGGCCTTTCTCCATCCTCCAGTCTGTAATAACATCGGGTGGGCACACGCTGCAAATTCACCCTTGGGGCTGAGTGCAGAGGGCCCAGCCCAGAAGGGCATGGGGTCAGTGGGCTGGCACGGCTCGCAGGGAGCAAGATCGGGGCCTTCTGCACAAGGGAGACCACTGTGACCTGACTCCCGAGGCCTGTGGCTGCTGTCAAGGTGTGATGGGGGCAGGGACATGGTGTCAAGGACCAGAATGGAGGGGGCTCCCTTAGGGGCCTGGTGAGGCCCCCCAAAACCAGAAATGGATACCTGTTACCTCCAAGGAGAAGCAAACCTGAAACTGAATAAACAAAAAAGGGAAAGCAGAAGGAGAGTACTGGTGCAGAACCTGCGGCAGGCACAGGACACAGCTGTCCTCCTGAGTACTGAGAGTCACTGGGAGGCAGGTGCTGCCACCCAGCTCCACCCTCAGAGACTGAGGGCCCACATGGTTTTGCCTGAAGCCCCTTGTCTACTCAGCAGTGGGGTCGAATTTAGGGCCACTTGGGTGGTGGGGGTGCATCTGCCTTTCTTTGGGGAGCTGCTCTTGCTGGGGGAGACCTGTATTCTCCCATCTCAGGTGAGGCAGGCCACCTTGACGACAGCATGCTCTTAAATTCAGACAGGAGAGCTTGCACACCCGTGCAGCCTCATCTGGGAGGCGTGAACAACATGGTGATGTAAGGGGGTGTCCAAGCCAGCTTGGTGCGCTCCCTGCAGCCCCAGGCCGATGCACCCCACACTACATTTGAGGAGGGAGTCAGCTATCAAATGGCATCTCCACTGTCATACAGAGTCTCATGGCCACATCTGAGAAAGGGGAAGATATGCCTGGACTTTGATTTGTTCTTGAAGACAGAATTAAATCTTAAATTGGGGGTGCCTTCATGGCTCAGTTGTTAAGCATCTGACTCCTGGTTTTGGCTCAGGTCATGATCTCATGGTTCATGAGTTCAAGCCCTGTGCGGGCTCTGTGCTGGCAGTGCAGGGCCTGCTTGGGATTCTCTCTCTGCCCCTCTCCCAACTTGTGCAACAATACTCTCAAAATAAACATTAAAAAAAATCTTAAATTGGACAGAATTTAATCAGGGCTGGCGCCCCCCCCCCCTCACCTGCACAGTCCTGGGAGTGGCTGCAGAAATGAATGCACATGCAGCCTGGCATTCATCTTTGAGAAAAAACAGTACAGAACAGGGGCTGAGGCATCCTGTTTCCTCTTCTGTCATGACATCATCTGCCTTTTTTGTCCTTCTGATTTCACTAAAATACTTCATCTCATCTGCATATTGCTGGCAGTAGCTACTTGTCTCTTTGGGGACTGAACTCTGGCAGCCTGCACCCTCCTGTGACGATTCATCCTGTGCTCCCTGCCGGGCACTGTCCTGGCCTTCCAGGGACCCAAAGAGCAAACAATGTCCCCGTGGTGCAATCCTAAGGCAGCCCATCACTGATGGTGCAACTCCTTCCTTTTTGAAACCTGCTTTGGGTCCAGCATTTCCCTTCTAGCATTTTTCCATGCAGAGCCAATGCAGCCGTCTTTACAGCCTTAAGGACTTTGCCATGTAGCAGTGATGGCGCGTGCCTCTTCTAAAGCTGCGCGAGTTGGGACCTCTCATTCTTGTTTGCTCTCCTTTAAGCACTGGGCACATTTGTGGTTTTTACCTTATGAATAATTTAATGCTTGTCTTTCCTGCCATGGGATGGGCACCACGAGGGCAGCTCTGCTTGTTTTGTTCTCTGCAATACTCACTGCGTGCAGTGGGTGCCTGGCACTCGCCCAAGCTGAGCCCAGCATCAGCTCCAGCTTTGTTCCCCACTGCCCTACAAGTTCATCTTTCTTATCTATTGCTCCACCCCAACTTTATTTGTACTTTTTCAATGCTCTGAATTTTCCTGTACTTTCTGATGTCTTACCGAACCTATCCGCCAGACACTCCTGCTGATAACTCTAGGGCCGTGGGTCCACTCCTCACCACTGTGAAGTGCTGTCACCCAGGGCCTTGTTCTGCTTCTTTGTTCCTGGCCTTTTGTAGCATGTGCTCCATTTTGGAGTCCTCTAGGGCAGAAGCATGATGCTACTCATGGGAGGGTGAAATGTAAGGTGCTGGGTAGCCCCACCCATGCCTACTCAAAGTAAGCAAACTACTATTTCACAAAAGGGCTCTGGTGATTAAAATATTTGAAAATCACTGCTGTGTCAGATGTATACACACAGCAAAGACTTTCAAAAGCAATCAAAACAATTCCTAAAAAGATGTCAGCACTGGACTTCTGGAGTTGGCTTCCCACATCCAAATCCATGCCTTACTTGCACTAGTGCCCTTCTCTCCCTCTGGGTAGTTGGCTCAATCTCAGAAACTCCACATTTTCTAGCTCACAGAGCCAGCTGGCTCCCCACGGAATGGGAATACTTTAGTGTGGACATAGTGTCAAAAAAGAAAGTAAAGGCAAGATCTAGGGTTTAGAAGGGGGGAAAAAAGAGGAGCAGAGATTTCTAGGAGTGGTAATGGAACCATGGGTCCCTGATCTCCAAGGTGGTTTGTCAGCTTGGTGACCTTCTGTGAGTAGACAGCCACTCATGTGCCCATGCCGCCCGTCTTCAACAGGACTGCCACCAGTGCTTGGGCCCAACTTTTGGCCCTGTTCATGTGACCCGGGCCCCTGCACATCTCCTCACCCCCTTTCTGCCCGAGACGTGCGCTCCCGCTCCTCCCACCATTTCCACAACTGATAAGAGGCTTTGTCACCTTTTGGTCTTGCTAAAAAAGGGGCAATAGCTTCCCTGCTCCTCTGGCCAAGAAATGAAGAGAAAACCATCTCTATACCCAACGTGTGATGGATCTTGTGTTCCCACCACCTGATGGTCTCCCTCCCCGGGAGGGCCTCTGTTTTGCACAACCCTGCAAACCCAACTAACAACACCGCTGCACAGGAAGAACATCCAAGCCCTGAGGATCAGTACTTCACAACAGACTTATGGGCACCACCTCAATCAGGCCCTCACAGAGACAGGCATTCTGCTCACTGCCGCTTCTCATGCTGGCTCTTCCTTATTCTAGACAAACCCTGTTTCCCACTTCACCTGAAAAAGACTGTCACGGGGCACAACCTCATTCCATTTCCTCCTCTCTACATTTTCTTCAAAGGACTTCTGTCCTCAGCTTTCCTTGGTGCCAGGCTCAGAGAAAGAGCCCCTTGTGCCATGTCCTACTTAACCCACCCCTTACCTGGTCCATAGCCCTGTGAAGCCCAGCAACATTGTCCTGTCTATCCCTCTTCAGACTCAAATACAGTCAAGCCTACCACCCATGAAAACCCTTCCCCTCACGTTCCCTTGTGCACACACCCAATCTCCCTCTCTCCAGCACACTTGAGATTCCAGGTGGGTCTGCACTTGCCTCCACCTGCCCTGTAACCCTGTGACCTGGGCTTAGCTTCTGCTCTTTCAGAGAGCTGCTCTGTGACTATGGGTCAGCTCTGAACCCTCTGGCTCTGATTAATACAGAGAACCACCCAAGATATGATTCTATGCTGGCTACTACTAAGGTAAGGAGCTCATCATAATTAATGTGGAAAATTTTTATTATTAATACCCTGCACTGAATAAGGAAGATGATCATTATATTTGATTTCTGTAGGACGTGGACAACAACAAAGGGTGTTAATCTCTCAGAGGGAAAGTGAATGTGATAATCCCATAAGCATTTCAAATACCTATCAATTTAGGTGAGATCAGCTCACTTCCCTGAAGAAAGTTTCAGACAGGTGCTCCCCTCTCAGGTGAATAGAAAACAGTTAATTCTGTTAGCAAACATCTTAGTGCCTCCTTACAACAAACAAACAAACAAACAAACAAAAACAAATCATTTAGGAAGATCTTCCATTTACTGTTTGTCTTGAGGTACTAGGCTAGAAACTTAAAATATATTTGTATAATCTTTACGACATGCAAGGCCCCACTTTACAGTCAAAGGTCTGAGCACACAGGCTGAAGCACAGAGCAGCATAATGACTGCCCCGAAGCCAGCTGCAGTTATAAGCAGAAGGCAGGTTTTGGACCCAGATTTATGGGCCCAAAGCCTGTGTTCTTTCTGCACCACCAAACCAGAAAAATTTCCAGTGTTTCTGTCCTGTAAATAAGTCACTGTATGACGCCCAAAACTGAGAAGAACCAAATGTCCGAGAGTCCCTGATACATTCATGACATCTTGATCTGAAAAAAGAGGCTGCCAAGGACACCTGCCCTGGCGGCAGTGGCTGATTGGTAGGAAGACGAGAAGAGACACATTTGGTGCGGTGTCAGGACTCCCAGCACTGCTCTCTTCCCCCCTCTATAGCCAAGTGTTTGAAGAACAATCTAGAAAATCTGATGGAGTGCTAAAATCCCACTGACCTCCAGAGCACCAGCTTATGATTCTAACACTGATTACTGTAAGCAAAGTCAAAATACGAACACACTTACTTGGGAAGCATTGTAATAAAGGCCTAGATGACTTCATATTTTCACATATGAAATTCCAATTAAACTATACATGCGCAGTACTATGTTATTTTGGTAACACAGGGACACAATTTAATGATTCTAATTTTTTTGTAGTTTTTTTTTTTTTTTTACAAGTCAGGTGCCATAAACATTCAAATAATCCATCTTTTAAAAAGTACGTTTACAACATCAAAAGAATTAAGATGAAATATAAACCTTTCTACTTACAATTTTTATACAGATTAACCAAATCACAAATACCACAAATAAATGTCAAATTGTAACAATATAATGAATAAACATTCAGATTCTTAATAAAATCTTCCTTTAACATTCTTTTTAACTTACCATTATACTAAATAATCTATGCAGAGTTTTGGGGTACAATACCAAGAAGGCACCAACAGTACAAAGCAGATACAAAGCAGTTTCAGAACTTTCTCGAGTGCTCTACACGGATAGACAGCACAAAAAAGGCAACGAGCTTCAGGTAAACCTGGTGCAACCCCAGAGAATTCCTGCTGGATTCTCAGTCACTTCCGATCCATGATGCCAAGCTGGATTACAGTGAGAGAAACCACAGATCTATTGTTACATGCTTCTCATCCGCACTATATTTCAAACACCAGCAGGACAATTTTAAAGCATAAATGCTTTAAAAATGTATAAGCAAAAGGATTACTCAGATTTTCAAACCACTACATTTACAAAAATATTTCCCTTAAACTTGGGATTGCTCCAAAACATTGATTTACAAATATAAAAGTATTATGGAAGGACCCAAAGCATGTGTGCATATGTATGTGTGTATTAACATACTGTTACCATACTATATAAAAATTACCAATTTAAAAACCACATTAACATATAAGCAAATAAAGGTAAAACAATCTCCTCCGAATGGTCTGAACATTATGTGGCACGTGGCACGGGCAGTATACCTGGGTGATCCTTATGTAGATCGAACCACTGATGAGCCATGTGTGGCTCCAAAAGCTGACAGGACCCTGCACACCCATCGCCTATGCCTGCAGCAGCAGGACTGTGGACACACCATGCACCGTGTACTGCACACAAACACCACAATATTCTTCTACCCATGCGTCAAAGTGGTCTGCGTGTCTCCATTAGCTCTGAGACTTGTGTCAGCACAGAATCATGAGTTAGTTCTCTCAAATTCATTCCACTGGCTTAGTTAGGTATTTTGTTTCATACTAAATAAAAAGATTGGAATGTTTCAACAGGAATTTTTTGCTTGCTTTTTAGACACACCCCCCTCCCATCTATTAGTCTGAAAGCTTATTTGAGCTTACTAAGAATGGAGGCATTCAATGTCCTCAATATGAATTTGGATGACCTAATCAGGACATTTTTAGAGATGTTAAGAATATCCAAATGATGAGCCTATCATACATAATAGCTAGTACGTTTCACAGGTACCTTGATTAGGACAATTCTCTGACCTGTTAAGCCAAGTTTGGCATGATTCAAAAAGCACACAATTTACAGCTACGGTGATGCTGGAACGCAGTTAGTGGTTTCATGCCAATCTGATTCCACAGTACCGCCAAGGGGATGGGAAAGCCCACAGTTCTCAGGTTATCAGTGACTGAGGCTATGGCTTTCTGGTTAGAGGACTGCAGATTAACCTCCTAATAATACTAACATTCTACTTAAAAAGTACAAAGAAAATGAGTAGTAGGAAAACTGTCAATGCTCCTTTTAAAATGGAAACTGACTCATCAATGTATCAAGTAACAGTCAAACCTCTATTCTCTAACTGCTGTGCACACTTTTCCACAGCAGCTCTGAGCATCAAGTGAAAAACTACGTTTTTTGGGAGCAAGAATCTAGATATGGTTCAGATCTCTGAGGTGGAGTCCGCCGTTTAGCCTGTGAGGTGTGAGCACCAGCACCCTGGGCCAGATGGTGTGGGCCAAGCGACATCGGGCAGCCCTTCCCAGTACCTGGTTGTGCTCAGCAGGAGGTCTGGGGCACACAGGCAGGCCCTCTTTAGAAAGAACCAGAGAATCCAACCTGAGATGTTTGGGCTTCTTCATCATAGTTTGACAGTATTTTAGACCTATGATTTCAGTAAAGAAACACGTCAGAGTTGATTCTCTGCTATTCAAAGGGAAACTAGGACCCTACAGAAATGTCTTCTAAGTGATTTTATGTAAACCAGTGTCGGGGCAGTGCCCAGGTGGGAAGGGGAGGCCCACAAGCATTTCCTGCTCCAAGCACAAACTGAAGCTGACTGTCCACTTGGACACGCTGATCCAGAGGAAATCAACACTGAATCTTAACATGAATATGAAGATCAAAGATGTACATTTATTTCCATGAATTACAAGTGCATTTCTGTTCATATTAGCAGGCAGTCTTTATATAACCCATTTTCCATTGCTGTCAAAAATCAAACAAAAAAAGGACAGCTGAGAAATAAAAAGCTAAAAAGAGAATTATTTTTCCTAAGTGATCTGGATAGCATTTTCCGTGGAACACAAACTCAGAGGTAACAATAAATTTTTCGTTTCAATCATAGGCATGTGGCACTTGGACAGTCATCTCTGCACAGAAAGCTGTAACAGTCATGCGAGGGTACAGTAATTATTGAACAAGGCAAATTTCTCACCACAGAGAGCAGTGGGGGAGTCAAAAGGAGGCACCGCACTGGGACAGAACACCAAGTCAACGCCACAGTGTGCAGTGGCAGGAACAAATACTTAAAGAGATCAGGATAATATGGGATAGGGCTCCAAACATGACTTAGTGCTAGCTTTTTTCTCATGGTCTTAGCTCAGCAGTATCAGAAACATTTGAGACTACTTGATGACAAAACAGTGCTTCATGTCATGAGCTCATGAAGGCTTTATTACAAATTGTTATATCATAGGTTGAAAAATGAACTTGAGATGCTGACATGCTGTAGGAGGAAAAAGAATTGTACACTTTCTCATTTAAAGACACAGGGCTCCTCTCTGCTAAATCCTGAGGCATTAAATGTGGTTACACTGGATGTAGCACACCACATGATGTACTCGGGGGTATATGTACACCTGCATGTGGAGCTCTGCTCGTGACATCTGGGTGGCCTGCTTGGCTGCTTCTCCACTTTCCTTAGCACGCTGCTGTGACCCATGTACACCTCTCACTAAATCCCTAGTGCAGCTGCCACTTTAAATCTTTTTGCATAAGCCTTGGAAACAGTACTGCAGATAACACATTTTGGCAAGTGTTATACCTCTGTAAACGGTACAAGTAACCACAATAAATCTACAGAGTGAGGCTGCTGGATGCAGTACGTCTTTCTTTTATTTAGAAAAATGATGGAGTTTCCTAAAAGCTGGGCAAATAGCACAGTCCTTAAATATGTTAGTGACTAACATGATATGAGAAAAGATATGGGCAAGCACCCCCAAAGATTCCCGAGACAGGAGCACTCACCGCAGGCTGCAACGTCATCCCAGGTGTTTCCACACTCCTGCTCTGGGGACACGCTTACGGTGAAAAGGTGAAGTGCAAATAAGGGGCTGTCACTGACTTAAAGTGCCCTAGGTAGTAGCCTTCCCTATCATAAAGTGAGATGTCAGTGACAAGAGCCAATTTGGAATGAACTATCTCTGGTGTGACTGCACAGGTTAGCAGGGCGTCACCTAGGAAGGATTCAGGAGAGGGAGGAACCACTGCATCTTTCAAACCAGAAAGCGATTAGTGACTAAAGCAACGGTAAGCAGTAGGTGCACTGAAAGTACATACTGCCACAGGTCACCGGTAGGTGACACACACAGGGATGCCAAGGACAGTTCTCTGGACTGAAGGAATTCTTTGAAAGCATAAAAGCCACAACTACCAGAAACCGCCCATCCGAACGGCTCAAAGGAGTCAAGGTGGATAAGCCGAGACGGGCTGGAGACAGGACCGGGGTCAAGAACTGGGAAGAACAACACCGATGTTTGAGCACGTCCAGTCCTCTGAGCCCTTGTCCTATTGAAAAACAAAGCAAGCCTATGAGTTAAGAATGATCCATGTTAAAACAACATTAGCAGCAGCATCAGGGAAATGAAGAAGTGAAAAGAAGGAACTACAACATCATTACAAAAACTGGAAAAGTGAAGAAAAAGAAAAAAAAAACAAAGAAAAAAATATTCCTGCAATAAGGATGTTTCACCTACAATCACTTGGGCCGTGCACAACAGGGCAGCTCCTAAGGCGCAGGCTCTGCCTCCAGTCTGTGGGAGTCTCTTCTTGGGACACCTCAGAGGAGGAAGTTTCCGTGACACAGGGAACATACATGCATACACTCTATGTTTCCAAGATGCCTTTTATTAAATACGATACCCTCCATTCCAACGGTCAAAACCAGAATCTGAAGGTCTTTGTAAAGAAAATACATTTATGCAAAATGCCTATCTGCTGCCTCCTATTCCTTTTTTTTTTTTAATTAAATAATCTCTATGCCCAAAGTTGGACTCAAACTCACAACCCTGAGATCAAGAGTTGAGTGCTTCACCAACTGAGCCAGCCAGGCACCCTTGCTGCCTCCTATTCTTCCCGAGTTTCTTTTCCTCTCTGGATGACCAGGTAGGACAGAATTAACCACACCGCGTCACGCGTGTTGATCTAATGCTCAAGTTTCTGCTGACTGTAACAAAACAAGACAAAAATGAAGTGTTGGTTGAAGTATGAAGTTGGCAGGCCTGAATTTTGGTGAGGCCGGGAACTATGGCTTGGTTCCCATGGGCAAAAAGATGGTTCTCTGCGTAAGCAGGTCAGAGGTGATCTGACAGCTATTTCTTCACCAGGCCTCCAGGACAGCACCCTGAAAGGCAGCAGGTGGCACTCTGAAGATAGCCTTAGCTCATTTACTATACTTGACAGGGCCCACCTGGCTTACCAGATGTCTGCAGATAGGTCTCCTGTAGGAGATCCACCAGGAGTGTCACACTATCAAAGTACAAGTAGCACATGTCTCCCCTCATTATTGTGGTAACTCTATTTTCCTTGAAGAGATTATATTACAAATCAAACTCACCCTAACCCTTTATAGGTGAGCAGTTCTCAAGGGTGAGCATTAGGTTTCTCTGCAGAGCTTGTTAAACCACAGATTGCTAGGGGGTAGGGCATAGATGGACCACACTTTTGAGAACCACTGCCTAAGGCAGCATCCACATGTAATGAATTAAGTTCATCACCAGGTCTGTTAGTTTTGTATCACCCTAGGGAGAAGTGAAAACATTACCACCCCAGTCATGTTCTGTGTTCCTGGTTCGGATGAAGAAGCCTGCTTGAGATGGCTGGGAAGGTAACGAAGTGTATTAAAACGCACACAAATTAGAACTTTCCTTTAGAGAGACCCTATTGTTGTGAATGTTTGCTAGTATGATCTAGCAGAATTGTCACTTTGGTATTTCACAATGCACTTTCGGGCAAGATGGCTTTTACCTACCACTCAAGAAATCAGGGCAGGAAGGATGCATGTTATAACCCAACTCAGTGATGGGGAGATGGGACTCAGAGATGGGATATGACCTCCCTCTAGAGGTATGTCATTCTGAACGGCAGCCAAACTTACTGGCTGGGAGAAAACCAAACTACCTGAGAAAATTCACCAACAGGCAGATGAGGGAGAAAGTCAAGTACTTACCTTCACCAGCCTCTGAGAACAGGAGGCTTGTCACAAGGTTAACCATGTACATATTCTTAACTTTTTAGTGGGCACATTTCTAAAACTGACCCACTTAAACAAAGTATAATGAACGCACTTTGATCCTTTAAGACCACTCGGGGCATCAGTAAAGCCTGTGACCCAGCAAGAAGGGGCTTCCTCTGGAGTAGTCTTTGTCATCCCCGCTGCCCCAAAAGGGGTCCCCATGGCTGCCCTGTGAGGTCCTGTGTGGGCATGGTTTTCAGCTCTTTCCTATGTAGGTGGGCAGTGAGCATCACCCTTCTTTAATGTTCCTGTATGTTCCCAATACCTAACTGTGACACCATGAGGCATGAAAGGATAAATGAATCCAACCCTTGCTAGACTCCGTCCTCCTCAGCACCTTGCTAAGACCTTCCCAACCTTCCCTCTCTCCTTCAGACACTTCCCCAAGCGCTTGTTTACCAGCATGGTCCTAATGTCCTGTGAGCACATGCTCCTTCCATATTTCATTTACTTTGAGTTTGTCTTTTAGGACACGTCCAGTGTTAGGCTAAGCTCCCCTGGCCCCGGGATGCTAGAGTTAGGAAATGTGAAGTCTTTCAGTCTTTGTGTTCCCTTCACTCTCCTGAACACACTGGTTCTCGTCTCCACAGCTACCGTCCAAGCGTCTAGCCCCTGGTCTGGATGCTCACAGATCTGTTTCAAACTCATCTCCCACCCAGTCTGCTCCAACTCTCCTGTCAGACTTCTGCTGGAAACCACATTTTCTGTCCCCCCACACTTTAGAAGAGTGTACTCCCTACTGGTTCTCAACCTGTATTCTGTCTGGCTCCTACGGCTCTCTGAGGCCGATCTGGTCAGAAGGTCTATTCTCAGATCCTTTCTACCCTTCCCCTGTCCTCTGTTCCTAATGACAAGGCTGGAGCTTGTGAACTGCACTGCTGAACTTCATTGGCAACTGGCTCCTGACAAATTGTGCCAATGGCTGGCACACAAGCAAAGCCAGCTTTCCGTTTTTCTGCTTCTTAGTGACACAGGACTTTTTAGGAGGGGGGGCTCCTGGCTTCAGAGGCAACGGATAGTGATGGTGGCTTCAGGCTCCAGAGATCCACCATATCAGTGGCAGCAGAGGCTCCTGACCCCTCTTCAGTGAGGGTGATGCTCTAACAGCTGCAGTTAAAACAAGTGCCCAGCACCCTCACTGTGTGATGATCAAGGACCCTGGCTAACACCATTTTTCTTTTGCTCCTCTAGCTGGAGATCAGGAACAACTTCCTGCTATTTAATTATTCTGCTTTGCTCTCTGGCCCTTCTAATGCCCTCTGATCAGTTATATGCCCTCTTGTGAAACACCAACAAGCAGCTTTTGCTTTTGAGTCTTATACTGCCAACCCTCATCCTGAACCATCATCTCCAGATCCCAATACATGAAAACAGAATGGACAGGGCAGGAAAGAAGAGAGCAGAGAAACAGTTATACCAGATGTCTACTGTCACAGAACCCACTCTTCCCTACCTGCCCCCAGAAAGCTTCCAGTTCTGGTGCAGGCGCAGCATCCCCATGGCCACTAGTAGGCATGTTCCATATGACATAGGTGCCTGTGGAAAGACACCTCCAGCCCCTCCCATGCCAGTCCATCCAAAGCATTTCCCCAGCAAATGCTTCAGGCTTTGGGTCATAATTCTTTTCTTTACTGCTTATTTCTATAGGGTTCAACACAATTCTCACTCCTCTGCTCACTCCGGAATTCTCAAACAATACCTTTTCCTCTTTCTGTATGTTCTCTAAAATCAAGATCTGGGGCGCCTGGGTGGCTCAGTCGGTTAAGCGTCCGGCTTTGGCTCAGGTCATAATCTCATGGTTCGTGGGTTCAAGCCCCGCGTCAGGCTCTGTGCTGATGGCTAGCTCAGAGCCTGGAGCTTGCTTCGGATTCTGTGTCTCCCTCTCTCTCTGACCCTCCCCTGCTCTCACGGTCTCTGTCTCTCAAAAAAATAAATAAAAACCTTAAAAAAAAATGAAAAAAAAAAATCAAGATCTGTGTTTCCTTTTTTCTTGGAACACACAGGTTTTTTTTTGTTTGTTTTTTTAAATATTTTTTATTTATTTCTGAGAGACAGAGAGAGACAGCATGAGTAGGGGAAAGTTAGAGAGAGAGGGACACACAGAATCTGAAGCAGGCTCCAGGCTCTGAGCTAGCTGTCAGCACAGAGCCTGACGCGGGGCTCGAACCCACGAACCATGAGATCATGACCTGAGCCGAAGTCAGCCACTTAATTGACTGAGCCACCCAGGCGACCCAGAATACACAGTTTTTAAAAACCTACTGGTCTCACTGCATTGTCCATCACCCTTTCTGTTATGCACATGAAGCTGCCACGTGGAGCTCAAGGAAATTCCTTTTTCTGTTTAGTAATGTTTAATTTATATTCTCTGCCCACAACTAGGGTTTATCATATGGCTAAAGTTCTAAGTACCTGACAAGTTTAAGACCTGTATCCCGGCTGGAACCTGGCCGTCTCTTCGAAGATGAGCTCTTTGAGCTTTTCCTTGGGCAGGTCGTCCAGCTCCATGTCAAACTTGAACGGTGCCTCAGCGACGGGCTGCACGAGAGCACAAGGACACAAGGTAGGCAGGAGTGGCTAGGACAGAGGCAGTCATGCACTGACTCATAAATGGCTGTGGCTTAGACTCTGAAATGTATATGGTAGCAGTGACATCTATGAAAACCCAACAGCTTCGACAGGCACCTATGTACCAGCGTCCTGTCCTGCCTATGCAGTCCATAAGGCACACTTAGTAGGAGCATGCAGTAAATCGAAGGGAGCAACTAAATCCACTTTGAGTACTCCTCTGAAATTATCACTAATCCCAGAATAATTTTCAAATTTTTGAGGCACTAAGTGTTGAAAAATAATAGAAATTTACTGTTGTGGGGGTGGCGGTGGTACATTTATACAATCAAAACTGATGATACTCAAATAAATGATGAAATACACCATAGTATCTTCATATGAAGAAATATTATGGAGGCATTAAAAATGAAACTGTAAGGAAGATTGATATCATGGGGAAATACACATGTTTGCTAAACAAAACAAACCCTATTCTTTAAAAAATTTAAATACAGAAATCTAAGACTGGGAGAGAAATACTCCAAAATCTTAGTAATTGTGTCACAAGACTACAAAGTGATCTGTGTTGTAGTTTCCTGCAAGTTTTCATTCTTTAGCATGCCCTATAATCAGAAGGCTATTTAAATCATACTGAAAATGTCTGTATCAAAGAATTCTCATACATAATGACAAAAAAGGAAATGAGTCAATTGATATTATTTAAATTTTGATTTTTAGGTACCCCCAAACTAAAGCGACATTAACAGAACTAATCTGATGAAGATACCAACTGCTATCAGGCGCTCCTAGATTTTTATCCCTGTGATCTTTACACCAGGCCTTTAGGATAAGACAACATGGATCCCAAATTCTGCACTAAGCTTTGTTCTCCTGAAAGGGGGAAAAGGATTCCTGTCCATTAGAAAAATACAAGTAGCTAGCCCTCTCTGAAGGACAGCTCTATGTGTGGGGTCACACTGTGTCCTATATATGTCCTACTGGGTTTGGGGTACTGCCCAGGCTCACAATGAGGACATGGAGGGCTCACAGAGCTAGTCAGAGCCCCAAGCCTTACTCTCTCACCTACCTCCCTGTTATTTACTATGCTGTAGGTATCTTTATAAGCTGCCTCCATTATTTCTGAGGGGAGGGATAGAGATGGAAGGGGGCTGATTGAGAAATACTTCCTCTTTTTGGTTTCTTCTTTCTCTTTCATTTATCAGCTTTTAACTTTTATACTTTTTCCCTTTCCTCTTCCATTTTCCCCTTTCATATTAACACATTCTGCTTGGTTCTTCCCCCTACCCCCATTTAGAACAAGTGCACGAAGTCTTGCTGTCTGTGATTCTTAACTAGTAAGATCCAAACTTTGGTTCATATTGCATTTTTCTTCATCACTGCCCAGAGAATAAAGTTAAAACCGAAGCCCCAGAAGAATCAAAGAAGCCAAGGAACTGGGACTTTCCTGGAGAGAACATATGTAGTATCTTTACTGGGATGCTCCAGAGGCCTGCGGCATCCACCTCTAGACTCACCACAGCAGGCTCTTGTGTCCCCCATCCCAAGGAGGCATACCAGACATGAAGTTATCAAGCCAAAGTGGGAACTGTCCAAGCTGACCTCCTCACTTTGCAATGCCCCTCCCAAAGCAGGAACTTGACCTCTTTTCCACCCTCAGGGCAGGTACTTTGATTCAGGTGGCTCTTCTAGCCACAGACCACAACAATGGTCTCTAGCCTTGGACCCCTTCTTTATCTGTGCTCCCCCTTATCCATCCATTTCCCCTGCCCCAGCCCTGCTGTAGGTGACCTGGAGGAAATTTTCTAAGACAGAAGAGTCTTGGCAGAAGGGTGGGGGTGGGGGGGTGGGGGAGGTAGGGTGGGAAGAGGTTTCAAGCTGTGCTGACAGCACTAGCCCTCAAAGCAGACAATGTGGGCTGTTGAGAAGACCAGGTGTGGCACCATGCACCTCTTAGGTCAATCTAAGCATGACATCTGGTCCCTCTCTGATCGGGCCTGATGGTGGCTCATATCCCTGCAGGAGCAACCAGGAACATAGGTCTTACCTCATCACTTGGGTCATAATACTGCTCCAGATATGGATGGGCCAGAGCCTGTTCTACTTCAATTCTCTTGTGAGGGTTGAATGTCAACATTTTGTCCAGTAAATCCAGAGCTACAAAGAGAAGGGTTTTGCAGTGATGAGATGCCAAAGGAATAGTCACTGAATACTTTCCATTTCCTGTTTAAGTAAACTGACCCACAAAACAATAGAGTTAAGCATCACCATGGGAAGAAGAGCCAATACACTGGGTGCCTATTATCTCTCTGACCTCCTTGAGACTGACCATCTGACAATCGCAGACCCAGACTCAGAAAAGTAATGTGATAGGCAAAGGCTGAAAGCGGAAAACCAAGGTTCAAACCCAAATCTACCTATAAAACCTGGACCTTTCCTAAATTACTACTCTGCTTTGCAAGCATCCTAAGCAAAGGTGTTGTAGATGTACTTCTCTTAAGTCAACTCCAAAGTCAGCTCTGCAATGGTCCATTTATCTTTCAACACCTAGAGAAGGCCTGCAAGGTCACAGAAGAAGACAACAGTCACTCATCCTACTATGTGGTTTCTGGTCCTGGGTGAGATCAATGTGTGAAACACTGGCCTCCTGGCTCAATGTGCAGCTTGGCATCTTTCTACAAGGCCTAAAACAAAGTATTCTCTCTCTTTAAAAAATTTTTTTTAAGTAATCTCTATACCCAATGTGGGGTTCAAACCTATGACCCCTAGATCAAAAGTCACATTCTTTCCCAACTGAGCCAGCCTGGCACCCCGAAAGTATTCTTTTGATCTGGCCAGCAGTCAGCAGCCGAACATTTCTTTCATGTGGAGAGTGCAGGAATAGAAAGCAAGTGTGGGATCAACAGGACCAAGATGGAGGGATAGCTAATGAATAGCTGTCTCTAGGGGCCTCCATGGCTAGTATCCAGGCACCACCTCAACTCATGAGGAAAGCCAAAGGTCATCGGTAACAGCACCTGGAACAAGGGTTAAGGGAAATGCGACCAAACAGTTCCTATATTTACTATTAGAAGCAGGTTTCAATGAGAAAGAATACATGCTAGAAAAGATATTATTGCTCTGGGGGCTTTAAAAAAATGTCTTTTTATTTAATGATGCTTAGAACAGTGTTTCCAATTTATGTAGCAGGTCCTTTCCTCAAATTAAAGCCTCTTGACAGGGAGTAGATAAAAGAACTACCAAGGTCTCTTAAGTCTTAGCTCACATCCTTGTGGCACCCCTGAAAAATCCAAGGACTCCAAGAAACAAGTCTGATAATTTATTCCAAGTCTGAAAAACTACTAGGCAATATAAAGAACACTTTTTTAGAGAATGTAGTGATCAATAAAAAAAAAAGCCAAAAATAAAACAATGCCATCTACTCAACAAAGCCTTGTTTCTTAGTGATGTCTTATAAGTTCAACCTCATTCATCTGCAAATTAGCACATATCACTAAGTCCTGAGAGTAGAATGGTAAAGGGAAACCATTTTAGTCACTTATTCACTAAAAAAATATGTTCAACCATTGAGAGCAGCAGGCTAGTACACAGTCTGAATGTGAAATGACAAACCGCTTGTGTGCGAGGAAGTTAGCCTTGAGAGAACACACAGAGGCTGGGGAAGCACTTACAGCAACTGAAGGGGCAAGTATAAGAGTGTGCATATGTACATGCATGCATGTGCATGCCTGTGTGTGCATGCTTAGTTTTGGCTCCTACTTGTGACTTCCCTTGTTGCATATCACCCACCCTGCATCTTCAAGAAAACTGGGAGATGATAAATGTGGTAACCCACATACTAGATGTCATGAGAAATTTCACATAACACAACTTTTCTCATGTCCACAAGGTTGCATTTCTACAAATAGTACATTTTCAAATTTATTTTTGCCTCTATATTCTTTCCAATACACACAAGGGTATCTTAGTAAATTAGGAAACAGTGACATTTTGCTTTATAGGTTAGAGAACCATTTGGAGCAGAGGTGGCTCTTAGGAATCCAGAGTGTTGGGTATTGACTAAAGCACTGTCTGGGCAGGAGAGGTCTTCACCCCTGAGGCCATGTCATGGGTGTCAGGGGCCCATGAATGGGCTAGGTTTCAGAGACAGCTCTTTGAAGTGTCAGGACAGTGCAGCACAATGGTCAAGAACTCAGGCACCTCCGGCACCAATGCAAGTCCAACACCTGGTATATGTGTGGACATGTGACACACCACTTACTGGGCATTACAGTCTAACTATCTGTAATAGAAGTAATAAACCTACCCTTTTACTGTTCCCAACCACCACCTACTCCCACTCACCATTACAAAAGAACTCATAGACACTTCCCCAAGAAGTTTCTTGAGTGATTAGAAGCCATTCTGGCCTTTTGCCTAATCAGACACTGTCTGTTAGGAAAAGTCCAGGAGGGTCTGGCCACAAGTCAGATTCTAACAGCATTATTTCTAAGCTCTTGGGGGATACTTTCCCCCTCCAAACCTTGTTGATATGACTTAAGCTGGGAGCACTTCAAGGCAGTTGGTATTTGGCAGCTTACGCAGCTCTAAAATAGATCTTTTTTAGTTCCTTCAAGTTAAATTCTAGGCCCTTAAACCTATAGGCAAAAATCACAAAGGAAGATAGCTTTTTTTTGCTACATGAAAAATAACTGGATCTTCAACTTCCTTTTATTGCTAGTGCTATTTCTGCATTTTTCACAGCTAGAGAAGGGGAAAAGGAGAGAAATGGAAAGCAGCTGGCAGGTTCTGATCCCAGTCAGAGTGCCTGGCCTCCCTTCTCCCACGCCACACAGCAATCCGCTGGCACCCCTCAGATGGCATGAATCACTATGCCTGTGCATATGCTTCCTTGGATACAGGTTTTATTTCCCCTTAAAGACTGGAAATCCTTTTGAAGCTGGGATTATGTCTGACCATGATCCCTGACTCTCCATGGTATCCTCTTAGAACGCCATACCTTCTCTTTAATTTCAGTGGGTACATAGCAACATGGCCCTGCCCTTCTGGTCCTTCAGCCTTTTTTCCTTTCCATCTTGGCCCAGACCCTGGGGTGAGTCATGCAACTGAGACATGTACCACCGGGTGAGACATGCACCACTGAGGGTTCATCTCACCTACCGGACAAAAGTCTCATTCGAGATCAAGGTTGCAACCTGTCACGTCCATCCTCAACTAGAATTTCTGAGCAAGGCCAGCGAAAAAGATCTAGCTGTTCAAACCGTGCAAATGCAACAATGCTTCTCAAACTTTTTTTTTTTTTAAGTTTATTTGAGAGATAGTGAATGGGGGGGAGAAGGGGGAGACAGAAAATATCAAGCAGAGTTTACACTGTCAGTGTGGAGCCTGATGCAGGGCTCACAAACCGTGAAATCATCATGACCTGAGCCAAAGTCAAGAGTCAGATGCTTAACAGAATGAACCACCCAGGTCCCCCTCAGAACCCTAATCTGAAGACCAAATGATGATTGATCTTAAAAAGCAGTTAATTCAGCCACAGTTCAAATTGTACAAGCACTTTTCTTTGAGAAAAAAACCAACAACAAAACACTGCATTCAGTATGATGCAGAAATGCTGTATGGATCTATATTTTCATTCTGTCACAGAGAATGTGCCAAAGACATGTGTGCAGGGTGGAATATAATAAAGCAAGTACTTTTTACTACTCCATTAGAGACATTCTTATGTGCAGTTGGCACTGGTTTTTAACTATAAAGACATGGCTGTGCCACTGCCTTACTCTGGGCCGAGGTGCTAGCGGTCTTGCTCACCAGCAGTTCTGCACCAAGAGTGCAGAGGGCAGCACAGATAAAGTGTGAGAAGACCTTAGTGTTAGAAAAACAGTTTTAACCCCATGGACACCCTGAATGGCTTTTTGGGACCTCAGACGTCTAAGGATCACACTATTAAGAACTGTTAAACCAGAAAAACTCAGGATTTTTTTTTAAGTTTATTTTTTTTGGGAGGGGGAGGAAGAGAGAGAGGGGTAGAGAGAAGGAGACAGAGAATCCCAAGCAGGCTCTGTGCTGTCATCACAAAGCCTGATATGGGGCTTGATCTCATGAACTGTGAGATCATGACTGAAGCCGAGATCAAGACCTGGACGCTCAACTGAGCTACCCAGGTACTCAAGAGTTTTAATCTTGTCAAAGCCCCTAAAAGCTCTGGGAAATCTGTGCTCAACTGCTGCACTATTCTAAGATTCTTCTCAACTCACACAGCTTGAATCATGCCCTTCCTGCCAACTGAGCCGTGCTACTATGTGCAGGTCTTACGAAGGGTGCTAATGAGAAAACAGGTCCCCAGGTCGACCTTCCTGTATGACCCTCCACCAGATCCACACACATACTTACTGAGTAAAGAGGAGACCCTCTCCCCGTTCAAAGCTAAACCTCCACAATGTGTGGCATGACCACATCCAGCTCCCCGACATCTGGACCAGCTGTTTCTGTCTGCACTTTCCATTTTGAACTTCCTATTCACATTCAGTGCTTTAACTACACTTATGTAGTCACTAATGATCCCTTAATTGGAAGTCTCTGTTCATGGAGACTGCTGAACAGAACATGTCTACTTTCTTATGATGCCATCTCCTGCTTCTGTGAAATAGGCACTAATTATTTTCTTTGTCCATTCTTTACAGTTTTCAAGAGTTTCTACTTCTATTCCACTGGCCATTGAAGGTTTGTTCTTCTTACCTTCTCAACCTCCTGGATGATTTCAATACCATTTGTGAAAAAAATTCCTAAATCTATCTTTAGCTTGGAGTGCTGATCCAACCTTTAGACTGATAAATACAACTCTCTGTAGGCAATAAAAAAGTACATAGCTTTAAAAAAAGTATATAGCTTATGACTCCACTTACAATTAATATATGTATTTACAGGAGTAACTAGAGAGTCTGGAAGCTTTTCAAACAATATAGGTTATCTGAGAAATGGAGATAGACTTCTTATAGGAATTGTACTTTTCTTAGCTGGAAGAAAAGACTGTTGGTTTTCCTGCCAGTGCCCATGGCCCCTCTAATCCCGTGAAGCTATGCCTGCCAAGGGGGTAGTTCTCAGACTCGCCCACACCCCCTGGTTGTGCCATGGGAATGGTGATGCTGGCCTAGCCACATTCACCTGGATTCCCTTGGCCACAGAGACTGGTCAGGGATGGGTACAAAGAAGCAATGAGCCCCACAGTAGGGCTGAAGCTATCAAGAAACAGGTCAGTGTGACCTGGAACTACTGGTGGCCATGAGAAAAGAGCTAATTAATAAGAAAGACAACACAAAGGAAGGCAACAATGAAGGACAGAGTAGTCTAGATGCTGTGCCCTGCAATCCAAACACTACTGAACTTCTCAGCTATGAGAGCCAGTAGAGTCCTTCAGGCCTAGCTCATTGGCAGTAAGACCTCATGAGTTGGAACCAAGAAAGCCTCCAAAAGCTGACCCTCTGGTCTGTGAGAACGACTCACCTAAGCTCCCACCTCTCACCCCTAGCGCCAGCCCCATCATTCAATGTAACCACTACAAATCTTTTGACATATTTTGTAGAATTTTTCTCTGAATTTTATATAGTTGAGATCATATTATATATAAAAAAATGCTGTATAACTGCCCCAGGAAATACTGCTCATTAGTATTCTCCTATGCTATAAAAACTTCGTAAAAATCACTTTTAGTGACTTTATGACACTCCTTTAAGTAGAAGCAGTAGAGTTTTCTTAACCATTCAATTAACATTTAGCATTTATGTTGTTTCTAAAGCCTCACAGGTGTCACTAAATTCATTATGCCCAAACTAAAGTCTCAATTGTCACTCCCCAAAATATTCTTCCTCCGTTTCCTGATCTATTTCATGGAAATTGTGTGTTCTTGTCCTTTGCTTATCTATTTATCTATCGAAGTCTTGGATTTCTCTCCATTCTTTATACACTAATAATATATTAATCATGAGTCTAACATCAAGAAACTAATAATTCATGTAACCTACTACCCAAATTACCCTAATAGGTGGGAAATACAATTTGTTTCAATTCTGAGATGACGAAATTGTGAATCAGAGAGGTTAAGTAACTTGTCCAAAGTCAAAGATTTGAGGAGGTGGGGCCTATCAGAATTCAGGAGGCCGATTCTGGAGCACATGGCCTAAACCATGGTGCTATGCTTATCTTTTTAAAATTATTATTATTTTTAAATTATTTTTTTTAATGTTTTTATTTATTCTTGAGAGACACAAAGAGACAGAACACGAGTGGGGGGGCGGGCAAAGAGAGAGGGAGACACAGAATCTGAAGCTACATCCAGGCTCCGAGCTGTCTGCACAGAGCCTAATGTGGGGCTTGAACTTGTGAACGGAGAGCTCATGACCTGAGCCGAAGTCGGACACTTACCTGACTGAGCCAACCTGGTGCCCCCTATGCTGCCTTACCATAATAGTTAAGATAGAGATCCTTCAAATGTTATTCAATTTGGAACCTACTGCTCACACCTCCAATTTATTTTACATTAAAATTTTTTATGTGATGAGATCTACTTTCTTTTGTTTGTTTTTATACGTTAGGAAGACAGTCTTTCTCCACGCAGAGATCAGAAAAATACCGAACACTCTAAATATCGCTGGGTTTTAATGGTGTGATTTTTTTGGGGGGGGCGGAGAGCAAGCCAGTGAGCATAGGCATGAGCACAGGGAGAAGGAGAGTGAATCTTAAGCAAGCTCCATGCTCAGCGAGTAGGCAATATGGAGCTCAGTCCCACAATCTTGGGATCATGACCTGAGCCAAAATCAAGAGCCAGATGTTCAACCAATGGAGCCACCTAGGTGCCCCTTGGTATGATATTTAAGAATGTAATTAATTATTAATTCTTTTCTAATTCACTTTGAAGTGTGAGTATGACTTAAATTGATTTTCTTCCAAATAGTTATTCAACTAGCCCAGCACCATCTGTTGAATAATAATTTCTTCCCCCTCACTAGAGTAATTTTGGAGAAAATCCTAAGCTAGACTCCTTTACAGAAAAATATACAATACTACTGGTTCAAAGGATTCAGAAATCTTCAACAAATGTGGAAAATATTCAATCTTAGTATTTTTTCTTAAAGTAAGCTCTATGCTCTCAGCTTACCACCCTGAGATCAAGAGTCATGTGCTCTATCGACTGAGCCAGCCAGGTGCTCCCATCTCAGTCCAATTAAAGAAAAACCAATTAAAATGCCATTTGGTTGGCAGATCCAAAAGTTCAATACCCACACTTGCTGAAACAAAAGATGTGTGACAGAACTGCCAAACTGCCCTCCAGAGAGACTCAACCAATTTACACACCACCAGCTGTCTCTGAAAACATCCGTTTTCCCCACAGCCTTGACCACATGGTAGATCATCAAATTTTTGATGCTTTCTACTGTTATGAGTGGAGAAAAAGACAATAATTACTGATCGTTCAAACTATTACCTTCCTACAGGCAGGTAATCAGTCTGGCACGGTACACACAGGTCTATTAAACAAATGAATTTATGTACATTACAGAAGAAAACTGGACACAACCTGGTGGCAGATTAATTATGGCCACAAATTATTTGCAGCTCCCCACATCAATGGGTGGATTCATTTCTCTACCACCTGAATCTAGACTGACCTGCAATTTGCTTTGACCTACAGACTGGCAAAAGTGTCTCCAATTCTAAGGCCTTGCAGCTTTTCTGCTGTTTCTCTTTTGGCTACGAAGCCTAGTCTGGTCTACTGTAGGATGACAGGCAGTGGCACAAAGGGGCACCAAAATTATAAGATATGGTGAAGTCACCTCAGACCATGCAACTTGTGGCAAACAGAGCAGACCCACCGAGCTGCATCCAGCCCAATGGACTTATGAACAAATACACAGTGGTCATTACAAAGCCTCAAACTGTGGAGTGGTTTGTTATGCAGTAAGAGATAAATGAAGTGAACTTCAATGTCCAATACATGACTGGTTAAAGTCACTCTGGGTCATCCCTACAAGGGAATACTATGTAGCTACTCTTCATAACTATAGATCCAGAGAGACCTCCAAAACGTATAAATGAAAAAAATTCAGTCTTGAGATCTATCTCAGAATCTAGGCCTACAAATGCCAGTGGTCTGGACTTTCATATAATCCTGTGATGCACACACTATTACAAACTCTATTTTATAAATGGGAAAAATGAGGCTTAGAGAGATTAAGTGGTTTGTCTGAGGTTCACTAAGTGGCTGGACTATGAACTGAAACCAGGAGGTCTGGATGGAAAGCCCATGTCCCTAACACACGATATTATATTGTTTGCTCCAGCACTACCAACTCCCATTTTTCCATTTTCTTTATTTTATTTATAGTCCTTCCCTGCTTCATTATTTTCATTCAATGCTTACATTTCAAAATTAACTTTCTGGATGTTAGTAATGGTAATGTTATCTAAATGAACCAATCTCAAAGTTCATAGCTTTAACCTAAGGACAATAAGCTAAATAAAAACCTCACATAATTTGATACAAATCAAAACTAACAGTAAAAAAGAGTGAAGAAACAAAGAGGAGGGAAGCCTGGGGGTTTATATATTATAAAGTCTTAATTATGTAGTTCTGGCAACTTACGAAATAAGATTTAGGTAACATGCTTGGGACATGCCAGTATACATTCCAGTATATAAACCCATTCATTCCACTACACAAACCAAACCTTATCAGTAACAAATGCAATGTTTATGAATAATTTTTTAAAATATTATATAATGATATACATATCATTATATAATTACAACTAAATCAGTAAAAGCTGTACACACATTGGCAAAGCAAAATAAAGGTTATTTTGGGATTCTGGTAATAAAAAGTATTTCTTATTCTCTTACTTGTCCTTTCTTTCTTTTCTTTCTATATTTCTCACTGTCCGCCAGGATAACATATTACCTTTATATCAGAAATTTTAAAAGACAGTTCTTCCTATATCCAAAAGGAATTCAATTTTAAACCACTAAATGTTTCTGACCTTGACTCAGGTCAGTATATTCAACATCTAAGTTAACAGTTATTAAACTAAATACATACAGATACGCACACACACAAAAGAACCAAAAGTCAGAAAAGGCTGCATTTGCAAGAGAAGACTGGATGAGATGTTTTAAAATTATTAAAGACAAGCCAGTTCTATGTACTGACATGGAAAGATACTCAGACACAATTATATTAACAGTGACCTTTAGGGAATAATTACAAAAGAATTTCACCTTTTTAGTTGAATATTCCTAAGACTTTTAAATTTTTACCAAAAATGTTAGCTTATATAATAATTATTTATAAAAAGTAAATTTTAGGTAAAAATTTGTATATGTACAGAGATAAAGCTATGAGAGAACAAGCATCAAGGTGCTGGCAAGCTGTTCTCTCTCTCTGTCTCTGGTTCCATATTCTGACTCCTTCCATTTTTAAGGACTGTTGTAATTCTATTGGGCTCATTGAGATAATCCACGATAATCTCCTCCTTCTTAAAATCTGTGATAAGCAACCTTAATTCCTCTTTGTCGTGTCACCTAATATATTCACAGAGCCTGGGGATTAGGATGTGGACATCTTTGGCAATGGGGTCATTATTCTGCCTACCATAATTCTGTAATAGTATGAAGTTTTTAAAAATAGTTACCTATTAAAAGACAAGCAAAGAAACAAATTAGCTACCTAATATATTTAACAGATACACAATACATGGGAATAAAGGATAACATAATTGTTAAAGTTAATTTAAAATATAAAAGGGTAATGAATCTATCACCTTCTTTTATGGATGAGTGCTCTTAGGTGTTTTATGTAAAAAATCTTTGCCTAACGTAGGGTCCTGAAGATTCTGTTCTGTTTTCTTTTCAAAGCATAATAGTTTTAGGCCTTATGTTTAGGGCTATGCTCCATTTTTAGGTTTCTATTGGGGGGGGCATATAGATGATTAATTATTCTAGCATTATTGGTTGAAGAGATTGATACAAGCAATAACATTGATAACTCTCAAATGCATTATTCTGAGTGGAAGAATCCAGACATAAGAAGCTATATACCATATAACTACATTTCTGTGATATACCAAAAAAGGCAAAACTATAGGGAGAGACATAAGATCAGGGTGGCCAGGGACTAGGGAAGAGAAATGAATACAAAGGGGCATGAGGCAACTTTTGGGGACAATGAAAATACTTCATTATATCTGACTGTGGTGGTAGTTATGGGACTATGTACATTTGTTAAAATTCAAAGACCCACACAATTAAAAGGGTGACTTTTGCTCTAAGTTATTCTTCAAAAAAACCTGATTTGAAAGATTATTAAATGACAAGATGAAAAATGTGTAATCTGTTTTGCAAGCTCCTAAACTTTCTGAATCCTAAAAATGTGAACTTTATCCAAGTTAAAAAGTGTGGGGCGCCTGAGTGGCTCAGTAAGTTAAGCATCTGACTTCAGCTTAGGTCATAATCTCTTGGTTCATAAGTTCGAGCCCACTTCAAATCTTCTGTCCCCCTGTCTCTCTGTGCCCCTCTGCTCACACTCTTTCTCTTAAAAAAAAAAAAAAAAAAAAAAGGCAAAGAGGAGGATTGGGGGATACATAAAATTGGTGAAGAGGATTAAGAGGTACCAACGTTAAGTTCTAAAATAAGTCATAGGGATGAAAAGCACAATACAGAGAATATAGTCAATGATACTGTAAAGCATTTACTGTGGTTAGCATTTTATAATGTATATAATTATGGAATCACTATTCTGTATACCTGAAACTAATTTGTTATTACATGTCAACTACAGTTAAAAATCAGGGGGGTCTGGGTAGCTCAGTTGGTTAAGTATTGAACCCTTGATTTCAGTTCAGGTCATGATCTTGTGGTTCCTGAGATCAAGCCCTGTGTCAGGCTTTGCGCTGACAGTGCAGAGCGTGCTTGGGATTTTCACTCTGTTTTTCTCTTGCTCTCTGCCCCTGCCCTACTTGTAGACAAGTGCTCTCTCTCTCCCTCAAAATAAATAAGTAAACATGTGACTCTTGATCTCAGGGTCATAGGTTTGAATCCTACATTGGGAGTAGAGCCTATTCAAAAAATAAAATAAGGGACACTTGGGTGGCTCAGTCTGTTAAGCAGTCAACTTCCGCTTAGGTCATGATCTCGCAGTTCATGAGTTGGAGCTCCACATCAGGCTCTCTGCTGTCAGCACCAAACCCACTGTGGATCCTCTGTCCCTGTCTCTCTCTCCCCCCTCCCTCGCTTGTGCGCTCTCTCTCTCAAAAATAAATAAAATAAGCATTAAAAAGCAATTTAAAAAATAAATAATAAAAAGCAAAGAAATGAAAAGGTGGAAGACTAGATGGTCACTCCCACACTGCCTTACCCTACAGCCACTGCTTGAAAATAAAAGGAAAGAAAGGAACACAGTGAGCACTAAATAGGCATTACCAATTGCTACAGGCTAACTTTTGAGGCTAGTGACCTAATAACAAATTAACAAATAAACAAGTAATGAAGTCTAAGAAAAATAATAAAATAATTATTTACCTTTGGAGTCAGCATTTGGGAACAGCCTGTTCCATGGCACCTTATTTTTGTGTGGAAGAGAAAGCAAGTAGTTTCTAGCTTTTAAATTTATTATACAGTTCAGGTCTTCCTGTGACGGGGATCCAAGAATACCTAACAGATAAAATAATTAGCTGTTAATTATCAAGACCCAGAGAGGCTGATAACACACTATTAGTTATGGGGTAGAATGGATCCTACTAATTGTTTCCTCACCTCATCTCCATGCTTACCTTTTTTTTTTTTTTACATTTATTTATTTTCAAGAGACAGAGACAGACAGAATATAAGTGCTGGAGAGGCAGAGAGAGACAGAGACACAGAATCTGAAGGAGGCTCCAGGCTTTGAGCTGTCAGCATAGAGCCTGATGTGGGGCTCAAACCCACAAACTGCGAGATCAGGACCTGAGCCAAAGTTGGACGCCCAACCAACTGAGCCACCCAGGCGCCCCCTTATTCACAAGTTTTTATAAGAATCTTTAACAATTGAAATCAAGCGAGATTAAAAACTCATATCTAACTTTAAAGAATTATCAGAACTATTCTTCATTTCATGAAGTGACTCTGATGTAAACTAGGGCAGGTGAACAGAGTAAATCTAGTCTCTAAAATGTTCAGTAACCTTACCCAGAATGTGGTTCAGCTGGTCGAGATAATGCTTCCCCGGGAAGATAGGCCTGTTGGACAGCATCTCTGCCAGAATGCAGCCTACAGACCAAATATCAATGGACTTGGTATAGCCCTGCAGTAGGAAGAGAGAAAAGACTAAGAATGATATGTAATGTTATATGACAAGTGAGATCCTCCTACAGTACAGGTACATGGCTCATGGGAATTTTTCCTTCTCCTTTGGCTCTATAATTCAGAAATAAGAAAAAAGAGCATGCAGATACAAATAATAATTTGGCTTTCTTATAAGTTGTTGAACAACCAAGATTACTTGATTTTCTCTCTTCAAAGCTGATTAACTTATTATTATATGAAAATTTCCAAAGTATATTTCATTCCTTTTTTCAAATGATTTGAGAGAAACACTCCTTATAAGCTGAAGCTGGAAAAAGGAAAAGCAGTAACATCCTTGCTTTAGGACATTTGTGGCCCATTTATTCATTCTGAAAACCTGGAAACCAACTCAAAAGAATCACTGCTACATCTCCAGAATATCGTTATACATTTTGCAAATCATTTTCAAAAAAGGCTGAAAACATTTGATCTAGGGGGGAGGGGGGAGAGTACTTGCTGGCTCCATCATATTTTACCAATCCATATTTCTTTTTCTCTTCAGTTTTTAGGTGTAATTTTTCTTTTCTTTTAAAGTTTGTTTATTTTGAGAGAGAGAGAGCAGGCACACATGAGCAGGGGAGGGGAAGACAGAGAATCCCAAGCAGGCTCAGCATTGCCAGCACAGAGCCTGAGCTAAAACCAAGAGTTGGACCCTTAACCAACTGAGCCACCTGGGTGCCCCAGGTATAAATTTTCTTTTAAAGGAATTCTGTAAAAAGACTTGGAATAATAATGTCTAAAGCATACAACAGTGAAAAAAAAGACAGCTGGGTAAAGTGATAAATGGAGGAAAAAAACCTGGTTTTCAAAATCAAACAGAATGATGAGATCTACAGCTATGATAAAATGGGGTTGAATTTCAAGATTATTATTCCCCAAATTCTTGTAATCCAAAATAACTTTTGCTTTGGGCCAAAACTAAATAAAGAGCAACATTTAAAAACTTACAAAAATGAACCAGGGCTCCCTGGAGAAATGGTTGCTCCAAGTCTGGGACAGGGAAAGTACCAGGAGGTAAGCCTAGAGCATTTAGTGCCCCCAATCCCCCCAAAAAGCAAGGAAGTGCTCAAAATGAATGGGAACATGTCAAAGTGACTCCCATTAGAAAATCTGAGACAATCTGAACATCAGATACAGAATGGTGGCTATGGAATAGCCACTGAATAAAATAAACATGAATTAATAAATGGAAAGAATTAAAAGAAGGAATGATAGAGCTGCAAAATCATCACTGGATGGTAAAACTAGTGGTTACAAGTATGATGAAGGTAACTTACACAATTCACAGTATTCCCCACAAATTCCTACTGAACTAATAATAATAATTTTCATAATTAACCACAATTATCACCATTATATGCTGGAGAACCAGAGGACACCACTGAACCAAAAGATAACATGAACTTCACCAACACAGACATAAACCAGATATGCCTCCTGATATGATACACTGAAAACAACACACTGCCGAGTGTGAAGCCTGCCTGAAATTCTCTCTCTCCCTTCCTCAGCTTGGGCACTCTCTCTCTCTAAAACCCCTCAACAACAACAACAAATTTAAAACAAATAAAAAGAGACTAGAGAAACAACGCAATGTGTGAGTCTGGAGTTGGGGAGAGAAGCTATAAAGGTGATTGCTGGGACAATATCCAAAATTTGAATATAAATGATGCATTAGATACTGGATCAGTATTAAATTTCCCACTTTTTAAAAAATTCCTCAGTTTTGATCAGTTTGTGGTCATATTAGGGAACATCCTTCTTCTATGGCAGGGTTTCTCAACCGTGGGACTACTGACACTTTAGGCTAGATAACCCTTTGCTGTGAGGGCTGTCCTGTACACTGTAGGATGTTTAACAGCATCTCACCTCTAACTACTTGATGGACAGTAGGTAGCATTCCTCTCCCAGTTGTGACAACCAAAAATGTCTCCAAACACTGCCAAATGTCCTGAGAAACATGAGAAGTACTGTTCTAAGGAAATACACACTGAAACGCTCAGGGGTAAAGGGGCACATCTACAGCTTACTCTCAAATGACTCACAGGGGGAAAAAGCACACATGAATAGAGAGAGAATGAGAAAACAAATGGGACAAAGGATAAAGAACTGGTGAGTCTGAATCTGAGGTGAAGGGTATTAGAGAAGTTTATCCAGAAGTTCTCCCAAGTGGTCCAGGGTCCCTTGTGGCTTCCCTCTAAGGATCTGAAAGGTAACACTACTTTTGTATTTCTAAGATGTTTCCCTTTTCATTCATTCTCTCACAAGTGTACAAAAAATTTTTCCAGAGACTATGTGACATGAGAGGATACTATGCATGGAATAGGACATCTACAAGATCTGGATAACCCAGTGAACTAGTATTTTCCAAATGCTGATTCCAAAAGCATGCACCAGTGATAGTGTAAGGTAGACCAACGGATTTTAGTAAGACAGTACAAAAAGTTTGGTGGCATGGTTTCAGATTCCACAATTAACCTTTCATTTTGTTGAGTTTCAGTGTAGTATCAAAAGGAACAGCCACAGCAGCTGAAAAGACTAACATACATACCCCCTTTCCCAACTACTATCTGTGTGAAGACTTAAACCAAATCAACCTACTGGCCAAAGGAGTGAGGAACCAGGTGAGATTCCAGCTAAGGTCTATTAGGCCATGTGAATTTGCAAAAATGAAAACAGTGCCCTCTTCTAACTGTAGTGTTTTTGTTGTGGAAAGTAAACATACTTCTTATGAATAAAATTTATGTTAAGAAGGTTTATTATTATTTGGAAATTAATACTTTAAAAAAGTTACAGTGTTAATTTCTACATGGTAAATACTGACAGATAGAACCTACACAGACAAATCTTGCTTAGGGTCTTTGATACTTTTTAAGAGAGTGAATGGGTCTTGGGGCTTGAATGTTTGAGAACCACTGACTTACACTTTTCTTCTAAGTTGGAAACGCTATGAAAATAAAATGTTACACACAGAGCACTCTAGCCTGTCAAAATGGAGACAATATGAGTATAAAAATAAAAAGATGATCATGGATAGCACATATTTCATGAATCCATAATAATGGCTTTTTTAGAAGTTTATTTTGAGAGAGACAGAGGGAACTGAGTGAGGGAGGGGCAGAGAAAGGGAGAATCTTAAGCAGGCTCCAAACTCACAAAACTGCGAGATCATGACCTGAGCTAAAAATCAAGACTCGGATGCTTAATTGACTGCACCACCCACCCACGACTCCTATAATATTTTTTAAAAAAAGGTGGGAGACATAGGAAGAGAAAATGAAAATAGGGAAAGCTCTTCAAAGAAAAATGGCAGCAAATTAATGTGGAAGGAATAATACACTTGGAAAATAACCATTTTGCAACCCCCAATATGATAGATTAGATAGAGGCCAGGAGTCACCAGGGGAAACACCACCCTGGTCGGCCTGCTGGAAAACAGGAGCTCCATACACACGAGTTCCAAGAACCTGCAGGGTTCCTGCCAGAAAAGTGTGACCTACACTGAATCATAAGGAACCAGTTTATACTCTGCAAAGTACTAAAGGTCATGAAGAAGACAGAAAGGGTGAAAGGACTGTTCTAGAGTGAGCACAATACACAAAACTTGATTAGATCACAGAGTGAAAGTAAGACAAAAACAGCTGTAAAAACCTTTTGGGTGGGACCACTGGGATGTCACTAAATTAATGCTGATTGTCTCAGTGTGCTAAGGGTACGATGGCTGTGGGGAAAGGACACTCTCCCCCTTTAATGAGTACAGGTATGCCCCAAAGGGTCTAGCAGTAAAGTAGTTTATGTCGGTGAAGTGTCAGAGAGGTTGACAAAGGGAAGAGAGAAGAAAGGGAGGGAGGCAGGCAGAGACAAAAGCTAGGGAGGGAATAGTAAGATGTTAACAGCTGTTTATCCCAGGGAAGGGATATATGGATGTTCACCATACTCTCAATTCTTCTAAGGGTTTGAAAATGCTCTCAATTAATAAGAAGAAAAAAATGAATACAGCACTAGAAGTAACATTCTCAGGGTAGAGGTGGTATAAATAAAAACTATTTCACACTCAGTTTTCATTAAAGGTAACTCTACAAGCAGGAAGTGCTGGGAACCTTGTGGAACAGAAGCCACCTTCTTTGGTTATTTCCCCCTGGAGGGTAAAGACAGTAGGGGAGTCATCTCAAATTGGGATGGAGGCTGCAAGACCGTGAAGGCACCAGGATACAAAGCACACCGACAGCTCTCCTTTACAACCAGCGGGCACTGCACAAGCGCATGTAAATGCTTCTGGTTTGGAATGGCTGTCATATGGCCAGTCCAAAGAAAGAACCTCCTATTTAGGATTATGTGTAACATAGAATTATGAGAATCAACACGGCACTTTCTTCTCTGAAACATCTGTTACACCAAATCTTTATAATGGAATTTATTTTAATGCAATTTTACTTTTATAACTTAACTGAACAAATATAGATCAAGAATAACTAACTGCTTTAAACAAATTCCATTTCCTCACAAAGCAATTTAGTGTTCATCTCAAGCCCTTCTATTTATAAATGATGGAGGAAGAGAGTGAAGCCCATGGGCTAATTCCCTTTAAGCTTCTTAGTTGGATTTCTGGTTCCTAGAGCAGAGACACAGGCCCTATGTCTACTTTTATTGCCTTTTTTTCATGTACCTTAACATTACACTAACAGCAGATGGTGCTGAAGGAGGTCAAGACAATGTGACTGCCAGCTGACCCTTGAGCTGGTTGTGGACAACAGGAAGCTCCTCATTCCCTCCCCAATCCTTGGGATACATGCTCAGCCCATGGTTACCACAGTGGGTGCCATTTTCAAGGATGCAGCTGTGAGAGAACAGCTGTTGTTCAGACCACCTGGGCAGCATATGTGACAGAACTAGTTAAGACCTGTGTATAAACTTTTAAGTTTTGGCAGGTGAATGAAGAGATCTACTCACTTTGCAGCTGCCCAAGACAAGACTTGTAATAAGTTCCTTTACTTGTTAAAACTACCACGACCAATTTCAAGTGCTCTGCCTCTTCTGTTTCTCCTTGCCCACCTTGTACTGGGGCAGTTTGCAAACCAATGGATAGAATTAAGTTCAAAATCTCATAATTTTGAAATATTGGATGTAGAAGTATGTTGGGCCCAACACTTAATTTCTCAAATCTGACACTTCATTCATATACTATTTGCAAATGATATATTAAAAATACTGAATCTATCTCCACAGCAGCTCTCAGTGCTTGCCCCACCTGGCTTATAAACTTAACAAAGATGTCATATTTCACATTTTCTTGCTTTTTTGAAATAATCTATTTTTTCCACACCTTTCTTCAATTTTACTGAAAAGACACTCTTCATTATTAGACAAATCTGACCTGTACACAATAGCACTGTTCCACCTTCAGAAAACTACGCACTATCGGAGAACCTCTAACAGAGCCAGCCTAGCCTGCACTCAGCTGTGGCAGCAGCAAGTGTAAAAGCTGCCATAGTGAGGACTTAAGGAGAGCTGACCAAAGGCTAGGACAAAAATCATTTATTGTTAATAGTGACCAGACAGGCACATACCCCTATAACACATCAGCACTACTTCAGCTGAGGTGGAGAGGTCAAAACCCATGGCCCAGAAGTCCAATGCTGACCTAGAGATTAAGATACCACCTTGGTTCTGGGCCAGAGAGGCCAAGCCTCAATCCAAGCAGACATAGCCTTCCAAAGTTCTTTTGCTTTCTGGTTTCCTTTTTATGCAAACCTGATCCTTACCTTGGAATTCAACATAATTTCCGGAGCCCTGTACCAACGTGTAGCTACGTACTCCGTCAGGAACCCTGTGTGATCATGGTCCGGATCTGCAACGCGGGCCAAGCCAAAGTCACAGATCTAAGAGAGAAAAAAAAATGGGACACCTTAGAGATTCTAGTGAAATTAATATCAAAAGATCATCAAAATAAAAAAGATAATAGCAATAATGATAAGGCTAAGTAGTTGCTGCCACTCCTATGTGGCAGATACTTAGCTGGGAATTCTATATACTCATTCTTACTTAATTCTTACAACAACCTGAGAGGCAGTGATGACCATCCACATGTCAGAGATGAAAAACAGGCTGGAGGAGTCTGTTAAGAGGTATCTTCACTTTTCATTATCTGCTTATCCCACGGTAATTTCACTTAGGTCACTTGACAAAAACTGTTCTGGGTAAAAATTAAGTTACCAGAAACTGTCCAGGGTCCTTTCTCCCGCATTCTCTTGCTGGCATTCCCAGATTCATCACTGTCAGATCAGTTCAACTTACATTTGCCTTGTTTCTGAGATTTCATTCCTGCTATTCTTCCACCTGTTCCGTAAATGCAGGTACTTCCAAAGATTTTTTCCACTTCCTTCCCTTCCATGTATTCAAACCCATTCCCAAAACTTTAAAAGATGCTTCATATACGAAAGATGAATCTTTTTGTAGGTAAGTATCTGGATTATAATTTCTCCTGACTCACAAAGTACCTGCTGGCCTTTCATCATCTGGTCATCCAATACTTTAGTGCTACTCCAATTTCCAACATATATAAAATATCTGTATAATACTATACTATCAGTATATACTATATCAATATATATTATAGAACTATAATATACAGTTGGCCCTTGAACAGCATGGGTTTGAACTGTGCAAATCTGCTCATACATGGATTTTTTTCAATAAATATATTGGGAAATTTTTTGCAGATCTGTAACAATTTGAAAAACTCACAGATAAAACCACACAGCCTAGAAATATAAAAAAAATTAAGTTAGGTATTATTGCAGGAATACAGTATATAATACACATAACATACAAAGTAGGTGTTTAATTGCCTATTGATATTATCTAAAGCTTCCTTCCAATCAACAGAAGGCTATTAAATTCTGGAGGAGTCAAAAGTTATGCAGATTTTTGATTGTGTGTCTGTTGGGGGGGGTGCAAATCGGAACCCCTAATCTCTGTGTTGTTCAAGGGCTAACTATACTTAGACCCATACAATTGCAGTATATTCTGATTCCTTGGCATCTGAGGAACTGAGAAAGAGACATATTAATAAAGACAGTCCAGAGTACAGTACAAAGCAGCTTGGAAACAAATTGTTTTAGAAGCTTACTGTTTTAATTTGGCTAAGAAATTAAAAGGGCCTGAGCTGAGGCCATTAAAAATGGAGATGAGAAAAGGACAGGCCTAAGAGATACTCATAGGACTTAAACGGATGGACAACAATCTCTGCTTAAATATCACATAGTTTAGTGCTTCAATAATTCAGAAAGATTCAGAAAGCTCTCATCTACCTCACAGATGCCTTCTAGCCTCGGACACTGGCATCACCACATGGTACCTCTGACAAGTGGTATGTATCTGTGCTGAGTGATCTCCATCAACATGCTGTATCTTCAGAAAGAACAAATATCGCATCTGCTTCTCTCATTGCTCTTCCATAGATCATTTTCTAGGTGTACTCTCAGAGTTGCATAGTGAGGAAATCCTAGGTCCTACTCCATAGCTCTACAGCCAACTTTGGTCATTGTACACTCATAACTTCAGCTTATGTGACCTTCACCATACGTACCTTTCAAAGCTGGCTTTAATGTCATTACATTCCTAATAGTCATGGGCCTATCAGAGAATCTGGATGAGGTATGGCATAAGCTTGTATGTGGGATCACAGAAAGTTGTAACTTTGGCCTGGCTGGTCTTAGGCTTTCCATGTATCTGGCACCCTGTTTGTTTCTTTCCAGCATTTTCTACCAATTCCAGTGACATGAACTGCAGGAAGACTTCCCAGTAACCGTGCACAGGAGGTTTGCTAGCAACATGGTCCTATTTGTGGCATGATTTCCAACTCAGAGAAGCAACTACTGACTGATTTCTTCTTACATCCGAAGTGAGTCCTCTAAGACATTTAGAGCCATCACTCGCCATGTTGCCCCACAACCAATCCATTTCAATTCTGTGGCTTGAACTTTTGAATCTATCTGTGACCCATAGTTTCTTTTTTTTCAAGTCTAACACTTCATCTGACTTAAATTCAACCAAAGATCACAGTCTGCTTTCTGTTGTATAAATGGACACCTAAAAGCCACATTTTGAATTGTAAAGAGAATACTGCTTCTTCTCAGCAGAACAAAACCAGCATAAGCTCCAGACCATGGCCACAGATCTTTCACCACTCCCTATGCCTGGTGTCACACAAATTAGATGGGTTCAGATTTGATACATGGCTTTTCACTGGCTAGTTGAATAAAAAAATAAGTCTCAAATAGATCAGGCAGACTTATATTCTAAAGAAGACCATACCACTAAAACCCATCCTCCATGCTCTTCTTATAAGGTCTTTGAACTTGTATCAAGAGGGTAGGGCTCCTTCCCTCCTCTTGAATCTGGGCAAACCTTTGTAACAGCCTTAATCAAGAGAATATAGTAAAAGTGATACTTTGTGACTTTTGAGGCTACATCATAAAATGCAACATGGTTTCCATCTGGCACTTTTCTGGGGAATTTGGAACCCTCTGGCCACCTTAGGAGGAAACCTAGGACATGTGGGCTACCTGTGGGTGTTCCAGGTGACAGCCAGTATCAATTGCCAGGTATGCACAAGAGGATTTCAGCCCTTACCTTTGTGTCTTCTAGCTGAGGTCCAGATATGAGAACAGAGAGCAGTCATCACTGCTACCCCTTGACTAAATTCCTGACCCACAGAACTGTAAGTTAACACATGATTATTGTTTCAGATCATTTTCTTTTCAGGTTGTTACAGAGCAAAAACAGCTAACAGAGTTGGTCATGGACACAGTGCTTGTGATGGGATAGGCAACCTTTGAGGAGACCTTGTTGAAGTGATACTGGAACACTGAAGAAATGCTAACTATGGAAAGACCTGGGGGAAAGCCAGAGCAAAACCGTAAAGAATCTAGCTAGGCAAATGTGAAGTGGCAACTGAACCTGAAACCTCCTAAAATGGCTGTCAAATTGGCTGCTTCTACATCTCAACTGCCATGGCCTTAACTGAGATTCAGTTTAGTTTGTCTGGAATTAGGGAGACTAGATTTTAACCCCCTGCAAGCTAATTCATCCTCTAAATTCCTGCCTAATTGTTGTTTCTAAAATATGTCACTTTTCTGGCTCAAAAATGAACCAATCCCTTCTGTCTACTGAACGAAACCCAAATTCTTTAAGTGTGACTTTTAAGACCATTCACATGCTACCACCAAACTACCTTCCTGATCTCATCTCTCCCATCACATCAGCTGCCCACATCTGCTCCTACTGACTCCAGACTACACCTGCTTCTATGACCTGACTATGCAATGACCTCTCCCCAGTGCCCTATCCATGCCATTCCTTTACCCTAACACTCCAGCTTGAAAGTTCTCTCTTCTGAGAAATTTCCTAAAAATCAAGACCACACCCACCCAAGAGCTGACTGCTCACTTTTCTAACTCCTCTAATACTCTGTCAAAGGTATATTAAAGTACATACCACAGTCTATGATAGTTAGCTTTGCACATGCCCATCTCCCCAGCTAAAACAGAATTAAGTCCCTAGAAAAAGGCAACACCTGCCTTGCTTGTTAATCCTATCGTATACATGGAGGGCTCCCCCCTCAGCATTTGATCAATAAATGCCTTAATTATTATTTTTAATTTTAAAATATTTATTCATTTATGAGGGACAGAGTGTGAGCAGGGTAGGGCAGAGAAAGGGAGACACAGAATTCAAAGCTGGTTCCAGGCTCTGAACTGTCAGCACAGAGCCCGATGTGGGGCTCGAACTCACAGGCTGTGAGGTCATAACCTGAGCCGAAGTCAGACACTAATCCACTGAGCCACCCAGGTACCCCAATAAATGCCTTACTTTAAATGTTTATAGGAAACACATCAACTGGGGTGGATTAATTCACAGATACTCTAAGAGTGACCATTTTTTTTTTACAATATCTGAATTACTGATAAGCTCTTAAAAAAAATCAAGGGGTGCCCAGGTGGCTCAGTTGGTTAAGCATCCAACATCAGCTCAGGTCATGATGCTCTTACTATTCATGGGTTCAAGCCCTGCACTGGGTTCTCCACAGTCAGCGAAAAGTCTGCTTCCAATCCTTTGTCTCCATCTATCTGCCTCTCCCTTGCCTTCTCTCAAAAGTAAACAAACTTTAAAAATAATCAAGGTACAGTTACCAAGGTTAAATCTTATGTTAAATAATATTAGTAGAATTACACCATTCAAGGTGGCAATATTAAGGAAGGGAAGGGTAGGGGCACCTGGGTGGCTCAGTTGGTTAAGCATCCAACTTCAGCTCCGATCATGATCTCACAATTCATGGGTTCAAGCCCCGCATCAGCCTCTGTGCTGACAGCTCAGAGACTGGAGCCTGCTTTAGATTCTGTGTCTCTCTTGTTGCCCCTGAAAAGCTCATGCTGTCTCTCTCCGTCTCAAAAAATAAATAAAAACATTAAAAAAAAAAAAAAAAAAAAAGGAAGGGAAGGGTTGCCTGGGTGGCTCAGTTAAGTGTCTGACTCTTGATTTTGGCTCAGGTCATGATCCCGTGGTTCTGAGATTGAGCCCTGTGTTAGGCTCCATGCTTGGGAATCAAACCTGCTCAAGATTCTCTCTCTCCCTTTCCTCCTCTCCACTCACTTTCTCTCCCACTACCTCCCACCCCCAAAAAAGGGAAAATTTAAAACTGGAATTACTAGCATTCCTTTAGTAGGAAAGACAACATAACCCTATCAGCTGAATGCTATAATATGCAGCAGATCTATTTTCTTATAATTAAAACTAAAGGTGCAGTTGTTCTTTCTCATCCTCTCACTCAAGGAAATCAGTCCTAAAGTTTTTAAGCAGGGTCATGTGACATTAAGGGTCTCTGTGGGAATGGGAGAAACTCAGCAGCTCAGTGGGGTAGGTAGCACCCAAGTAGAGTTAAAGGGGAGCTCCAGATCAAGACATGGTCTAGGTGTGAGGTGAAGAGGGTACTTATGCGGGGAGGCAGCAGCACTCTTCCCAGGTATTGGAGTCTGAGCAAGGTGAGCATCCAAGCCATGGGTTATACTGCACAAACCAGTTATTTCACTGGAAGTTGCAAAATGGTGACTTTTCTAATTCTATTATTTCTTCTGCATTTACTAGCTGGCATTCTCAACTGGAACCTTGATGTGTACCCTGATACATAAATCCCACTGGAAAGACAGGAAAAATGTTTAATCCCTTTCCTTTAGTTACAAATTTCAGAATAGTGAGTTGGTGTCAAGAGTAACCTTCTTTATTATTATTTGTAACCCCCTCACGTAGTACAGGGCATAGAACCAGCAGGCTCTCAAAAATTACTGGTTATAATTTAAAAAACAGAGATGTGGGGTTTAGAGCTCTCAAAGATCCCACAACTCCACTCACGGTCATCTGTGGGGAAAAAAAAAAACCTCATATGATTAAAAAAAAGTTAATGCCATAACAATGAAGACTAGCCAAATTTATATGGCATTAACCAAAAAATTACCAAGGCTATTAAAAAAAAACTAGTAATATTTATTGTAATCCTACAGAAAGCAAGATATAAACCAGCAGGATATGGTACAAGAAACAAAATTACCTGTAGCATTCCTACTACTTGGTTACTTTTTTGGGCTGTGTAAACTGAGATTTATTAAACAGAGAAAGCCCCAAGGATAGGTTTCATTTCATATCTTCCCGAGTCCTCTTTCCCAGGCACACCCAGAACCACAAACACTATGATCCTAGCATCCTGAGACTCTATGAGTTCTGTGCACTCAGTCTAAGCAAACATCAAGGACAGAAACTGCTAGAGACCTCATTCCACTGGAAGTTCCACTAGAAATATGTTAGCAGAATCTCCAAACAGGATCTATGACCCTTGTGTTTCTGTGGCCCTTGAGAAACAGGGAGTCTATAAGAGAGGCTCCCAGAAAAGTTCTAAGAGGTCAACATCTACTTGTCTCAAGGCTTTAGATAACAAGTGCAAAGTGTGTTTATGGAAGCGAAAAAGAAATCTTAACTGCTATTGCCATGGACTGATGGAGAGTCCAAAATTAAAGGTCCAAGACATTGATAACAGCTGATATCCTGAGGGCTCAAGAGTAGGAAATACTTTAGTAACACAGAAGCCAACAGAAAAAGGAAGAAATGACATATATAATTGTCTACTTGAAATTTCAGAAAACCCTAAATAGCAAGAGATGAGTAAGATCACAGGTTACAAACTTTCTAAGCACACGAGCCTGTAGTATAGGCATGATGGTCACCCCAAGGTTTGGAGGAATGATGGATACACAGTGATTTCAGAGCTCAAGCACTTGTGCTCTTTCAATCCTCATGTATGCACCTGAACTGTCACTGTGCCCTAACCTGCCTTTAGGACATGTCCACCATGACAAATCAGAGACAACATATCATACTCATCTTTACAAATGAGATTCTCTCCTGACTATTTATATCTATGTGAATGTACACCCCATATGTACATTTCAAAATGTAGGTGAATTGTACTACTGTAAATATCTAAATTATCCTATTATGTTTCTGAGTCTGTGTGTTACCCTGGCTTTTGAAACAATACCTGTATTGTGCAGATGGACAACACAGATATATTAATGTGGGTGTAAATTTTAATGAGCAGACAATAAATGGCCCTAGATAAAGACGAGCCACAAACAATGAACAGACAACAAAGTAGTATGGTTCTGTTTTTGTCTTAAGGATGAGCATTTTCTTTCTTTTTTATAAGATCTTTATTTTACTTTTAATTTTTTAACATTTTTATTATTGAGAGACAGAGACAAAACACGAGCATGGGAGGGGCAGGGAGAGGGAGACACAGAATCTGAAGGAGACTCCAGGCTCTGAGCTGTCAGCACAGAGCCCAATGCACGGCTCAAACTCACACATCATGAGATCATGACCTGAGCTGAAGTCAGACACTTAACTGATTGAGCCACTCCAGTGCCCCAAGTATTAGCATTTTCAAACACAAGAGTCAATGTTTCCCAGAAATACTATATTCTGAAAATAGTGATTGAGAATGTTTCTCCAAAAACAAAAATAATCTGTCATAATAGAGTTGTGATAAGAAATAGAAAGAAAAAAGAAAAAAAAAGGAGACATAAAAATAATGTTTTTCAAGAAAATCACTAAGAGCCAACAAAGTATGGCCATTCCTATAAGCAGCTTCATTCCTTTTGTGCTCACCTGACTTTTAGGTACACAGATACATGGAAAGGATCTGCTTACACCCCATGTAAGGAGTATATTAATCTAACTGTAGGATCCCAAGAGATGACAGAGGTGAACCCAACTGTATCTAATATAGGAAGCTACCCTCTACCACCTTTCACAGAATGTTGGACACCCTGTTTTAAACACTCAATGAGAGCAAATAAGCTATCTGGTCACCTACTAACAGAACCCAATACTTTTTTTCAGATAGTTTCAGAAGGTTCTCAATGATCTACTGCCAAACAATATCATCATGCCTGAGAGAGCCACTCCCTTAGTGAAAACCTGCTCATTCATCTTTGGAGGGCCAGCATGGAAGCCACAGTCTTCCTGACCCCTCTCAAAGCCCCAGATAGAACCCACCTTTCTCCTTTGTATCTGTATACCAATTCTTTCAGTATATCAGTTATAGCAGATATTATAACAATCATCTGTTGTTTATCAGACTTCTGACCTATCAGTTTAGAGATTGCAGGAACAGACATTCCCCCTTCTTCCTTCTCACAGGAATGTCTGTTAAACAGAAGTCCAAGAAATGATCGTTGCTATACATCTAAATACACTTTTTAGACGACTTTATTGAGATGTAATTCACATACCATACAATTCACCCAGTTAAGGCTTACAAGTTGATAGTTTTTGGTGTTATAATCACAAGGCTACACAACCATTACCATCAACCAATGTTAGAACATTTCTGTAACCACAAGAAGAAATTCTGTACCCATCAGCAGTCTGCCTATTCCTCCCCAATCTCACCAGTCCTAGGCAACCACTAATCTACTTCCTGTTGTTACATATTTGTCTATTCTAGACATTTCACATAAATAGAATCACACAATGTGTGGTCTTTTATGACTGGCTGCTTTCACTTATATAATAGTTTTCCAAGATTCATCCACATTATAGCATGTATCAGCACTCTATTCCTTTTTATTCCATTGTATGGATCTATCACTTTTTAACTTTTTTTTTTTTGAGAGAGAGAGAGAGAGGGAGGGAGGAGGGAGAGAGAGAGAGAAAGAAAAGGGAAGGAGCAGAGAGAATCCCAAGTAGGCCCCAGTCTGTCAGTGTGGAGCCTGATGTGGGGCTTGATCTCACAAACAGGGGAGATCATGACCTGAACTAAAATCAAGGGGTGGAGGCTCGACTGACCAAGTCACCCAGGTACCCCTGAATATTCATCATCATATGGACATTCAAATTATTTCCACTTTTTTTTTTTTTTACTATTATGCTACTCTAAATATTTGTATGTTAGTTTCTGTGTGGGCACATTTTCATTCTACTTAGTTATACACCTGCAAGTAGAATCCTCACCGATGTTTATCATCTGACTTTGATTACAGCCATCTTAGTGTGATAAACTGTTATCTCATTGTGGTTTTGACTTGCATTTCCCTACCTACTCAGGATTCTAAGCATCTTTTCATGTACTTACTGGCAACGTGTGTAACTTCTTTTGAGAAATGTCTATTCATATCCTTTGCCCTGTATTAAACTGGGTTATTTATCTTTTATCGTTGAGTTATGAAAGCTTTTTATATTGTAGATAAAAGTCTCTTAACAGACACATGATTTACAAATATTTTCTCTCATTTTGTGGGTTGTCTTTTCACTTTCTTGATGGTTTACTTTTTTAAAAATTTACTATTATTTATTTAATGTTTATTTTTGAGAGGGGGGAGAGGCAGAGAGGGAGACATAGAATCTAAAGCAGACTCCGGGCTTTGAGCTTGTCAGCACAGTGCCCAACGTGGGGCTTGAACTCAAGAACTGTGAGATCATGACCTGAGTCAAAGTCGGATGCTTACCCAACTAAGGCACCCAGGCACCCCTCCTGATGGTTTATTTTGTTAAAACGGGTTCCAAATCTAGATTAAATCCAATTTTCCCCCTTTCGTTGCCTTTGCTTTTGGTGTCATGTCTAATAGGATTTATCTAACACAAAATTGCAAAAACTCACTTCTGTGTTATCTGAGCCTATTCTAGTGTAGCTCTTAAATTTAGGTCTTTGATCTGTTTTGTGTTTTTGTACATGGCAGGAGTATATATCCAATTGTCCTAGCACCATTTTTTGAAAAGAATGATCTTGGCACTCTCATGAAAAATCAGTTATCATAAGCATATGGGTTTATTTATTAACTCTCAATTTTATTCCATTTATCTATAATGCCCACTCTTTATTTATTTATTTATTTATTTATTTTGAGAGACAGTACCAGCAGGGGAGGGTCAGAGAGAGAGGGAGACACAGAATCTGAAGCAGGCTCCAGGCTCTGAGCTGTCAGCACAGAGCCCAACACGGGGCTTGAACCCACAAACCATGAGATCATGACCTGAGCTGAAGCCGGATGCTTAACCGACTGAGCCACTCAGGTGCCCCTATAATGCCCACTCTTATGCCAATATCATAGTGTCTTGAATATAAAAGCTTTGTAGTAAGTTTTGAAATCAAGAAGTGTGTGCTCTCCAACTTTGTTCTTTCATAAGATTATTTGGCTATTTTGGGTCTCTTAAGTTTCCATATACATTTCAGAATCAGCCTATCCAAGCCACCTGGAGCTTTGACACAGTCACCTTGCTATGTAGACCAATTTGGGGAGCATGGCTATCTAGACAAGAATAAATCTTGCAATCAATCCATAAACACGGAATATCTTTCCATTTATCTAGTTCTTCTTGAATTCATACTATTTTTATCGGACTGAATCCAAACCCTTTCATATCTAATACATCTGTAGATTTCCCTCATTTATTAGCACAGATACTATTAAAACAAAATATATGTACACAAATGCTGCTCATTTTTAAGAGAACTCCCTATTTGTTGGGAATACCTTATTTAGGCATTAAAGTACTTAAAATTAAGTTTGGTGCTGTTTTCTTAGTATGGGTTTTTTTTCTGTTTTTGTTTTGTTTTGAAAGAGGGAGCAAGTCAGTAAGGGGTGGGGGGGGGGAGGGGTGAGGAGGGACTCACCTGAAGTGGGGGGGAGAGAAGGAGGGACTCACCCAAAGTGGGGGGATGGGGGGAGGAGGAGGGACTCACCCAAAGTGGGGCTCATGTTTTACCCAAAGCAGGGTTCACCAGAAGCAGGGCTTGAGCTCCCAAATGAGGGACTCAAACTCATGAATCATGAAATCATGACCTGAGCTGAAGTCAGAGGCTTAACAACTGAGCCACTCAGACATCCCTTTCTGAGCGTTCTTTGTATAAAATTTATTGAATAAAAAGGTTGCCAATGAAATGGATGATTTTTAAACTTACACATAATGCACACGATCCTGCTTTTATATATGTAAGCATAAATGTACACATAGATGTAAAAGCATAGCAAAAACTTTGGAAGAAAACACACCAATATGTTACAGTGGTTACCTCTGGAGAGGAGGAACGATGGCATGATGAAGAGGACTAGCACTCATTATTTACATTCTTTGTTTTTAAGCTATAAAAATGTTTTTATTTATTTCTAGTGTAATTTTAAGTACGAATGACAACATAAATATACCCCAGTGAAAGAGTTTTTCCAACAGTATCACCCTCAGAGTAAATAACCTAGCTGACCTTGAGATCGCAGGTGGTGTTGAGCAGCAGGTTGGAAGGTTTGAGGTCACGGTGCAGTACATTAGCTGAATGGATATATTTTAACCCTCTGAGGATCTGGTAAAGAAAATAGCAGATATGGTCGTTGCTGAGGTGTTGTGTCTTCAAGAGCTTGTAGAGATCTGTTTCCATGAGGTCCTGTACTATATATCTGTTTGGACAGGTTAAGGTAACACACCAAGTATCTGGTTACATGTATGGAACTAAAAACAAAATGAACCCTCTCCCTAAATGGTCATTATATCATGAGGCCTACAAGGGAAATGAGAAACTGATGAAACTTGGTATATCTCTATGAAAGGAATCTAAAGTAGTTAACTCCTTCTTAGGTCCTGTGACAAAATAGGCATTAATATCTGTCCGATGTGCCCAATAACAGGCATAGACTGAACTGAGACAGGCTGTTATGGAAATACTGGCCAATCGTGAAGTCTCAGTCTCATAGTCCTGCAAGGTGACCATCATCAACAAACCCTTTCCAAGAATTACTGGAAAGGGAGGTGGCCAGCAAACATCATACTCTCTGGTCCAGCAATGACTTGTAATGCTGTTTGTAATGTTTTTACCTCCCTTCTTGTCCCCGATCCTTAAGAATCAGCCATAAAATCTTTAGAAATACAGACCTAGAACACATCACTACTAAATTCAGCTATGTGCTTGACTCTTCAATTAACATTAAGATCCTAAATACAAGAGAATATTGGGAAGTCATGCTAAGGAGCTCATGCTGGTTTTGTTCCCCTTGCTTTCTTGACTATCCATGTATCCACGCCATCCAGAATGTTATGTTCTCTATGGCTGACTTCTTTCTTATAGAAATTAAATTATAAAACCCTTTAGCTTTTAACTTTACCATATTATTATTTCATTAGAAGTGTTTTTGCATTCTTCATTTCTGTGTATTATAAACATTACTGTATGTCCCCTACAGATTCATGGGATTCAAAGGAAACAGGATTTGAAAACTTGTCATCTCGAAAGAGACTTGATTTTCCAAGCAAAGGTAAAGCAGGACAACAGGTGGTAGCAGCAGGAGGCATTTCACTTAAAATAAATAGCACTAGAGCCCGATAATAGAGCAGTTTAAAAATGAAAAGGGCTGCTAGAGACAGTGAGCTAGCTGCCTGCCTGCCTGTCTTCGGAGGGGCAGAATGCATATTGAAGAAAAGGGGTAGGAATGCTATACTAGCCTGAACAGCAACTTTTTTTCTTGGCAGACCCTCTTCAGTATACTTACCACTTCTGTCTTTCAAATATAGTCTTTACCCAGGTAGTGTCCTCTGGACTTGCTTAGTCCAGATTTCTAAATGTTGGTCATAATTAATAACATAAATTCAGAGCTGAGTCAGCTTTAAAGATCCTGAAGGCTAGGACCTTAATTCTAAAGATGAGAAAACAGATCTAGAGGTGAATGACATTGTCTAAGATCAGGACAGTCTGGGTTTGAGCAGGTGATATCCAAAACATCCACTTTCTTAGTCTACTGGTCATTTCTTTTTACCATAACAAACCATACCTTGAACAGAAAAAAAAAATGACTGAAAATGGTGTTAAGATTCTCCCTAACTACACTTAAAGTTTTTACTGAAACAGAGAAAATACTGGATTTGCCAAAAGACACTAAAAATAGTTACTGACAACTGATAAAATGAATCAAAGATAAAAATTACATAAATCTTATAGTAAATAGCAAGCAGATTACAATTTCCCTTCTAATGTGCTTTATATATATATTTCCTTTACTCTGATAAGTCCAGGCATTTCAAGTTACATTTATTTAACAAGGTGACCAATCAGTGGAGTCAGTTGCCTGAAAAGGATACACATCTTTCATTTGCTCGATGGTTGGCGCTCGAATAATATCATTGATTCCAATAATGTTCTCATGTCTGAAGCGCAGTAAGATTTTTATCTCTCTCAGGGTTCTCTGGCAGTAGGTCTGGTGCTCAAAAGGACTGATTTTCTTGATAGCTACTCGAACTTTGTTGACATTATCATAAGCAGAGCTAAAAAAAAAATAGGGGGAGAGATGGCATTTAAAATAGTTCTCAAAACACCTTGGCAGAAAGAATGAAAATCAGTAATTAAATATTAACACATAGGGTAAATACTTGTTTCATACACATGAAGTTATGTATATTACCCACAAAAAAATCCCCAAGTTAGGAAGGATGCAGCTGGCACGATATAGCACATATTCAATCTCAAACTAATTAGAAGGTCCAGCCCTGGTAAATGTGTAGATGCCCACAGTCAAAAGCCCAGGTTCATGGGTTTATGCCACACATGCACACACTAAATATTTTCCCACTGTTTTTAACAGCAAGTGCATTCTGGTGAGAGTAATCATTTGTTCTCCAAAACAACTTCCTATTGTTGCATCAGATTCCTCTGACTCAACAGAAACATCCAAATAACCATCAACCACATCTTTATCCCAAACAGAAAAGGACCCAAGAGGATGCCTTGATTGCTTGCATCTATTGTGTCTTACTTGCAAAATGACAGGACTCTTCTTTTTTTAAAAGAAACTATTTCAAGTAATCAATTTGTGTAGGCTCATACAGTTCGAGGACTGACCTTCATATAAATGATAAGCAAATTATTCTTGAAGAAAAATGATGGCTCTATATGTATTAAAATGGCATTTAACCATAAACCACAGAAGCCTTTGGGGGGGGGAATCACATTTTAAATACAGTATTAACAATACTTCGTAAGTTTAAAATTTACTATAACATCTTAAGCACTAAAAAACTTTACCCTTCAAAGCTCTTCATATACTTAACTACATTTTGTCTTCATAATGCTTTTAAAAGTAGGGGACAGCAGTGTTTTTACATGCATTGTCCAGGTAACATTCCCATAATTATATAGAGGAAAATTCATTTACCCAAAAAAACTAATCTCCCTAGGCCCGCTTTTTCCAAAGTATCTTAGGCTTACATCCTTCCTCAGGTCAGTCCTCTTTGTATCTCTCTACCTGGGTACATGCTGCATTGATAGGTTGCCACCAACAGTTGTGCCTGACAGCTCAACTAAAGTGCTGCTCAAATTGTGGTCCCCAGACACCTGGAATCAGGGTCATTCGTGTTAAAAAAAAAAAAAAAAAAAAAAAAAAAAAAAAAAAAAAAAAAAAAAAAAAAAAAGCTTGTTCCTGGGCTTCATCCTAGGCCTTCTTTAAAAAAAAAAAAATTAATTCCAGTAAAATTACATTACTTACAGGTGTGCAAAAGATTGGTTCAACAATTCTATATATTACTCAGTGCTCATCAAGGTAAGTACCCTTTCACCCATTGCCCCATCCAACCACCTCCCTCTGGTAACCACCTGTATTTTCTCTATATTTAAATAGAGTCTTGGGGGTCAGGGCAGGGAAGAGCTCTATTTTTTTTGTCTCTTTCTCTGTTCATTTGTTTTGTTTCTTAAATTCTACATATGAATGAAATCATGGTATTTGTCTTATTTCACTTATCAGCATGCCTTCTAGACTCCTCCAAACGACAAGGTTTCATTCTTTTTTATGGCTACTTGAGCAATATTCCATGGTGTGCGCATGTGCACAGACACACACACACACACACCACACTTTCATCCATTCGTCTAATATTGATGGACATTTTGGTTGCTTCCATAGGCTGGCTACTGTAAATAATGCTGCAATGAACACAGGGGTGCATATGTCTTTTCAAATTAGTGTTTTCATATTCTTTGGTTAAATATCCACTAGTGAAATTACTGGATCATATGGTAATTCTGTTTTTAATTTTTTTGAGGAACCTCCATACTGTTTCCCACAGTCTTTTCTTTTTTTTTTTTTTCTTTTCCTTTTTAAAAGAAATTTAACCAAAATATTTGGGTACTCTTACAACAAAACCTATAAAGTATTTTTCAAAAGAGTTCCAGGGGAGTCTGGCTGGCTCAGTCAGAAGACTATGTGACTCTTGATCTCGGGTCATGAATTCAAGCCCCACGCTGGGTGTAGAGATTACTAAAAAATAAATAAACTTAAAAAAAGAGAGAGAGAGAATTCCACAGCTGTTACACAGGGCTGCCAGTTCTTTCCAAGTTGACCCTTAAGGTCTGACTTAATCGAATTCCAAGCAGAAGCAGTAATAATTATGCCTTCAAATTTATGATGAATTTTAATCTTGAGTGTTACTACTATCTTATGATCAATATTCTATTTAATATTTCTATAAGAGCTTTTCATTAAAAAATTTTTTTTAATGTTTTTATTTATTTTTTTAAGAGAGAGAGAGAGAGCATGAGGAGGGGAAGGTCAGAGAGAGACGGAGACACAGAATCCGAAGCAGGCTCCAGGCTCAGAGCTAGCTGTCAGCACAGAGCCTGATGCGGAGCTTGAACCCATAAATGTGAGATCATGACCTGAGCCAAAGCCAAATGCTTAACTGACTGAGCCACCCAGGCGCCCCAAGAGCTTTTCATTTTAATAAATATCAGTACCTGGGGGTGCCCAAGTGGCTCAGTCGGTTAAGTGTCTGACTCTCAGTTTCAGCTGAGGTCATGATTTCATGATATGAGAGCTGGAATTCTATGTTGGGTTTTAAGCTGACAGCGCAAAGCCTGTTTGGGATTCTCTTTCTTCCTCTCTTTGTTCCTCCCCTGCTCATCTGTGTTCTCTCTCTCTCACACAAAATAAATTAAAATAATAATAATAAAAAATAAATATCAATATCAGTAAAATAAGTATCAGTCTGCTGACTGAAACAATGAAAAAGCAGGGAATAAGATATTGCTTTTTGTTTCTTAAAGTAAGAGCCAGAGATATAAAATAGTAAATGGGTTTATTCTCAAGTCTGTGCTCCTATAATAGTATTTGTTGGTCTACTTATTCTGAGAATTACTGATGCATTTGTATGACTCCATCACAAAACTGTTATAGGAGGCCCCTTATCTTACTCAACTTCAATTATCTCACATTATCATTAATATATTGGACTCAGGGGGCACCTGGGTGGCTCAGCTGGTTAAGTGCCTGACTTTGGCTTAGGTCACGATCTTACGGTTCATGGGTTCAAGTCCTGCATTGGGCTCTGCACTGATGGTGTGGAGCCTGCTTGGGATTCTTTCTCCACTCTCGCTTTCTCTCTCTCTCAAAATAAATAAATAAACTTAAAAAAATATGTATACATATCTATATCTATATATAGACAGACATAGATATAGAAATATAGGGGCACTTGGGTGGCCCAGTTGGTTAAGGTCCAACTCTTGACCTCAGTTTGGGTCATAGTCTTGTGGTTTCGAGATCCACACTGGGTTATGCACTGTCAGTGTGGAGCCATCTTGGGATTCTCTCTCTCCTCTCTCTGTCCTTTCCCTGCTCATGCTTGCTTGCTCTCACTCTCTCTCTCTCAGAACAGATCAAAAAACTTAAAAAAAAGTTTAAGGGGCTCCTGAGTGGCTGTCAGTTAAGCATCTGACTCCTGATTTCAGATCAGGTTATGATCTCATGGTTCATGGGTTCAGGCCGCATATCGGGCTCTGTGTGGACAGCATGGAGCCTGCTTGGGATTCTCTCTCTTCCCCTCCCCTGCTCTCTCTCTTAAATAAACTTTGAAAAAATTATTTTTAAACAAAATATACATATTGTACTCAGGTACCCCCAATACGTCGAAATGAAATATTACTTCCTTTCCCCCCCAAAGATTTTAAAAAAATATTTATTTACTTTTGAGAGAAAGAGCAAGTGCAAGTAGGAGATGGGCAGAGAGACTGGGATAGAGAGAATCTCAAGCAGGCTCCACACTATCACCACAGAGCCTGACACAGGGCTCAAACCTACAAACTGTGAGATCATGACTTGAGCCAAAATCAAGAACTAGACACTTACTTAACTGAGAAACCCAGACATCCTTTGTTTTATTTTATTTTACTTTATTTTATATTTTGAGAGTGTACACATGCAAGTCCAGGAATGTGAGAAGGAGCAGGGGGTAAAGGGAAGAGGAGGGAGAATCTTAAGCAGGTTCCATTCTCAATGAAGTTCCCAATGGGGAGCTCAATCCCAGGACTCTGGGATCATGACCTGAGCTGAAATTAAGAGGTGGATGCTCAAATGACTGAGTAACCCAGGCTGTCCTCAAAGATTTTATTTTAAAGTAATCTCCACACCCAACATGAGGCTTGAATCCACAATCCTAAGTTTAAGAGTCACATGCTTTAGGGGCGCCTGGGTGGCTCAATCGGTTAAGCCTCCGACTTCGGCTCAGGTCAGATCTCACGTTTGTGGGTTCGAGCCCTGCGTCAGGCTCTGTGCTGACAGCTAGCTCAGAGCCTGGAGCCTGCTACCGGTTCTGTGTCTCCTTCTCTCTCTGCCCCTGTCCCTCTCATGCTCTGTCTCTCTCTCTCTATCAAAAATAAATAAAACATTAAAAAAAAATTTTTTAGAGAGTCACATGCTTTATTGACTAAGCCATCCAGATGCCTGGAAATATATATTTCCTTAAATAAAAGAATCACTACTCAAATCTTATTTTGCTTTGGTTTGCTGCATGAAGGCCTAAACCATTGATATTCAGTTCAGTAGGCAGAGGAATATGTCATTCAAACAAGCTTATCCAATATGGAGAATATTTTCAGAATTTAAAATTCTTTTTGGGTAATTAAAATCATAGAACATGAATCCAACAGAAGAGAGCAAAAGTTGAAACAATTATAAAATACTAGTTTAAATTCAACATTATAAATTTCTAGTTTTACTTAAAGAGAGTAATTAAACACAGCCATAAATTTGCTTTCAAGCAAAAGACTGTTGGGGAGAGTGCTTATGGTCAATGTGCTTCTCCAACTATATCAACACTAGACACCAGGTAATGAAATAACCAACTGACCCCTTTTACGTGAGAAGGCATGAGATCTCCTCACTAGTTCCCACTTGAAAAGAAGGTATGACCTGTCCATTGCATTGGTTCATTTTCTGTTTCCTAGCTCCTTTTTGGTGCCACAGAACTGATCACAAATAATTTACACTTAACTCTGTATTTGATCATTTTTCCTTAGATTTCTCAGTTTGTTTTATATATTTTATTTTACTATACCTACTACCATGAACGTTTTGGTATCTCTTACTAGTTTTTGCTTTAAAATCACTTTGGCATTACCAACTCTTTTCCTTTGTTTCCCCCTCTAAGAACTTAACCTCTGCTCCTCTCCATTTCCCCCACAACTAACACAATGCTTTTCTGTAAACAATGTATGGGTGCGGTTTAGGATCTTAATCCAGTATGTGACTATACAGTCTTTGGATGAGTTAATTTTAGATATTCGTATTTTTTCTTTGAACTCATAAACTTGCTGTATTCAAAAAAAAATTCAAGGTTAAATAAACTGTTCAACTTTAAGAAAAAGTTGTCTAACTGATCTCTATAAGATAAATAATCCTTAACAATAAATAAAAACTGGGGTGCCTGGGTAGCTCAGTCAGTTAAGTGTCTGACTTCGGCTCAGGTCATGATCTCATGATTCGTGGGTTCAAGCCCTGCTTGAGATTCTGCTTCAGATTCTGTGTCTCCCTCTCTCTCTGCCCCTCCCCTGCTCATGCTCTGTTTCTCTCTGCCTCAATATAAATATTTAAAAAAAATTTTTAGATAAACAATGATGATGAGAATGATGATGATAAAAAAACTAAAACCCAGACTAAAAAATAATCTCTTTTATAAGCACCTGCTTGAAAATCAGCAACAAAAAAACCATTATGTCCGGGGAGCCTGGGTGCCTTAGTCAGTTGAGCGTCTGACTTCAGCTCAGGTCATGATCTCACAATTTGTGGATTTCAAACCCCATGTTGGGCTCTGTGCTGACAGCTCAGAGCATGGAGCCTGCTTCCGATTCTGTGTGTCCCTCTCTCTCTTTCCCCTCCTCTGCTCATGATCTGTTTTTGTCTCTCAAAAATAAATAAATGTAAAAAAAAAACCCATTGTGTCCAAACCAAAATTTAATCTTAGGAATTTAAGAACAGTTCAATTTAAAAAAACAACACTAAAATACATCGTGTCAGACAGACATTTCTCCAAACAAGATGCACAAACAGCCAACAAGCATGTAAGTTGTTAAACATGGCTAATCATTAGGGGGGCTGCAATAAGATGTCATCTAACACCCATCATGATTGCCAATATCAAAAAATAAAAAAATAAGTGTTAGAGAGAACATGCAGAAACTGGAACATCTGTGCACTGTTGTGAATGTAAAATAGTGCAGCTACTATGGAAAACAGTATGGAAGTTCCTAAAAAAAAAATTAAACCTAGATTACCATATGACCCAGCAATCCCACTTCTGGGTATATATATCCAAAAGAATCAAATTAGGATCTCAGGACGCCTGGGTGGCTTAGTTGGTGGAGCCTCTGACTTCAGCTCAGGTCATGATCTAACAGTTTGTGAGTTCCAGTCCCCCAATGGGCTCTGTGCTGACAGCTTAAAGTCTGGAGCCTACTTCGGATTCTGTGTCTCCTTCTCTCTCTGCCCCTCCCCTCCTCATGCTCTGTCTCTTGTCTATCAAAAATAAATACACATTAAAAAATAAAAATAAATAAATAAATAAAACAAAAAACAAAAAAGGATCTCAAAGAGATAATGGCTCGTCCATGTTCACTACAGCATTATTTGTAATAGACAATTGGAAGCAATACAAATGTCCATTGATGTATGTATGGATAAAGAAAATGTGATGTGTATATATACTAGAATATTATTCAGCCTTAGAAAGAAAATTCTATCATATCCTACAACGTGGGTGAATCTTGATCATATTAACTGAAATAAAGCCAGTCACAAAGTATTATATATGATTCCACCCATATATAGTATCTAAAGTTGTCAAATTCATAAAATCAGATTGTAGAATAGTGGTTTACCAAGGGCTAGGGGAAGGGAGGAGATGAGGAAATGGTGTTCAAGGGTACAGAGTTAGAGTTTTGCAAGATGAAAACACTCTACAGATCTACTGCACAATAATGTGAATATATACTTAACATTCCTGAACTCTATGTTTAAAAATGGTTAAAATGTTTAATTTTACATCATGTTTTTTTACTACAGTTAATGGTTTAATTTTAAAAGGGTATAACCACTATGGAAAACAGAATGAAGGTCCTTCAAAAAATTAAACATAGAACTACCATACAATCCAGCAATTCCACTCTACGTATCTATCAAAAGAAAATAAAAACATTAATATGAAAAGATACGCATACTCCATTGTTTTTTGCAGCATTATTTACCAATAGTGGAGATATGTAAACAACCTAAGTGTCTACTGATGAATGGATAAAGAAGATGTGTGATACGTGTATACGTATTTCTATGTTATGAATAGATATATACTCATTTCACTTGTAAGGAGACTCTAAAGTACAACAAAACAAAACCCAGATTCATAGATACTGAGTACAGAGTGGTGACTGCCAGAGGGGAAGGGGTTGTGGGTGGGGTGAAACAGGTAAAGGGGATCAAGAGATACAAAATTCCAGTTATAAAATAAGTAAGTCTTGGGGATGTAATATATAATGGGGAATACAGTCAATGACACTGTATTAACTCTGTATGGTTACACATAGTAACTAGATCTATTATGGTAACCAGCGATGTATACAAATGTTGACTCACTATGCTGTACACATGAAACAGAATATTGTACGTCAATTATAATTCAATAAAAAAATTTTTAAGGGAAAAAAGGACATGTTAACAAGGAAAAATTAAACATTTAAATAGATGTCAAAAAGAATGGTAGTGGCTATGTGAACCTACAAATGTGATAACATTGCACAGAACACACCCCCACCCCCACATATAAAATTAGTGACATATAAATGAACTCTATAGATTGTATCAATGCCAATCTCCCAGCTGTGGTATTGTGCTATAATTTATACTGTAATGTATGATTGTAATATAAGACGTTACTCCTGAGAGAAACAGATTTTTGTATCATTTCTTACAAATGCATATGATTCTAGAATTATTTCAAGATAAAAAGTTTAATTAAAAAAGCATCCATCTATGGGGGGGTAATTATCCAAACAAATACTTTGCAGCCAAGAAAAGGAATGATATGGAAGATCTTGAAGATCTGTTCAGTTGGAAAAAATGCATGGTCCAACACTGGAAAATATGCTTTTTCTAGTAAATAATAAAAGATATATATTAACATTTGCTTATGTTTGCATAAAGGAGGTCTGGAAGGATACACAGGAAATAAAGGAGGGGTGGTATAGGGACAGAATGCCAAGCCAGAGTGGGACAGACAGGAGAGCAAAACCCTTCCCTGTATACCTCTTTATGTATTATCTTGAAGAGCCATGTGAGCCTCTTAAAAAAAAATCTTGATTAGGGGCTAAAAACATACAGGAGAAATTACTAGTGGAATACTGACTAGAATACCCTTTAAAGGAGGAAACACAATTATTTTGAAATTCCTGACCAATAATACAAAAATACTTGAAAAATAATTAATGGAAAGAAGTACAAAATATCTTTATTTAACCTTGTTCCCACCTGAAAAAACAGAATAATCTTTAAAACTGGAATTGGGCAGGGGCGCCTGGGTGGCTCAGGCTATAAGTGGCCAGCGGGGCAACTTCATGATCTCATGGTTCACAAGCTCAAGCCCTGCATGGGGCATCAGGCTCACTGCTGTCAGCACAGAGCCTGCTTTGGATTACCTGACCCCCTCTCTCTCCCCCTCCCCTGCTTGCACTCTCACTCTCTTAAAAATAAATAGACATTTAAAAAAGATTGGAATTGAGTATATTATTTCTCTCTCTCTCGCTCTCTCTCTCTCTCATTCACACCTCCTCCCCTGAATAAAGGAGGAACTTTTATCCAGTTTCGGGTTGGTATTTGCTATGTACCAAGGTCTATTCTAACAGGACACAAGATTATAAATAGTACCCTCCTCTTGAGGAACTCAATCTACTGACAGCCAGTCATCTTATATAAATGTGGCCTCAAGTTCCAGATGAATCCTGAGATCCATAAATCATGAAGGACATGAATAAGTCAAGGCTGGAGGTGAGCACACACAATACTCAAAACAGAATCTTACTATTCAGCAATAAAAGGGAATGAACTTGATATAAACAATACAGAGGAATCTCAAAATATTTATGCTGAATAAAGCCAGACTATCAGAAAAGTACTTCCATTCATATAAAATGCAAATTAATTTCTGGGGACAGAAACCAGATTATAGGGTGGCTTAGGGCTGGGGAGGAGAGGGAATTGGTGGGCCAGAAGGACTATACAAATTGAAACTAGATACTTTGGAGGTGATGAATGTTATCTTGGTTGTGTTGATAGTTTCAATGATGTCCAATGTACTGTGCACTTTAAATATGTGCAGTATATTGTTGATCAATTGTTAATCAATTCCTTAAAAAAGGAACTGAGGCATGGTGGGTGCGAAAGACAGATTCCAGAAACATATTTGATCAGTAAATGTGGAAGGAGAAGCCCACAAAATTCTGGAGATTCTTTAACAGATGTTTTGTGATCACTTAGGGAAGAAAAGGGAACCAGCATGAGTCAATTATGAACAAGTCATGCTAACCTAACTTCATTTCCTGTTTTGATAGGGTTACCACAACAACACAAGAATGACGCCAGAGCTATGGTGGACTCAAGCCACACTTGTCAAGCACTTCCCATTTAAGACTTCATGTTAGGACTGGTGATGAAAACACATACTGATCCTGCCCTTAAGAAGCTAAGAAGTTTGAGAAAAAAAAAAAAAAAAAAAGAAGCTAAGAAGTTTGTAATTTAGTAAGGGAAGGAGACAGGAACAGACAACATATAATGCCTTTACCTCAGAAAAGCATTTCTGAAATCCAAAGAGAAGCTGGATTTGAATGAAGTCCAAATAAGGGTATTAGTAGAAGATTAAAAAAAGATGAGAACCTATAGAAACCATATCCGGAAGAATGAGCAGACTTCTGAAAGAGGAGCAAGGGTACCAAGAAAAGCAGGAAGTAACAAGGAAACAAGCAGGACATCTATGGGGACTGCGGCCCTCACCCTCCACAGAAGTGTTTATAGGGTCTGGGGGTCTGGAGAACATGCCCATCAGAGCCCCAGTATTCCCCATAGCCTGAGTCTGCTTCTGAGGCTATGTAGGCCTCTTCCAAGGCAACTCTGCTGAGAGAATGCTCCTCTAGTGTATATACCACAGAGGAGCCAAAGGGCAGCTGTTTACAGGGTGTGCACTGCACCTGGACTGTCATGTCAAGCTGGTGTCCATACACACAAGTTAAAGCTCATGGCAGGGCACAGCCCTAAAACTGGGAAGAGAAGAGGCCTATGCTAGAGGCCTGCTTTCCTGGAACTGCTGGCACCAAACTCTAAGAGGTCCACAAACGTTTGATTTAAAGCTGAATTACAGTCTTTAAGAAGGTTAGTATGTATGGTAAAAGGATAGAATATATTATACTTAAGGTTTCTTTTTCTAATTTTTTTAAACGTTTACTTATTTTTGAGAGACAGAGAAAGAGGATGAGTGAGGGAGGAGCAGAGAGACAGGGAGACACAGAATCCGAAGTAGGCTCCAGTTTCTGAGCTGTAAGCACAGAGCCCGACTTGGGGCCCAAACCCACAAACTGTGAGATCATGACCTGAGCTGAAATCAGGTTGCTTAACCAACTAAGCCACCCAGGTGCCCTATTTAAGGTTTCTTAATTTGATTTATATGGTATATGGGGCTCCATTTGACCCCCCCCTCCCCACTCTGTATTCTTTACACAAGCCTTACACACTTTAAGGCTGGGTTTGAGAGGTACAAAATAAAGATGGGGGATTGGGGAGGACAAGGATTGTCTTCAACTTCCTGATTTTAAAGATCTAAGGATGCTTGTAGGTGATTCAAATGGAGGAAGTAAAGGTTCTCTGCTTCCAAGAGCATTAAGGAGAGATCAAGGTTGGGAATAAGATGCTGGAATTGTTAACAAACCAACTGGGTAGTACTGCTGAGAACAGATGTGGTTGAGATTAGAGGACTGAGAAAAGAACTCAGGAGCAGTCAGAGGAAGAGTAACTGGCTAAAGAGAGAAAGTAATAAGTAATAATGGAATGAGCAAAGAACTCTTGTTGTCCAACTCCAAAGCCACATGCTAAACCACATACCAGAACCCGGAAGAGGGGTGGGGTTTCAAAAGCCAAAGAAGAAAAGAGTTCCAAACAGGAGACACTAACAAAGATAAAAGCTGCAAACATTCACTGAATCTGCAATGAGATGATCTGTGGTAATGTGGGTGTAAGTAAACGGAGGGGGGAATGGGGACAGCAGCAGAAAAAGCATAGCTGACTTTTTTAAAGGCAAGGAGGAGGATAATGACTGGCAAATCCAGGTGAACAACTGAGAGGCACAGGGTGTTATGAAAGCAGTGGGTGGTGTGAAAGAAAAGGCTCCCCAGAGTTAGCCAGAGGGGAAAAGAGAAGTGGATTACAAGCCAAGAAAGTGTAAAGGTGCAGAGAGGCCTGAGGGAACATGGGGCAATGGAGTGTGGGGCACAGGGGGACATGTTGGGGTTGAGGCTGGAGGCGGAAGGCTAGAATAGAATTTGCTAAGGAAGAAACAGTAACTTTACGGTGGAGAAATCCAGCACATACTACCTCAACCCAGTGATCACAGTTCTTACCATCAGTGATGTCACATGAATATTGCAAATCCCTTGACAGGATGAGATAAGGGCATTTCAGGGGCGCCGGGGTGGCTCAGTCAGTTAAGCGATGGACTTCAGCTCAGGTCATGATCTCACAGTTTATGGGTTTGAGCCCCATGTCGGGCTCTGTGCTGACAGCTCAAAGCCTAGAAGCCTGTCTTCGGATTCTGTGTGTCCCTCTCTCTCTGACCCTCCTCTGCTCATGCTGTCTCTCTCTCAAAAATAAAATAAAACATTAAAAAAAAAAAGAAGGGCATTTACTTTTGTGATATTCTTTCCCCAAACCTGTAACCCCAGCCTAATAATGAGAACATGAGACAAATCCAAACTGAGGGACGTAATATAAAAGACTTGAGCAGTACTCCTTAAAACTGTCAAGGTCATGAAAACAAAAGATGAGAAATAGTCACAGACCAGAGGAGACATGACAACAAAATGCATGTGGTATCTTGGGAACAGAAAAAGGCAATCAGTGAAAAAGTGAAATGTGAATAAAGTCCGGAGTTTAGCCATACTAATGTTGGTTTTGTAATCCAGATAAGCTTACTACAGAAATGTAAAGATAACAACATCAGGAGAAACAAACTGGGTGGGGGGATACAGGAACCCTCAATACTATCTTTGCAACTTCTCTGTAAACCTATAATTATTCCAACATAAAAAGTTTATCTGACAAGGATATTTCACTAAATGATACCTCCAAAATTGATGAAATAATTAGCATGTTGATAACATGGGCTAACTTTAATAAGTAGAGAAGGAAATATAAGCATTTCATAAACAGTTATTTTAATCTTTCATAAAAATAAAGTTGAATGTTAAGTACATTCAGGACTCCTGATTTTGCCTCAGGTCATGATCTCATGGTTCATGGGATCATGCCCCACATTAAGCTCCATGCTGACCTGGGGCTCCACACTGATGGTGCAGGGCCTGCTTGGGATTTTCTCTCTCCCCCATCTCTCTCTGCTTCTCCCTCTCCCCACCTGAGTGTGCTGTCTCAAAATAAATAAATAAAAATTTTAAAAAACCCAATGACAACAAGACAGCTTAAAATAAGGCAATAACTTGAGAGTTCCTGAAGTTCTAAATATCTTCAAAGGCTTTTGCTTCTAGCCATAATGCAAGAACACAGGCTGATATATTCTCCTACCTTAAACAAAAAAAATCCAGACAATATGTTTGTGAAACAAGTTTTTAGACATCCAACAATGGGCAAAATTAGTTCTATGACTGCCCTGGCTGGTGTTTCCTGGAAGCAAAGAAGAGAAGGGAAACCCAAATGGAGCCTGGCTGTCTCCACAAGGGTAGGACAATTCAAATTTCAAGAATCAACTGGGCAATCTACAGGACAGGAGAGAACTTCAGAGAAGGTGGAGATCATCAGAGGGTTTTGGGTCTTCAGCTGAATAATGATCAGAAGCACATGCATAATGAAACTCCAAGGCTGGGGAAGGAGCCATCAGAAAAGAGCTGATGGACTAATTAAACCCATGTAGAACAGGGCTAGGGCTAGTTCCTGTCTTATTACCAGGAGAGGGAAAGACCTCCTAACACACAGGCAAAAAGCTGAGTCGCCAGAAGGATACTGACTCCGTGCTGGGGCCATTTCTGTCTTTGATTAAAGGCTATTTCTGAACTTGCCCCAAAATGCTTAAAAATAAGCTTTGAAAGAATTGAACTGTACCTTAATTGCATCCCAGAGAAAAAAAACCCCAAAATATTTAAAGGAATACCAAAAAAATCTACCACTCCAGTGATGTAAAATCCATGATGTCTTACATGTAATAAAAATTTAACCAATATTCAAAAAAGCAAGAAAATATAACCCATAATGAAGAGAAAGCCAATAATTATAACAAAAAAAAAAACCCAAATTACAGAGATGATAAAATTAGTAGACAAGAATGTTAAGACAATTATAAATATAAAAAGAAAAACAAGGTAGAGGATGACAAAGAGCGAAATGTAAAGTATAAGAAAGACTCGAGGTGGGGTGCCTGGGAAGCTCAGTGTCCAAATCTTGAATTCCGCTCAGGTCCATGATCCCTGGGTCGTGGGATGAAGCCTTGTGTCTCTTCTCTCTCTCTGTCCCCCATCCATCGCTGGCTTGTACACACATGCATGTGTGCACGCGCTCAAATTAAAAAAAAAAAGAGAGAGAGACTCAAATTTCTAGAGATGAAAAAAATACAATGGTTGGAATTAGTAATCACACACTGAAGAAAAAGCTTGGTGACCTAGCAGACACTGCAATAGAAACTAGTCAAAATGTAATACAAAGAGAAAAAAGATTGGGATCTAAAACCTTCTCATGTACAAAATCTGAGAGAAAGTAAACACCTGTATCTATAAAAGTACCAATATAAAGAAAAAAGAAACCTACAAGTGCTCTCTCAATACTGGTTTTTAAACTAAGCAATAGACACTGGTTAAGAGAGGAAAAGAGACGGTCACTACAACAGAGTAAAAACTGATTCTGATGTCTAAGTAAAAACCCAGAGTGGTTACAGTTGGATATTAAAATATTTATCTCTTGGACTATAAAAGGAAGCAATTATTTCCAGATTCCCACTTGGACACATAGGAATACTTTCATATATTCTGGACTCTGGGAAACAGAAAAACCATTTCAAATCTCTTTGCCAATAGGACAGACAGCAGCAGTCTTGTTTGAAGGGAGAAATGTGTGTGTGGGGGGCAATGACCTCCAAATTGCTGTATGAACTTTTTATACTTTATAAAGGCATTATTTCAAAATTTTAGATTTCTAATTACTTATTTGGTTCATAGAGGTTAGGAACTAAATTTTATTCTTAAGGCTTTATTTATTTGAACAGCTTTACCTTTGTGATATAATTCCTTTCACTGATAGTATGTATTCCTTTGTTTCTCATAAGAGTGTCTCCTCGTGCTACCTTGAATGTACTTGCTTTTTTCTAGATACATTTGGGTCTATCCATTGGCCTGAAAGTAGGCACTTGACACTATAGCTTTCTCCAATGCTGCTAGTGCCCACAGAAGCTCCTCGAGCAGTGAGTCAACTTGATAGCTGCAGCTGCACTTCCAATCCTGTATTCTTATATAAGCTAAATTCTGAACTGCTCCACATAGCTGGCTTATACAGGGAACTTTTCACACCGTCTGGCTTCTGATCACATCTCCTCCTTTCTAGGTCATATTTACTAGGGTGTAAAAAAGTAACAACAGTTAACACAGTTGGTACAGTACTTTCAAGTCTTGTCTCTCCCATGTCAAGACTTATTTTTGGTGTATGTTATGTATGAGGCAGATAAGTACTGGACAGCAACTAAAGCACATTAAAAATGTGGGGGGGGAAATACAATTCCATGAATCTGAGGGCTTTGTTTTATAAAAAGAATGATTGAGAGTACTTTAAATCTACCATACCTCCAGTGAGTTCTGATGGGTTTTGGGGTGACTATGTATAAAGGATAAGAAATATCCAAGTCTATTTAATCATTTTCTCATTGTGCTCCGATGTAATACTGATAAACATTCAAACTAAGATCAAAACAAAAATCTAAGTATTAATCACTTAATGCACTTACTTTATATTAGGCTTGCTCACACTTACTGATATATTGCTTTACCTTGTTTCCTATATGTACATCACTCAAAATGTTTATAGTCTACTGACTGGGAACTAAGTGGTGGTGATAATAAAAAAGTTTCATGAACAATTCTTATTTAATAATAGCTACAATTTATTGAGTGTTTATTCTGTGTCAGGCACTGCTCTGTGTTACTATCTGTGGATCTCTTGCAGAAGGTGGCATTTAAAAAAAAAAAGCAGGCAGGATTTAAAATAGGCAGTTTATGAAAAAGGCTTGTAGGAAGAAGGAGCTGCAGAGCTAAAACATGAAAGGCTGAGTACAACTGCTGAGTCCTTCCAAATGGCTGGAGTTTAGAACCCATCTAGGGAAAGAGTGATAGGTGATGTAAGACTGAGAAAGCTGAGAAATCTATCCTTTATTCTGATAACAGAATCCTTGGGCTCTAAGAGTGACACTATATAAAAAATACAAGTCTAAAACTGATGAAGTAGGCTAAAACTAGAAATAGGAAGACTAGTGAGAAGACTACAACTGTAATTCTGGAAATATTCCTCATTACTTTGAAGTTATACTAGTTGTTATACCTGCTGCTTGATCTTACTATTTATGGCATTAATAAAGAAGCATATATATCAAGATTAAGAATACCCTTATTGGGGCGCCTGGGTGGCTCAGCTGGTTAAGCATCTCCTGGATTTGGTCAGGTCAAGATCTTACAGTTCAGGAGTTTGATCTCTGCTTTGGGCTCTGCACTCTCCTTCAGATCTTCTGTCTCCCTCTCGCTACTCCTCCCACACACTTGCTTGTGCTCTCTCTCTCAAAATTAAGTAAATGTTAGGGCACCTGGTGGCTCAGTTGGTTAAGCATCCAACTTCAGCTCAGGTCATAATCTCCGTTTGTGGGTTTGAGCCCTACGTGCTGATAGCTTGGAGCCTGCTGCTGATTCTGTGTCTCCCTCTCTCTCTGCCTCTGCCCAGCTTGCACTCTCTTTCTCTTTCAAAAATAAACATTAAAAATTTTTTTAAATAAATGTTAAAAAAAAGGGGGTACACTTATCATGATGAGTACTGAGTAATGGACAGAACTGTTGAATCACTATACTGTATGCCTGAAACTAATATAACACTGCATGTTAACTATACTGGAATTAAAATAGAATCTTACATAGTTTCACTGTCTAAAAGATCCATAGCACAAAAAGATTAAGAACTCTTGTTACTATGGCAATTTACAGATTCACTGGATGTGACAGAGATAAAAACTAATATAAGTTTATATTCAAGAAGAAGATATGATAGTTTAGGATCTTGAAGGAGGCACCTTTGTGGTGGCGCCTAGGTGGCTCAGTGGGTTGAGCGTCCAACTTCGGCTCAGGTCACCATCTCACGGTCCCTGAGTTTGAGGCCCATGCCAGGCTCTGTGCTGACAGCTCAGAGCCTGAAGCCTGCTTCAGATTGTGTCTGCCCCTCTCCCACTTACACTCTGTCTCTCTCTCTCTCAAAAAATAAACATTGAAGGAGGCACCTTTAAAACATTCAATTGTTTAACAGTCGAATGTCACAAGTAATTTTATATATTCATCAGATACCTATTAACCACCTACAGTGCATTAAGTGCTGTGGAAACAACAGTGAAAATAGAAAGCTCCTTGCTCTCATTAACTTTATGCAACGTGGGAGAAATAAAGAGAAGCATGTGCTAATATATATTTACATATAATAGAATATATGGCTAAAAGGATACAAATTATGACGGATGCCAAGAAAAACTGGAAAGAACGTAATTAATGTCATCATGGACAACTAGAGAACTTGGTTTAAATGGTTCCGAGAAGGTTCTTCCTTCTAAGGAAGTGGCATTTAGAACAGCCCTGAAGGGGTACCTGGGTGGCTCAATCGGTGACTCTTTTTGCACATTTAACTGACTGAATCACCCAGAGGCCCCAAGCATCCTGACTCTTGATTTCAGCTCAGGGCATGATCTCATGGTCATGAGGTTGAGCCTCAGGTCTGGCTCCACTGGGCATGGAGGCTGCTTAAAATTCTCTCTTATCCTTCTCCTGTACTCCTCCCTTCCTCTTGCATGCGTATGCATACTCTCTCAAAAATAGTACTAATAATTAATTTAAAAAATAATAGAACAGACTTGAAGGATGAGCAGGAATTAGGCAAGCTGAGGAAGGGCAGAGAAGGCAAGTATTCTACAAGCAAGGAGGTATTAGAGTGGAGTATTTGTGGACCCAAAAGAAAGCCACTATGGCTGCAGCTTTCTAAGCAAAAGCATAAGGTTTAGAAGGAGTCTGAAGAAATAGACAGTGATGGGGCAGTTCTGCTAAGGATTCAAAATCTAACTTAAGTGCCCTTCAACTTTAAAAAATTTTCTTTTAATGTTTTATTTATTTTGGGTACAGAGAGAGATAAAGCATGAGAGGGGGAGGGGCAGAGAGAGAGGGAGACACAGAATCTGAAGTGGGCTCCAGGCTCTGAGCTAGCTGTCAGCATAGAGCCTGACGCGGGGCTTGAACCCACCAACGTGAGATCTGACCTGAGCCGAAGCTGGAGGCTCAACCGACTGAGCCACCCAGGCGCCCCAGTGCCCTTCAACTTTTAATTTCTATAACATTTATTTATTTTTGAGAGACAGAGCATGAGCAGGGGAGGAGCACAGAGTGAGGAAGACACAAAATCTGAAGCAGGCTCCTGGCTCTGAGCTGACAGCTGTCAGTGAGCCTGATGCGGGGCTCACTACAACGAACTGTGTGATCGTGACTGGAGCCAAAGTCGGAAGCTTAACCAACTGAGTGCCCCAGGTGTTCCAGTGCTCTTCTACTTTAAACTGGGAACTAAAAGTGTCCAATTTCTATTTTTAAATAATCTCTCCAGCTGTAATATGAAGAATGAATTGTAAAAAGGAAAAATAAAAAAAAGAAACCATTTGAAGCACTGCAGTGGTAACAAAGAGAACAGCAGCTTGGACTGAGCAACAAGCATATAAGTGGCACCTAAAACAGGTCAGTCACTATGTGAAACCTTGCTACCCACTCCAGGATATTTAGCATCCCTAACCAGAGGGCACTATGAGCTGGTAGCATTCCCAAATCAGGAAAACAATTTGAAAAAGAAAAGGAAAAACTATCACCTCTGAGGAGAGTGGTAAAGCCCTGGAGTGTACAGAGTGATGGGAGTAGAGACAGGAGGAAGTTAGCAAGACTAAAAAGGAAAGGTTGTCAGGAACAATCTGGTCAATGAGATGGGTGAGCAAGCCAGATAATACCACTGGGGTACAAAAGAAACTGGGCAGATGGGAGAAGAAACTGTGCAATATTTAAGACTTGTGCTTAGAATATATAAACAACTCTTACAACTTCAAAACAAAAAGAAACAATCCAGTATTAAAAATAAAAGATAGGGGTGCCTGGGTAGCTCATTTGGTTGAGCATCCAAATCTTGAATTTGGCTCAGGTCATGATCTCAGGGTCAGAGCCCTGTGTCAGGCTGTGAGCGGAGTGTGAAGCCTGCTTAAGATTCTCTCTTTCCCCTTGTCCCTCTCCCCTGCTGGTGCTCCTTCTTAAAAATAAATAAATAAATATACAGGGATGCCTGGATGGCTCAGTTAAGTGTCCGACTCTTGGTTTTGGCACAGGCCATGACCTCATGATTCATGAGTTTGAGCCTAGCAATGAGCTCTGCACTGACAGCGTGCTTGCTGGGATTCTGTTTGCCTCTCTCTTTGTCCTCCCTTCCTTACAAGCACACTATGCATAAAATTAAACAAATACCAAAAATATGTTTGAAAAATAAAATTTAAACAGTATAAAAGACATTTTTGGTGTGACAATAAATACATGAAAAGATGATTGATGAATTATAAGGAAAAAAGCAAATTAAAGCCACTATATACCTATGAGAATGGCTAAAATAAAAAGACAGATCACACCAAGTGCTGATGAAGATGCAGAAAAGCTGGAACTCTCACACTGCAGATGGAACTGCTGCTGTATAACCACTATGGAAAATAGTTTGGCAGTTTCTGAAAAATTAAATGTACACTGATTATACAACCCAGGAATTCCATTATTAAGTGTTTACTCAAGAGAAGTGAAAATATATGTCCCCAGAGACTTGCATAAAAATGTTTGTAGGAGCTTTATGCATAGTAGCCACAAACTTGAAACAACACATATGTCCAGCACCAAGGAAAGGATAAACAAAGTGCACTATAGCACACCATCTGTATACAATGGAAGAGTACTGCAACAAAAGGAACCAACTACAGCACTGATACATGCAACAAGATGAATCTGAAAAACACCAGGTGAGGTGAAAGTAGCCAGGCACAAGAGGAGACTTTTAAAATTCTGGGGTGCCTGGGTAGCTCAGTTGGTTAAGCATCCGACTTCAGCTCAGGTCATGATCTCATGGTTCGTGGGTTCAAGCCCCATATCAGGGTCTGTGCTAACAGCTAAGAGCCTGGAGCCTGCCTCAGATTCTGTGTCTCCCTCTCTCTCTGCACCTCTCCCACTCACTACCTGCCTCTCTCTTTCTCAAAAATAAACATTAAAAAAATCTTTGAAAAAAATTCCATTTACATGACCTTCTAGAAAAGCTAAAGCTGAACAACAGTGATAGAAAGCTGATCTGTGGTTGCCTGAGGTGAAGACTGATTGCAAAGGGGCACAAAGGTGCTTTCTAGGGTTGTATAATATTCTGTATCTGATGTGTCAGTAGCTACACAAGTATATCCACTTGCCAAGATGCTTTGAACTGTACACACAGAAAAGGTGTATTTACTCTATATAAATTATACCTCCAAAGGCGATTAAAAAAATTGAGCTGTGCTACAAAATTATAGGGTTGGTTTTCTTCCACAGTTTATGTGCTCATATTGAAGGCAATTCCAAGGGAAATGTTCTAAACAGATTTTGAGCAATGACAGGATCATTAAAATAAATGCCTAGCCTCCCACAGTCATTTCTGAGCCTTTAATGTAAATATAAAATTTCTGGTATATTCAGGTTTCTCATCCTCTCCACCCCCTGTCATTATATTCATTTCTTAGCAGAAGCTCAATAATATTTGTGGACAATATACTTTGTCTAAATAAAGAAGGTATCTCATCATGCATAAGCACCACACACTGTACACATTGTTAAGCACTAAAATGCGACCTATCAACTGTGAATGGGTTATTTTTAGAGAAAGCTATTAAGCTGTTCTCCAAGCTACCCATTTTGGTGAACTTTAATTATCTGAACTAAACTACAGTACTTCATTTCACAGATAAAAATTAACTTGTCTTCAGATGCTAAGGAAGTTAGACTGATCCAAATTAATGTTCCAAAAATAAGTAGATATATAATACAATGGCTGCTTTAAAAGAAAATGTATTCCCTACCTCAGTTTGATTCTCTCATAATTTACTAACCAAGTAAACCAGTGCAAAAGTTTTTAAGAGTGTGCAAACCATTAGGTGAGCAAATGACAGCTAAAGTCATTTCAGCTATAAAACTTTTTTTTTAAAGAATCACTGCTTGAATATAGTATAGTTATCACAGCTTAAGATCTGATGTTGTTAATATATATACAACCTCTCAAAAAAGGTGCTCTGGGGGCGCCTGGGTGGCTCAGTCCGTTGAGCATCTGGCTTCGGCTCAGGTCATGATCTCACAGTTGTGGGTTCGAGCCCCGCGTCAGGCTCTGTGCTGACAGCTAGCTCAGAGCCTGGAGCCTGTCTTCTGATTCTGTGTCTCCCTCTCTCTGACCCTCCCCTGTTCACGCTGTCTCTCTCTCTCTCAAAAATAAATAAAAAATTTTTTAAAAAATCTTAAAAAAAAAAAGGTGCTCTGGACAGCCCAGAACTTAAACAAGTTTGGCTATCTACATATGCATATTTCAATCTCCTCAGTAATAAAACAGGAGCCAAGAGTCAACGAGTTCCAAAATTCTAGCCCTATTCCTTCCTTACCAACTGAGACATCACTGACTTACTTAACATCTATCTCTGAGCAACCATTTGTATGGATCAAAAATGAGGAAAGCCAAGGGTTATGAAGATTGCAGAAATAGTATATGGAAGGCCTTAAAGATATCAGACCTTCCAAAAAGCAAAAATAGCTGAATCATTCTTATTACTTTATTATATTTATCCCATGAATCCTAAAAAGGAAGTAGCATTAAAGACGAATACCAGAAGGTGTCTGGGTAACTCACTCGGCTAAGCGTCCCTTGATTTCAACTCAGGTCATGATCTCAGTTTGTAGGTTCAAGCCCCACACTGAGTTCTGTGCTGACAGTACAGAGCTTCCTTGAGATTTTCTCTCTCTCTCTCTCTCTCTCTCTCTCCTCCCTCCCTCCCTCTCTCTCAAAATAAATAAACTTAAAAAAAGAAGGAAAGAAAAAGGAACATCAGACTTCAAATCAGGAGGTCTGAGTTTTAGTCCTAACTTGGCTATGCCCTACATATGTGCTGGCCAAGTCACAAAAATGAAAAGATTCTATTATTCTGTGTTCAGGCTTCTATGGAGAAAAAAAATCTAATATGCATACAGGAGAATTGGGGGGGGGCAGGGAATCACACCTAATAATGTGAATGTACATACACACGTATGCATAGATATAAAAACAGAAAGATGGAGATTTGTAGTGACTTCTACTCCTAAAGGTTTTGCAAATTTTTGGTGGACTGAAGTATACACATTATCAAAAGAGTAAGAAAAACTAACATTTCTCTCCCCATGAATAGGAAAAATTAATCTACACTACTAGATCTAAGATACCTTGTCAGGATTTAGTACTGGGATTATCATCATCTTAAAAACCCATATCAAGAAATCTTGTTTAAGTTGAAGCATGCTGGGGTAACAGAAAATCAGTTAGTCTTCCTTACAATAGACACTCTAATCCAAAGTAGTGCTATTTAGAAGTGACTTCCACTATGCTCTGAACTTGTGACAAAGAGAAAAATCTTGATGAAGCAACGTGCCACTCACTTTTTAACTATTCTTACATTTCCTTCCTCCTCACAGTTACTCCCTCCCACCTTTACTGGACAAAGAACTTTGTAATGGTTCAGGTCAGGCTGTCTAGTTGTGAGGTATAACAGCTAGAAGTCATCAACAAAGACTAAGAAGAGCATCAAGTCTCCTTCAATGTTAAGGATTCAATGGGAGCAGCACAGGCAGCTCCATGTGCCTCTGGACGTGAAGTAAACTAAGAAAATGAGAAAGGACTTCATTACTCATATTGACCATAGTTTAGTAAGCACTTAGCACAATGCTAAGAACTTAAAAAAAAAATCCTTACGGGGCACTTGGGTGGCTCAGTCAGTTTTGACTCTTGATTTTGGCTTAAGTCATGACCCCAGGGGTGTGGGATCGAGCCCACCATCAGGCTCTGTGCTAAGTGTGGAGGCTTTGGGAGATTCTCTCCCTTTCCTTCTCCCTCCCTCTGCTCTTCCCCCCACTTGTGTTTTCTCTCTTTCAAAAAAAACCCCCCAAAAACCACACACACACACACACACACACACACACACACACACACACCCTTACATAGTCTTCATCATAAACCTATGAAATAATCCCTTTTTTATTTTATGGATGATGAAACTGAGGCAGAGGGAAGAGTCAAGTAACTTGTCTATGATTACTTAATAGTTAACAGAACGGGACTCCAACTTAGCTGTGCTGACCTCCCATGTTCTCAGCCACTACACCAAATGAGGACCAACAGTCCTCAACTAGCCATGCCCTGTTGGTGGCAATGAACCAAAATTTGGCTCATAATTGAGCCAGATTTTTGACAGGTCAACTGAAAAAAAGGCAGACAATGGAGATAAAACAACAACAACAAAAAATGAATGCGATGATGATACAGAAAATGTTCTGCTTCCCAAAGCAGTCTACCTGTTTTGAAGGCTCTGGCTATTGAGATCTTTTCCTTCAGGATGAGCCAAAATCTGTCTCTCCAAAGCAATAGACAATATGTGCTGAAAATGAGGTAAGGGAGTTGGAGAGTAGACTTGAAGGCAGAAAACAGAAAGGTAAACCACCACAAGGGAGTTAAGAAAGAAGCCTGAATGGGGACAAGCAAAAAGATCACACTGAAAACCTGTAGCAATTAAAATCCGGATATTTTTAGTGGTGTCAATCATGACAATGAAGTGATCGTCTCCAACTTCTATCATCAGCCCGTGAGCAAGATCAGGCAAATAAACAAGTAGGTTCTTGTAAAAATGGGAGCAGAGAAGTAAGTGAGAATCTCATTAGAAAGAGGTCAGCACGGAGAATCAAGACCAAAGCCAGACCAGACTAATACACTGGGAAAACCATAAAGATCTCAAGCCAGCGGGCAGAGGGGAAAGTAAGTGTGATAGGGAGCTACGGTGTCTACAAGAGGATGACCTACTTCATAAGGGTAACCCTTGCACACCTTTGTAAGCTGCACCCTGATGAGTCAAGTCAAAGAAAGAGAAGTGACTTTCCCCATCACTAAAACATAAAGGAATTATTACCCTTAAGAATAAAACTGTTAATTATTTTACTAGCAAAAATGGGTTTATTCAGGAATAGCAGAGAATTATAATTTGGGACATAAAAGCTATAGAAGACCACAGGCAAACTGAACAAAGGAGAGAAACTTTATTTTATGAAGCAGGAAGTTGGAAGGGTTAGTTTTAAACAGAAGTCCACTGGAGAAAAGCAAGACTTCAAGGATGAGGATGGCTGAATTACAGAAGTAGTCAATCTTACAGGAGATGGAATGTAGATCTTTCCCTGCTGGAACCTGTAAGTGATTCTTTCTTATTTGACATTCTTCTGTTGGGGTCTGTAATTGACATCCAGCAGTATGGCTCACCCCTCTACCCTCCCAACTCCATCTGAGGTTTCCCTTTATTAAATTTTCCCAGTTAAGAAATGTCTCTTATGGGGGCGCCTGGGTGGCTCAGTCGGTTGGGCTTCCGACTTCGGCTCAGGTCAGATCTCACGCTTGTGGGTTCGAGCCCCGCGTCAGGCTCTGTGCTGACAGCCAGCTCAGAGCCTGGAGCCTGCTTCCAGTTCTGTGTCTCCTTCTCTCTCTGCCTCTCCCTCTCTCATGCTCTGTCTCTCTCTGTATCAAAAATAAATAACACATTAAAAAAAAAAAAGAAATGTCTCTTATGAACTGTCACTGTCAGAAATATCAAATACCTGCTTCAGACATGTGGAAAATGACTAATATGGGGAAAGTGTTTAAGCTTGAAGTATACTCAGTCGGTTAAGCGTCCGGCTTCAACTCAGGTCATGATCTCGCAGTTCGTGGGTTTGAGCCCCGCGTCGAGCTCTGTACTGACAGCTAGCTCAGAGCCTGGAGCCTGCTTCGGATTCTGTGTCTCCCTCCCTCTCTAACCCTCCCCTGCTCACGCTGTCTCTCTGTCTCTCAAAAATAAATAAAAACAAAAACAAAAGCCATAAGCTTGAAGTATACAGTATTATTATCTAAACTGAAAAGAGCTGCCTGCACAACTAAGCAAGTGATGAGATGTTATATAACTAGGTATAGTAGAAAAATGTAACATATAATTATAACTAAAGTGCCAGTATGGAAATTTCCAGTCAGCTATGGAAAACAAATTTACTTCTTTCCATTACAAAAGTTTCTGTAGTTAAAAGGTTGTTTTTTGTTTTGTTTTTTTTTTTTGCAACCCATCATGATAGAAGTAGCAGACAAGGAAAGGAATACCCTAAGCAAAATTTGATAATCTCTCATATATATGTCTAGTTATAAAATGTATGCTATTAACTGTCATATATTGCTGATGGGAATGCAAACAGTGTAACTTTCTGGAGTGGAATTTGGCAATACTGACAAAATTCTATATCTACACCCAATCTTTTGATTCAGCAACCCCACTCCTAATAATCTACCCTGAAGATACACCTCTAAGGATAGAAAAACATACATGTACAAGATTATTTGTGGCAGCATTATTTGTAGTTTCAAAATACTGGAAACAACCTAAATACCCACATATAATGGAGGGAAGCTAAATTTAACTATGGTACATCCACATGATGGAGTACTACACAGCTTTAAAAATGAGTAAGAGCCCTAAGAACAGATATAGAATGGTTTCCAAGATATGTTGGGAAAAAAAAAAAAGAAAAGAAAAGAAAAAGGAAAAAAGAGTAGGGGTGCCTGGGTGGCTCAGTCAGTTAGGTGTCTGACTTCAGCTCAGGTCATGATCTCAACTGCTTGTTGAGTCCAAGTTCCATGTAAGGGCTTTGTGCTGATAGCTCAGAGCCTGGAGCCTGCTTCAGATTATGTCTCTGTTTTTCTGCCCTTCCCCTGGCTCATGATTGGTCTCTCCCTCTCTCTCTAATATAAAATAAAACAAAGCAAGTACAAAAACAATTTATACTATACTATGCTACCCCTAATATAAGAGATGGATTATAAGATATACATATATCTGCTTATTTGTACAAGAAATATAAGAAGGATAAACCAGAAACTAGAGAGGATATTTATAGGGGGCTATGTGGGAAAGAGACAAAGCAGAGAATGGGAAAAGGATGAAGAAGAAATGATCCTTCTCTCTCTTGAGCATACCTTTATGCATAGCTCTGACTCTTAGAACCACAGCAATGTATGACATACTCAAAAAAAAAATCAAGCAAAAAATTAAAGGTAGGATGCAGGAAGAATCCAAAATGGAACACAACAGTAACAAATGAAGCTAACTATGTTACAGATGAATAATATAATCACATTAAAGGACATGAGGAAAAAACCAACTAGAAAACAGTATTTTGCATTTTAGGGTATTTTGTTTGTTTAATTTGCATGAAGCCCAACACAGGGCTTGAACTCATAACCCTGAAGTCAAGACCTGAGCTGAGATCAAGAGTCAGACACTTAATGGAGAACAATATTTTGACTGGATACTGTGAAATCTGAAACAACTGTACATAAATCCTATAATCTAGTTTGTAAATTTAATTCTCACAAGGATATGGGTTAGCAATTCTTAAATTTCTTTATATATACAGAAAATGGAACTGAACAAATAAGTAAACAAATGGGAGATAATGAGCCAGGTTGGCAAAATGACAAGCAAGAAAGAAGGCTAAACAAACCACACAGTGTTAGATCAGAATCAAGAGGTATCAGTATGGACTCACAGTTTTTAATATCTACACAGAGAGACAGATACAGAAATAAATACAGATATCTGTGTAAATGTGGGCTGGTATACACACATCTGTTTTCTTAGCTGTTTGCTTAGAAGACCTAAAAACAACAACATCCAGGAGCAATGATCAAACTTTGCATCTAAAAGGAACCCAAGAAGGGGTGAGGTTTGTAGAAAGGATCTATCAATCTGAAGGAGCAAACAAAGGTCAAAGTTGCAACAATTTCAACAACAAAATGACAGTATGGGACTATAACCCACAGAATAAAACTAATACTGAGATTATACTAAAATAATAACTGAACAAATAAACAGGGAGAAGAGACAGTTCTTTCCCACAGAAGTACTCCAATTAATACATTTAGAAAGAATGAAGGAAGCAGAGAAATCATCAGGCAAATTCCAAACTAATTTTTTTTCAGAGAAGATCCATGGATGGATGGCTAAATTGATGAATGAAAATCTGAGGAAAAATGGAGTATCTGCATAGTCTCAGAAGTGTATCACCCAAGATATTTATTAATTACGAAGGGAGAAACAGTATCACATTCTTGTCACACCTGCTTAACCTCATTCCTCTCATGAGAAAACATCAAAAATAAACTGAAGGACAGTCTACAAGGTAACAATCTAGTACTCTTCAAAAGTGTTGCAGTCATGAAAGACAAGGACAGACTAAAGAAATGGCACAGAGGAGACTAACAGATGACAATTAAATGTAAATGGGATCCTGGAAGAAAAAAAATGACATTAGTGGGAAAATGAGGAAATATGAATGAGATCTACGACTAATAAACAGCTCTGTACCAGTTTTAAATTCCTAGTTTTGATAATTTCACTATAGATGTTACATTAGGAAAAGGTGAGTATATGAAAACTCTGGGGACTATATTTTGCACTTTTCTAACCTTTTGAAATAGACAACTAATAAACTCTATTACGTAGGTTATAATAATCTATTACCCCAATATAAACAGCTTAAAAAATTAAACGCTTATATTAAAAATCGTATGTGCATGTGTGGATGTAAAAAGATTTTAATAAAAGAACAGAGAAAGGAAAGAATGTGAAAATAAAGGGAAATTTAAGACTTGAAGGGAACAAAGTTTAACTTGTGAGAAAAAGAACAGTGAGATAAGATATGGAAGTATTAAATAAAGGACCAAACAGTTTCTGGCACAAAATAAACGTTCAATAAGTGCTTTTGATTCATACATTAAGAAAAGGAAAAAAAAAAAAAAGGAAATGGGCAAAGCCATGATGGCAACTTTACTATCATGATGACCCAGTAGTTCTCAACCTTGGCTACACACTGGAATCACCTGTGGAATTTTTTTCTTTAATGCTTGGTTTCATACCCAGAAATCGACCAACTTAGTCTAGGGTACAGTCTGAGCACTGGGTAGCTTAGTCAGTTAAGCATCTGACTCCTGATTTCAGCTCAGATCATGATCTTGTGGTTCATGGGATCAAGCTCCACATCAGGCTCTGTGCTGGCAGCATGGAGTCTGCTTGGGATTCTCTATCTCTTTGCTCTCTCCCTCCCCACCTCCGGAGGATGGATGGGGGACCAGCCCACGTACCCCCAGCCAAACAGTCGCTAAGTTGGTGGTTGGTGTCGGTGAACTACCTATAGGAAAGAAAAGAAAACAGACAACGTGAATGGTGGTAAAGTCACATATGCAGCCCAGGAGGCCAAATGTCGCTTCACAGTCTTTCGACTTGTTCCACAACTTCCCAAATTTTTCTCCTGTGCCCGGGAGGCATAACCATCAATGGTCACTTATGTAGATTCTCCTGTGTCCCCGAGGCCTGGCCATCAACGGTCACTCTGCGGGAGGTTTTTTGGCCTGCTGGGCCCCAACACCACCCCCATGCATGTGTGCACCAGTGCACTCCCTCTCTCAAAAATATACATTAAAAAATAATATATGTGTATATAAATAAGGGCACCTGTGTGGTTCAGCTGGTTAAGCATCTGGCTCTTGTCATCAGCTCAGGTCATGATCTTCCAGTTTTTGGATCAAGCCCCACATCAGGCTCTGTGCTAGCAGTGTGAAGTCTACTTGGAATTCTCATTCTCTCTCCCACCCCGTCCCTCTCCCCCAATTGTGTGCTCCGTCTCTCAAAATAAATAAACTTAAATATAAAAAAATAAAAAAATAAAAAGGACCCCAAGTGATTCTAATGTATAACTAAGGTTTAGAATCATTGCTCCAACCTTCTTCTGCTAAGTCCATTTTGTCCTGGACAGGTTATCTCACAGTTTTGGATTGCTGTGGGAGAGATCTCCCTACAGAACAGAATTAAGGCAAGAGAACACAGGTTCTTCCACTATTCCTTTCTTCTCCAAACCGACTAGTATTAATTTCTATGATTATGCTCATGAGTAAAAATGAATTTAAATAATTAGTACCAAAAATTGGCATTAATTCACAGACAAGAAAACTAGCCATAGAAACACCTCTGGTCCGGGGCGCCTGAGTGGCTCAGTCGGTTAAGCGTCCAGCATCAGCTCAGGTCATGATCTCACAGTTTGTGGGTTCGAGCCCCGCGTCGGGCTCTGTGCTGACAGCTAGCTCAGAGCCTGAAGCCTGCTTCAGATTCTGTATCTTCCTCTCTCTCTGACCCTCCCCTGCTCACACTGTCTCTTTCTGTCTCTCAAAAATAAATATAAAAAAAAAAAAAAAAGAAAGAAACACCTCTGGTCCTCAGTATCTTCAATTTTATCTTATTTTTAATCAGGGTTTTTTGAGGTTTTGTTTTCTCAATGTTCCTATCCCCGTCTTTATTCACCCCAACCTCATGAACATTTTGAGTTTTCTGTTTATCTTTCCATTATTTACTTATGCAAACATATATTACTTATGCAAACATGTATTAAAGTGATTTCCAAACCTAAGTACACATTAGAGTCATCCAGGGATCTTTTAAAAGTGTGGGCCCCCAGTTTCTATTCCATACCTACTAACTGACCAAAACCTCTGGGAAGTGGAGCTTGGAACTCTCTGCGCAAAGTTCTCCCGGGTAACTTTCTGTGAGACCCTTTTAAGGGTATCTGCCCAGCCCACGTTCCCCTCACCCACAGAGATTTGCTCCATTGCCAGAGCTGACAAAGTAATAATATCCAGCACAGGGAGAACCCATCCAAACGCTGAGCTGGGCCAACCAGCTTCTATACTCAGAGAATGTCTGTTTGGAGGGCAGAGAATGCTGGGATGGGCCATGCATACCCATGCTTCCTTCTGCAAGGAGGAGTATGAAACAAACACAGCCACAGAGAAAGGCCTGTGGCCCCAGAGAGAATGACAAGGGCACTGCCTTGATTCTTGATGGCTTCCCAATTCCTCAATCTAGTCCTCCATCTCTCAAATCCTGGCGTGAGTTTCTGTGTTTCAATAATCTGAAAGTGTATACACAGGATCCCCTGAGGACTGTAGAGACCTAGAAGAATTCGGTAGGGTACTGGTCAGCAGAATTATGAACTTTTGTGAAATTACTCAAATTCTTCATTGCTCAAGTTACTGCAGAAATCTTATTTCTGAAATCAGTTCCTTTTTTCTCCATATTATCTCATCACTTTCACCTTTGAGCCATAAATATATCTGTACCCAAACACAATCAAAGGTCAAGGCAGGGAATTAATTACCAGGGAGAAAGGCTGCCCCCAGGTAACTCGTAACACTGACCAACAACACATACAAAGTAACTGATGATCTCTAGGACAACTGCTGAAACTCATGTCTTTACACACTCCAGAAAACCTACTAACATTACAGAGTGGCATGTATTTGAAGAAGTCACCTTACTTCTACTCCAGTTTTATTTTGAGTCAACTTACAAACACTGATCTTGGAAGTACTGTAATCTGAATTCAAGTTATTGCACTGTCACAACTTCATGCTTGAAACATAGGCTGCATCTCTTAACCCTGCTGAACCTCAGTATCTTCCCTTGAAAAAGGAAAAGAAAACTTAACTCTCACATACTATATAGGATTATTTGGAAGAAAAACTATCTGTGAACTCACTTCATAAATTCTGTACATATGCAAACAATACCACTACCACCTATAAAACAACAGTTTTTTTCAGAGTCCCAGACCTAACAATCTCAGTTTTTATATTATCATTTAAAAATAACCATTTAATCACCTAATAATAATTATATCAATTTTCTCTATCACTGTAAACTCTGAATACTTTAAATATAAAAATTATGCTGGGGCACCTGGGTAGCTCAGTCAGTTAAGGGTCTGACTCTTGATCTCAGCTTCGTTTTCTTTTCTTTCTTTCTTTTTATTTTTGACAAGAGAGAGCAAGCCCCCAGGGGAGAGGTGGGGGGGGTGGGATGAGGATCTAAAGTGGGCTCTTGTGCTGATAGCAGAGGGCCCAATGTGGGGCTTGAACTCACTGAGATAATGACCTGAACCGACATCAGATGCTTAACCAACTGAGCCACCCAGGTGCCTCTCAGCTAAGGTTTTGCTCTCAGGGTCATGAGTTCAAGTACTACGTCAGGCTCTATGCTGGGCATGGAGCCTACTTAAAAAAAAAAAAAAAGCTATCCTAATTTTCAAAAAATTATGCTAATTTTTAAGAACATGACAACAATACTTTAAAACTTTAGAAAAATTAAAGTCCTATCATAAAGTCTAAGTGACTTAACCAAAGCCACCCAAGGAGAGAGTTAGAATCAACTCTTGGTCTTTCCTCTGAATTCTGTGTTCCTTCCATTATACAAGAATGTAAATGGTACAGAATGCCTCCTTCAAAACCCAACAAAATAAACAAGCATGTTATGAACAAAGAACAAAGATGAGACTCAACTGAAGGAACACAGCAAGCAAATTTTAAAGGGCAATCCAGGAGCTGGGAGTGGTAACTGCGAACAAACCATAAAGGCCCAGGAGAAAAGGAGGCTTGGCAGAGTTAAGTTTACAAAAACAGAAAGACAGAATGGGGTTTACTAATAACATTTAAAGTGTTACATATAAGGAGGATGTTAAATAAAAGCAGACCAGAATACATACTGCAGAACTATAACATATTTCAAAAGAATTTAAAACACCACTGAAGGCAGCAAATAGCAGAAATGGGATTAAAATAAAAAATTTTAAAAAAAGGACTGAGCCAAGTAGAATGTAAATTATAAGATGACAATTTATAAGACAATGACAGAGAACAGAAAACTAAATAGAAAACAAAGCAGGTGAAACCATTAAAGCTGCAAATCCTTTAAAAAATAATTAACCTACAATAATGAGGCCCATAGAAAGAATTAAGAATAACTGTTTAGAATCACAAAGAAAATTATCAAATATTTTTTCGATTTGAAAACAAACAAAGGACATCATAGGCAAGAATGAAATAGACCGGGCCTACCCATCAAAGTTAAACCTAAGAGGAAGAGGTTCAATAAAGGGGAAAATAACAAAGTTTAAATAGGGAGAAAAAGGAAAGATCTGAGGATGGAGAAAGAGAATGAGAAGACAACACACCTGGGCCTAACTAAAGAAAATTAAAAGTAATATGATGATCATTCTCCAAGTTGATTTTATGGAGTCACTGCCAAACAGTAACCAATGACTCTGAAAAGTAAAATATGATAAGGTAACAAAAAAGTAAGATGCATGTGGAAGGATAAAGAAGCAAGAGTACAAAAGGATACACAGGACACCTAAAGAGCTCCACAGTAGCAGAGCAGGCTCTGTATTATGAAATGGGGTGGCTGCTAAGGAAGAAATGGAGAGTGACCACTACCGAGTACAGATATTCTTTTGGGGGTGATGAAAATGTTCTGGAATTAGAGAGTTTCCCCACCCCACAAAAGCACAGTCTCTCTCTCTCTCTTTAACTACTTTTTTCAGATCACTGTATCAGGTGCTAACACTTCACTGTTCAATGTGAGAGATCTCTTCACTGTGGAAAGCTAACAGCAACCTAGACAGGGCACAAGACACTGGAGCAAGGAGACAAACCAGATCTGAGTTTGGAGGGTAGGAAAAAGGAAAAGAAAGGGCATCTTTATGCTACTTTTTATCTTGGCAGACCACTTCACTGGAATAGGGAAGTGGGCAAGGACTCAAGATAGAAGCCCTGCGATAAAATTTAAAAGTAGACATCTGGGGAAAATAAGAGTAAAAAGCCATATAATGCCAAATATATAGTTCAAAATAATAAACTAGACCAATGAAATAAGATTCCAGATAGAAGGAAATGGTATCTATAAGTTTAATATGAAAATTCTTGAAACTAGATTATGTTGAAAGTGATCAATAAACACTGATAAAACTACTAAATGGAATAAAATGAAGCATCTAAATTTAGCACTTTTCTCCAGTAATATCTTCACTGGTTAAAAGGTTAAAAGCTTTAGTGTAATTCACTAAAGCAATAAAAGAACATATCAAAAAGAATTAGTTAATGGGGCGCCTGGATGGCTCAGTCAGTTAAGCGTCTGACTTCAGCTCAGGTCATGATCTTATAGTTTGTGGGTTTTAGCCCCACATCAGGCTCTTAGCTGACAATTTAGAGCCTGCTTCAGATTGTGTCTCCCTTTCTCTCTGCCACTCCCCTGGCTTGTGCCCTATACTCAAAAATAAACATTAAAAAAATTTTTTCTAATAGTTGATGAATTTAGTTTTATAAATTTCTTATTTTATAATTTTTTAATGTTAATTTATTTTTGATAAAGAGAGACAGAGACAGGGAGAGACAGAGACAGATGGTGGGGGAGGGGCAGAAAGAGGCAGAGACAGAATCCAAGATAGGCTCCATGCTCAGAGCTGTCAGCAGAGTGAGAGAGCCTGATGTGGGGCTTGAACTCACAAACTGAGAGATCATGACCTAAGCCAAAGTTGGACACTTAACCAACTGAGCCACCCAGGGGCCCCAATTATGTAAATTTTTTAAAGCTTTCAGAAAATAAAGATTAATACCCAGTTTGTACTGCATAAATATTTCAATAATTTGAATATAGCTGAAACACCAGAGAACTAAAACTAAGAAAAAAGTTTATTTACCTTGGAAACCAACCAAATGCAAGGCACCTATACGATTCTACTTTACTTCTATCCAAGTATAAGTAAAAAACAAGCAAAACAATACCATGTTCTCACTACAAGGGGAAGGGGAGGACAAAGAAGCACAGTTAGAAGATTAACACCAAAAGCATTAATTTAAGTGCTGTTTCTAGCAAGCAATCAAGACACATACTACAAAAGAGTCCTATTTTTGATCTGGTAATGCCATTTTTGAGAAATAGTTTCCAAGAAAATTATTCAAAGGAGGTTTGCAATGGAAATGTTTATAAGCTCCATCACTTAAAAATAGTGAAAAACTGAAGCAATCCAAAGCCCACTGAATAAGGTAACAGTTACATAAACTACCTGTTTTTAATAAAATTTAATGTCATACTGTCATTACATGTTGGATTCAGACACATAAAATGGGTCGGTTAAATGTCCAACTTTGGCTCAGGTCACAGTTCGTGGGTTTGAGTCCTGTGTTGGGCTCTGTGCTGACAGCTCAGAGCCTGGAGCCTGCTTCAGATTCTGTGTGTGTGTGTGTGTCTCTCTCTCTCTGCCCCTCCCCAACTCATGCTGTTTCTGTCTCAATAAACTAAAAAAATAAAAAAGTAAGGTGCTTAAGAAAAAAAAGGAATATGTCAAAGGGACATAGGAATCAAGTGAATGAGCTCCCCTTGCCCAAAGCTACCAACAATATGAGAACAAAATAAACAAAGTAGCATTACATTATAACCCAAAATGTAAAATTAATAGCCATGAGCCCATCCTGATATAAATGGGGAGAAGAGACAAACCTCTTAGGCAGAATTTCAAATAATTTATGTAAATATTCCATTCTCAAGGAGGTAGAGCAATACTTCCACCCTTAAGTGTGGGATACATTTAATGATTTGCTCTCAGGAGTACATTATAGAAAGGAGGGAAAAACAACTTTATGATGGAGACCCTAGACAATACCGCAGTTGAACAAGGTCAACATCAACAGTGTATGTTGACAGCAATATGATGTAATAAGATGGCACTTTATTTTTGTGATCTTCTTCCCCAAAACCCATAACCTCAGTCTAATCATGACAAAAACATCAGATAAATCCCAACTGAGGGACAATTTACAAAATATCTGACCAGGGGGCACCTGGTTGGCTCAGTCAGTGCAGCATGTAACTAACTCTTCATCTAGGGTTGTAAATTCAAGCCCCACATTGGGTGTACAGTACTTAAAAATAAAATCTTAAAAAAAGTAAATGAATGAAAGCAGAGCTTTATTTAATGCACCAGTATTGATTCTTTAGTTTTAACAGATGTACCATACAAATGTGAAGTGCTAATAAAAACTGGGTGTTGTGGGGTATATGGAGAAAATTCTGTACTATCTTCATAATTTTTCTGTAAATCTAAAACTATTTTTTAAAAAGTTAAGTCCTGGGGCGCCTGGGTGGCTCAGTCGGTTAAGCCTCCGGCTTTGGGTTTGAGTCCTGTGTTGGGCTCTGTGCTAACAGCTAGCTCAGAGCCTGGAGCCTGCTTCCAGTTCTGTGTCTCCTTCTCTCTCTGCCCCTCCCCCTCTCATGCTCTGTCTCTCTCTGTATTAAAAATAAATAAAACATTAAAAAAAAAATTTAAAAAGTTAAGTCCTTTTTATTTAATATTCAAATATATTGCTTTGTAGCACATGAATGATACGGTTTTAAAAATCTGACTGTTTTTGAAGAATGTTTAGTGGCTTAGAAAATACACCATATTGAGGCTCCTGGATGGCTCAGTCACTTAAGTGTCCGATTCTTGATCTCAGCTCAGGTCAAGATTTTATGATACATGAGTTCCAGCCCTGAAGTGGGCTTTGCGTTAACAGTGTGAAGCCTGCTTGGGATTGTCTCTTTCCCTCTCCCCTGTTCACACTCTTTCTCTCTCAAAATGAAGAA
>NC_043713.1:60465799-60489700 GCF_006229205.1 Suricata suricatta | reverse complement strand
AGCTCAGGTCATGATCTCACTGTTTGTGGGTTTGAGCCTCGCGTCAGGCTCTGTGCTGACAGCTCAGACCCTGAAGCCTGCTTCAGATTCTGTGTCTCCTTCCCTCTCCTCCCTCCCCCACTTCTGTTCTGCCTCTGTCCTTAAAAATGAATAAATGTTAAAAAAAATAAAAGTCAACTGTAATGTAATCCCAATTTTATTAGAAAAAAAGGTACAAAGATATTGACAGTAGATATCCCTGTGTAGCAACATTACAGGTGAAATATTTTGGGAAAATGTGCCTTTCTGTATTTCAGGGTTTTCTATAATAAAAAGCTGACACAATTCTCAAATCATATTGTTTATTTGGGTGTAACAAAATGTACCAAGTTCAGAAGACATGCACATACATCAGTTCTTAGCTGAAGTCCACGGAATCAGAAGGGTTTTAGAATTCAGTACTTTTCAGATTTTACAAAGGTAATGCAGCATATGACACCCCTGGCAAGGTCTGGTGTCACATCCAGCAATCCAATACTGGTATTTCTGCAGCATATTATATGAACAATTACACTGAATGGGAAAAATGAAAGCTATAAATAGCCTCATGATAGTTCAGTTCAGGTTTTGCACTAAAGGAGTTACAAAAGAAATCCATGGCGCACCTGGGTGGCCCAGTCATTAAGCATCCAACTCTTGATTTCGGCTCAGGTCATGATCTCATGGTTCGTGAATTCTAGCCCCGTGTCTGTCCGGCTGACATTGAGGAGCCTGCTTGGGATTCTCTCTCTCCTGCCCCTCCCCACTTGCATGCATGTACTCTTTCTCAAAATAAATAAATAAACATTTTTTAAGAATTAAAAAAAAATCAGAGGCATCTGGGTGGCTCAGCCAGTTAAGTGTCTGACTTCAGCTCTGGTCATTATCTCATGGTTCTTGAGTTTGAGCCCTGCACGGGACTCTATGCTGCTCTGTGCAGAGCCTGAAGGCTGCTTCAGATTCTGTGTCTCCCTCTCTCTGCCCCTTCCCTGCTTGTGCTCTGTCTCTCTAAAAATAAATACACATTAAAAAAAAGTTTTTTTTAAGTAAAATAATATTAAACTATGGACATGCACAATATGAATGATTCTTACAATGTCGAATAAAAGAAACTAAACACAAAAGAAAACATGCTGTAAGATCCATTTACATAAAATACAAAACCAGTCAAACTAATCTACGTGTTAGAAGTCAGGATAATGGCTCCACTGGTGGGTGAGGGGTGGGTAGTGATTGAAAGGAAGCACAAGGCAGGCTTCTGTTTGTTGTTTCCTGATCTGAGTACTAATTACCTAGAGGTGTTCACTTTGCAAAAACTCACTGAGCTGAACAATTAAGATACATGCAGCACCTTGGCTGTGTATTTTAATAAAACATCTTTGGGGGGGGCAACCCTGACCAGATAAAATATTATTTATTATTGTTACTAGGAGTAATAACTGAACCATAATTAATGCTCTTCTTCAGCTACAGGCTTCTCCTAAAATACTTTACTACTACAAAGAAATTTGATAGTTTCATCATATGCATTAAACCATTTTAAAAAATCCAGTTCATACTCCAGCAACAAGGAGAAGAATGCTTTCTACGCAGAAAATTCTGAGACAATTTTAGCACAACTTTAGGGAGAAAAGTAGTACCTCTCCACCTCCACCCCAATCACTATTCCCCACCCTTACCAATAAAGCAAGCTGAGCTTTCCCCTACCCTCTCACTGTATACTATCCTCTGGGTACTTACTACCCTCTTCCTCTACTCCGTTAAGTGATAATAAAGAACTTGAGGGCAATGCCCACCTTCTCTATTCTCAGGGAGACTGTAAGCCCTGAAAGCTCCTATCACAAGACCGAAGAAAATAGAAAATTCTAGGACTATGAGTATCACAGTATTTATGAACTGTACTCTGAATAACTGGAAAATTTATCATGAGGTCTTTTAAAATTCCATTAACAATCTAAGGAATAAAAATAAAATCTTCCTGGGGCACCTAGGTGGCTCAGTCAGGTAAGTGTCTGACTTCAGCTCAGGTCATAATCTCACAGTTCCTGAGTTTGAGCCCCTCATTGGGCTCTATGCTAACAGCTCAGAGCCTGGAGTCTGCTTCTGATTCTGTGTCTCCCTGTCTCTGCTCATCCCTCGTTCACGCTTTGTCTCTCTCTCTCTCAAAAATAAATAAACATTAAAAAATTTTAATGAAAAATAAAATATTTATTATCTTTCAATGTATAATGTCATCAACTAATTAACAATGGAGATACTGTATGACTATTAGTTTAATAAGTACTTTTATAATTGTCTAGGAACAAAGGGCATACTAGGGAAAACATACACTCACATACACACACAGACTTCTAAATTATAAGCTCCCTACTTTATTTACCAAAGGCTCCTCTGAGGTAAGGTTGTGCCTGACTCATATTTTTATCCCAGCAAATGCTTAACACTATTTATTGAAAGAGTCTCTCCCACTTTAGCTGTCAAATATCCAAGGCTCATTGAAAACCCATCACACATACAAGGTAAAAACCCATCAAAATGAGCTCTCCACCTCACACCAATTAGGATGGTTACTCTCAAAACAATAACAAAACCAAAATAAGTGAAAAATATGGAGAAATCAGAATTGTTAAGTGGGAATGTAAAATGGTACAGCTGCTCTGAAAAACAGTACAGTGGTTCCTCAAAACATTAAACCTAGAAGTATGGTATTATCTGGCAATCCCACTTCAGCTACACATCCAAAAAAACTGAAAGCAGAGTCTTACAGAAATATCTATACATCCATGTTAAAAGTAGCATTACTGGGGCACCTGAGTGGCTCAGTCCATTAAGCATCTGACTTCAACTCAGGTCATGGTCTCACGGCTTGTGGGTTCGAGCCCCGCGTTGAGTTCTGTGCTGACAGCTCAGAGCCTGGAGCGTCCTTCAGATTCTGTTGCTCCCCCTCACTCTATCCCTCCCATGCTCATGCTCTGTCTCTCAATAATAAGTAAAAATGTTAAAAAAAAGTTTTTTTTAAAAGTTGTATTATTCATGCATAACAGCCAAAAGGTAGAAGCAATCCAAGTGTTCATGAATGGATGAAATGGATAACAAAGAAGGAAATCCTGCCATCTGAAATAACATGGAAGAACCGTGAGGACATTATGGTCACTTCTATGAGGTACCCAAAGTAGTAAAATTCATAGAGACAGAAATTTAGAATGGTGATTGCCAGGGGCTAGGAGTTAGGGAGAATGGAGTTGTTTAATGGGCAGAGTTTTGGCTTTCCAAGATGAAAAAGTTCTACAGATCTGCTTATACAACAATGGGAATATACTTTTACTGAATTGTACACTCAAAATGGTTAAGACAGTAAATTTTATATCATGTGCATTTTACCACAATCAAAAAAATAACTTAAAAACCTCCAAACCAACCTTATACGGTTATCTACTTATACAGATGCCCAACCTGTACCTCCTAGTCTTCAGCTCAATGCTTGAATCTCTAGTCTCATATTGGGATGCAAGAAAAACTGCCCTCAGGATCACACAGTGATTTAGTTGATGCAGTCATTTCAGAACTCATAAGGCATGACTGATCCCTGCCTACTAAAATGTGAAATGAGACTCTGAGAAATTAAATGCTATGCTCAAGTCACCCAGCTATTTGTACCAGAGATGAGATTTCAAGGGAAGTTTTTTTTTTTTTTTTTTTTTGAGAGACAGAGAGAGACAGATCATAAGCAGGGGAGGCGCAGAAAGAGAGGGACACACAGAATCAGAAACAGGCTCCAGGCTCTGAGCTGTCAGCACAAAGCCCGATGTGGGGCTCAAACTCATGAACTGTGAGATCATGACCTGAGCCAAAAGTCGGATGCTCAACTGACTAAACCACCCAGGCGCCCCTTAAATGAAGTTTCTAAATTGATAAATGAGACCTGCTCTTGCTGCTCTTAAAGAGGCTTATAGTTTAGTGAGGAATTTATTTCTTCGATCAATTCAGGTATTCAAATAATACAGGAAAATGAATAGAAATGGAGAAGGTGGAAAATATGAGGACAGGACATAGCAGAGGTAACCAGCCTCAATGTTCCATCACTGGTACTATTAAATCTGGCTGATTCGACAAATACTTGCTGAGCACCTACTATGTGCAATGTGTGTATTTAGGTACTGGGGATACATCAGAAAACAAAGACCTAACTCTCAGGGAGTAAAGCAGTCCACTGGTTCATCTCTAGCTGACTTTCCAGCACAAAACAGCGGTCTCAAATGTTCTTCACACTTTCAAAACCTCTGATCCTCATGTAATGCTCCCAAGACAGATGTCAACCTTACCTACTTGATTCAGAAACTAAGGCCACCTGGCAAAAAATCCCCTACATATACTCAACTTGGCATGGTTTACAGTGATGTCTGTTCCTAGAGCATACTTACTTTCTTCTCTAAAACTAAGACCTCCTCTTTCCATCTGTGATCTCACAACATGCATAACTGCACCAGAGACAAAGGAGGTGCAATACCAAAGGCCTGTTCTTCTTCCTTTCCTGGGGCCTTCTTACCACAAATACCCCCTTTTTTTTAACACTGCCAATCTAGCTAGCAGAAAATAGATGACAAGATGATGTTCACTAGAGAACTTTAATCTGTAAAAGAGAATCAAAGAGACTCCATCAAGAGCATGAAAAGGCAACTCTCAGAATGGAGAAAGTATATGCAATACATAATTCTAAAAAGACTCAGGGGCGCCTGGGAGGCTCAGTCGGTTAAGCATCTGGCTTCAGCTCAGGTCATGATCTCACGGTTCGTGGGTTCAAGTCCCACGTCGGGTTCTGTGCTGACAGCTAGCTCAGAGCCTGGAGCCTGCTTTGGATTCTGTGTGTCCTTCTCTCTCTGACGCTCCCCTGCTCGCACTGTCTGTCTCTGTCTCTCAAAAATAAATAAAAAACATTTAAAAAAATAAAAATAAAAAGACTCATGTCCATGACCTACAAAGTCATTTATTTATTTACTATTTACTAAAGATAGAAATCTCAATATAAAAATTTGCAAAATACCAGAAAACTGTCAAAAAGCTAATAGTCAGAAAGTAACATGAAGAATTAAAACCATCAGGGAAATGGGAAACAAATCCACAATGCATACCATTTCATACCCACCAGAATGGTTAAAACTAAGGTAGAAAATATCAAATGTTGTTGAGGACATGGAGCAACTCTAACATGCTGCTAGTTGGTATAAATAGGATTTAACCCCTTTGGAAAATTGTATGGCAACATCCACTAAAGTGGAACTTACATATACATACCCTGCACACAGCCATTCTGCTCCTAGGTACAGACTCAAAATAAATGTGCAAGCATGCTCACCAAAACATACTGCACTAGAATGTTTATGGTAGCACTACTACTAAAGGTCAAAAACTGGGAACAATCCAGGATGAGTAACTATGGTATAGTCACATCATGGAATACTAATACTACAAAGAGAATGAACAATTCACAACTACAGAAACATGACACTGAATAAAAGAAGCCAGATACAAAAGAAAACAAGTATGTTATATGATTTGTGTGAAGTATAAACTGAATCTACGCTACACATCAGAATAGAGGATGCCTATAGAGAATGCTGGGGAGAGATTTCAGGGGGCATTTCTGAGTTGCTGGGGTTCTCACTATTGATCTGGACACTGTTTATTTACATGAGTGTGCTTTGTTTGTAAAAATTTACCAACCTATATTCTTATGATATGTGCACTTTTCTGAATCTGTATTATTCTTCAATTGAAGTAAAAAATATAAAGGGGGGGAGGCTGAAAAGAATAATTATCACAAAATTGAGGGTAGTGGTCAACTCCAGAGGGTTGACAAGGTACCTCCAAGGTACCAACGAGGTTTGGGGTGCCTGTGTGGCTCAGGTGGTTGAGCATCTGATTTCAGCTCAGGTCATGAGCTCATAGTTTATGAGTTTTGAGTCCCGCGTCAGGCTCTGTGCTGACAGCTCAGAACCCAGGGCCTACTTCGGATTCTGTGTCTCCCTCTCTCTCTCTGCCCTTCCCCTGCGGGCACGCATTCTCTCTCTCTAAAATAAACATTTGGGGTGCCTGCGTGGCTCAGTCGGTTAAGCGTCTGGCTTCGACTCAGGTCATGATCTCATGGTTTGTGGGTTTGAGCCCTGCGACGGGCTCTGTGCTGACAGCTAGCTCAGAGCCTGGAGCCTGCTTTGGATTCTGTGTCTCCCTCTCTCTCTGACCCTCCCCTGCTCATGCTGTCTCTCTCAAAAAATAAATAAAACATTAAAAAAATAAATTAAAATTAATTTAAAAAAAAGAAAGGTAAAGTAATCCCAATGTTATCTCAGAACACAGAAAAAGAAAGCTTCCAAATTTAGTTTATAAAGAAAGTATAGGGGCACCTGGGTGGTCAGTCGGTTAAGCATCTGGCTTTGGCTCAGGTCATGATCTCACGGTTCGTGGGTTCGAGCCCCGCGCTGGGCTCTATGCTGACAGCTCAGAGCCTGGAGCCTGCTTCAGATTCTGTGTGTCCCTCTCTCTCTGACCCTCCCCTGCTTGAGCTGCCTCTCTCTGTCTCAAAAATAAATTGAAAAAACATAAAAAAATAAAGTATAATAGTCACCCACACCTGCCAAAAGATTGCACACACAAAAATATAAACTAGTATCACTTATGAATATCAACACAAAATCTTCTAACATTAGCAAACAGAATCCAACAGCATATTATAAAAATACAATATAACCATGTACAATTTTTTCCAAGAACGTGAGAGATTCAGTATAAGGAAATCCAATTAATATGATCCTCATATTAGTAATAGTAATGAGAAAAAAATCATTATGATCATCTTCACAGGAGGCAGAAAATACATTTGACAAAATTCACTCATTTGCGTTAAAAAAAAAACAACCAAAATAGGAAGTGACAGATATTTCCTTACATAAATAAAATACACCTCAGCCCAATGCTTTCCCATCTTGGTAAAGAAACATGAGAGACTTTCCTGCTGAAGTCAGAAACCATGGAAGGCCAAAATATTATCCAATTTACATTTTATACATTACCATTACATTCTAGGATCCTACACAAATATTTACTAGTTCTTGAAAGCTACATTCTGCCTGCTGGGGTAACCAGAAACAATTCTTGAAGTTTCTATAAAATTCTGGCCTTTTTTTTTTTTTTTTGCAGCAATGTGGATAGTACTGGAGGGTATTATGCTAAGTGAAATAAGTCAGTCAGAGAAAGATAGACACCATATGTTTTCACTCATATGTGGATCTTGAGAAACTTAACAAAAGACCATGGGGGAGGGGAAGGAGGGGATAGTTACAGAGAGGGAGGGAGGCAAACCATAAGAGATTCTCAAATAATGAGAACTGAGAGTTGATGGGGGGTGGGGGAGAGCGGACAGTGGGTGATGGGCAATGAGGAGGGCACTTGTTGGGATGTGCACGGGTGTTGTATGGAAGCCAATTTGACAATAAGTTATATTTTAAAAAACTGGTCTTCTTATGACTATTTCTGTCTTACACTTTCTTAGTGGCAGGAAATAAATGGCTCTTCCTAGCAGTTATGTCAGAGTGACAATCACAAATGTCCTTTCTTTCCAGCTCTTTCTGGACTAAAGAATGTATAACACTTCTAAAGAATATCACTTTTATCATCACATGGATGGTAAGGAATCAGAGTTGTCCTGAAAAAATGCTCAAAAACATTAGCAAAATATATGACATGTGGAATGGCCCAAAAAGAGGATGAAGGCTTCTCATAACAGTCTTGGGTTAATCTAGTGGGGCTGTCAAATGGTTTTTCACTGATCTGAAACATAATACCAAACACTTGTATATGCCTCTAGAGTCTTGCAAAACTTATGAGAAAGGATTACATTAATCTTTTTAAAAAATCTGCCATGGGGAGCCTGGGTAGCTAAGTTGGTTAAAAGTCAGTCTCCTGATTTCGGCTCAGGACATGATCTCACGGTGGTGGGATCACGGGATTGAGCCCCACCCACACTGGATGCTGTGCTGAGCATGAAGCTTGCTTGGGATTCTCTCTCTCTCTCTCTCTCTCTCTCTCTCTCTCTCTCTCTCTCTCTCCCTGTCCCTCTCTGCCTTCCTCCCTCCCTCCCTCCCTCTCTCTGTCTGCCCCTCCCCTGCTTGCATTCATGGACACTTTCTCTCTCTCAAAACAAATAAATAAACTTAAAAAAATAAAAATGAAATAAAACCACATGTGAAAAATCTAATCACTTGAGGTAAATTAGTACTTTGGTACAGTGTAGGAACTTTGGTACATAATTATTTTCCTCAAGGGTTTAATTTTGAACTTTTAACATTAAATCATTTTGTTAGTTTTTAATAGGAAGTTCCACCAGGTTTTTTTTTAAGTTTTTAAAAAAGTTTTAATGTTTATTTTTGAGAGACAGAGTGTAAGTGGAGGAGGGACAGAGAAAGAGGGAGACACAGAATCTGAAGCAGGCTCCAGACTCTGAGCTATCAGTATAGAGCCTGACTCAGGGCTCAAACCAATGAGACACGAGATCATGACCTGATGACCTGAGCCAAAGCTGAACGTCCAACCAAATGAACCACCCAGGCGACCCACCCCTAGGCCTTAAACTTATTTTTAAGTTTAATTTAAAACCTAAATGTTTTAAATTAATTTAAACGTTTAAGTTAATTTAAAGGTGCACGTGCTTGCAGAAAGGGTGGGGGGGAGAGGGAGATGGGGAGGGGGGAGAGGGAGAGGGAGAGGGAGAGAGTATCCCAAGCAGGCTCTGCACTGCCAGCACCAGCATGGATGCAGGGCTTGAACTCACAAATCCACAAACCATAGGATCATGACCTGAGCCAAAACCAAGAGTCAGACCCTTAAAGTGAATCCCCAAGCACCCCTCTCCGTTTTTTTAGATCTCAGTAATGACTACCCAGAGGTTTTTCAGGTAAACCACACTAAAACAGATAGCTTTCCAGGAACAGGGCAATAGATAATCCATAAGTGAGACCTTTCTATATATGTGTAGACACATGCATGCGCACACACACACACGCACCAATTTCATGTAATGTCTCTGAGGGCAATGACAACATTAGAGCTGGAAGGGACTTTAGAGATTTACCTAAGCCCTTAATTTTCAGATAAGGAAAACCAAAACCTGCAGAGGCAAAGTGACCAGCACAAGCCCATGAAACATGTCAACAATGGCAAGGACAGAGGGAGACTTGGGTCTCCTGACACCCAGGCCAATGTTCTTTCACTTGGCTCAAGAATGCCCTTTGTGACTTCTCCCAAATTTGACACACCCTCACACAAGCACCCTTCGGAACCCAAAGATAACTCTTTAGTGAAAAGGAACTAAGTCTCAAACTACAGATAATTATAAATATAGTTCATCAAACTTTTACTCTCTGAAGCATCTGAAAGTAAGTCTTGTTAATATGATGCCTCATTATCCTCTAATACTAGAGTGTGTATTTCCTACAAACAAAACAAGACCATTTTCCCCACATAATCAAAATGCAAATATCAAAACGGTTACAGTCTAATCTTCAAGCCCCCATTCAATTGTGCAAGCTCAGAATCATGAATCACGTTTAGTTGTCACACCTCTTTAGACTCCTTCAGTCTGGAACAATTCCTCAGTTTTTTCTGGACTTTCATGACCTTGACATGAAAATTACAGGCTAGCTATTTTGTAGAATATCTCTAACATAGGGGTTTGTCTGGTGTTGCCTCATGATTAGATTTGGATTATGCTTCAAATTCTTGGCTGTTCCAGGGGCTCCTGGGTGGCTCATTCGGTTACGTGGCCGGCTTCAGCTCAGGTCATGATCTCACAGATCGTGCGTTTGAGCCCCGTGTTGGGCTACGTGCTGACAGCTAGCTCAGAGCCTGGAGCTTGCTTCAGATTCTGTGTTATCCTCTCTCTCTGACCCTCCCCAGCTCACACAGTCTCTCTCTGTCCCTCAAAAATAAATAAAAAACATTAAAAAAATTTTTTAAATAAATAAAGTGGCGCCCTTTCTTTAAAAAAAATTTCTTGGATGTTCCTATTCTAAAGAAAAACATGGAGAGTGCTGACCTGTATCTATCAAAACTAAATAAGAGATGGGATTTTTTTTTTAATGGGCAAAAGTTAAGACACTACACCAAAGAATATGTTATTGGCTGATATGCACAGAAAAAAATAATCTTTAGTCATGAAGAAAATGAAAAGTGAAATTATTATGCAATACCACTTATAAACTCACTAGATGGGATATAATCAAAAGAGATGGACTCAAATAATTGTTGGTAAGGCTGTGAAGAACTGGAATGCCTCATACGTTGCTGATGGAAACGTAAAATGGTATAGTTGCTTTGGAAAATAGTCTGGTGGTTTCTTTAAAAATAAAAACACAACTTTCAAAAGTATCAAAGCACTGGAGCCAAAAAAGTCTGAGGAACTGCTCCAGCCAGAAGGAGACCAAAGAAACAGGACAACTAAATGAAACACAGATTGCTGAATAGGATTTGAGGAGGAAGAAGTAATAATGTGTCAGTGTTAATTTCCTGATGGTGGTGACTGGCTATGTTACAGTTATGTAGGAGATATTTCGTTTGGTAAAAATATACACTGAAGTGTTCTGTTGAGATGGGGCACTGTATGCATCAACAATTTACTCTCAAATGGTGCAGGGAAAAAACTTTTTTGTATGGTCTTCATAATATTTCTATACATTTCAGATTGTTTAAAAAAATTGTTAAGGGACGCCCGGGTGGCTTAGTCAGTTAAGCATCTGACTTTGGCTCAGATCATGATCTTGCAGTTCATGAGTTTGAGCCCTACATCAGGCTCTGTGCTGACAGCTCAGTGCCTAGAGCCTGCTTTGAATTGTGTGTCTCCCCTCTCTCTGCCTCTAACTCACTCACACTCTGTCTCTGTCTCTCTCAAAAATAAACAAAAATTTTAAAAAATTTTAAATAAAGAAATTGTTAAATGTAAAAAATTTTGTTAAATGTGTAGCATTAAAAATGCTTAAAATTAATCTATTACAGAAAAAAAATACCTTCCCCTTTCCACTGTATACTCTTTAAAGACTTTTTTTTTTTAATGTTTATTTTTGAGAGAGACAGAGCATGAGGAAGAAGGGCAAGGAGAGAGGGAGACCCAGAATTGGAAGCAGTCTCTAGGCTCTGAGGTGTCACCCCAGAGCCTGATATGGGGCCCCAACCCACAAGCCATGAGATGACCTGAGCTGAACTCTAATGCCCAACCCACTGAGCCACCCAGGCACCCTCCTCTCTATACTCTTAACCCATTTTATAAAACTTTTCTTCATACTACTTACCAGTAAGTGAAATGTTACGCACTTGTGATAGTCTATCTTCTCTGCTGAAAAGCAAACTCAAGGTCAGGGACTAAGTTTTGTTCACCACACTATTCTCAGTACCTAGAATAGTAACCAGTACGTAGGGTATTCATATCTGTTCAATGAATTAATTTGTAATCTTATTACGGTTTAAAATAATTCACTATCATCCCCTCCCCTACATATACACACACATTGCTTGCCCCATGACCCGGCAACTCCACTCCTAAGTAACCAAGAGAAATAAAAGCAAATGTACATACAAAGACTTACAGATGAATGTATAGCAGCATTATTCAAAATAGACAAAACCCAAAAACATTCCACATGTCCATCATCTAGTATATCCATCCAATTAATTACTATTTAATGACAAAGGGCAATCAACCACAGGTCCTGGCAAGAAAATGGATGAAATTTCAAAACCAGTTTAAGAAAACCACCAGATACAAAAAACTGTATCTTGCATGATTCCATTTTCACTAAAGCTCAAGGACAGGCAAAACAGAAAGCGGATAAGGAATTGTCTGGAGGTGGTAGGAGGAGTGGGAACTGACTGCAAGTGACAAGAGGGAACCTTCTGGAATGACAGAAATGTTCTAAAGCTGGACTGCAGTGATGGCTGCACAACTTTGTAAATTTACTAAAAATTATTGAACACATAATTTTATGAGTTTTATGGTATGTTGATATAGCTATTTTAAAATAAAAGGCAGACAGCTAGAGACAGCCTCCTTTTGCTTGCTATGTGGTCAATTTTTTAAAAATCCACGTCATCTTAAGGGACGAATAAGGCTATGTCCTGTAAAGAGGGATATGAGCATTTTAAAAGAGCTTGTTGGGGGGGGGGCGTCTGGGTGGCTCAGTCGGTTAAGTGTCTGGCCTTGGTTCAGGTCATGATCTCACGGTTTGTGGGTTCAAGCCCCACATCAGGCTCTGTGCTGACAGCTCAGAGCCTGGAGCCTGCTTCCGATTCTGTGTCTCCCTCTCTCTCTTCCCCTCCCTGCTCATGCTCTCTCTCTGTCTCAAAAATAAATAAAACATTAAAAAAAAAAAAAGAGCTTGTTCGAGTACCTGGGTGTCTCATGTGGTTAAGTGTTCAACTCTTGATCTCTACTCAGGTCATGATTTTCCAATTTGTGAGCTCAAGCCCCACAGTGAGTTCTGCACTAACAGCACGGAGCCTACTTGGGATTCTCTCTCTCTCTCTCTCTCTCTCTCTCTCTCTCTCTCTGTCTCTCTCTCTCTGCTTCTCCCCTGCTCATGCTCGCTCTCTCACATGTGCTCTCTCCCCAAATAAACTTTAAAAAATAAATGAGAGCTTGTTTAGCCAAATTAAGATCCGAACTACAAGATGTGAAACCCTGAAAATTAGTAGGAGCTGCAATTTTCATATTCTGTCCATTTGTTTGACTCTTCAGGTTGTTCTTAAAGGGAATTCTCAGAATCTACATTAGACTCCTATCTGACCATCGCTCCAGCATGCTAGCAAGAGGCTCTAAGAGTACCTAAGCTTGGAAAAACAACCTTATCGATGCTAGTTATTGAAATAACCTTGAAAATCATAGCTACAGAGTTTGAATTTGTGTAGATGATACTGATTGGTTAAGAAAGAAATTATTAATTTTCTTGGTTAGGATATCCCACCAACTTTTTAGTTGTCAGCCAGTTTTCTTACAACAGATGATTCTTAAATAGGGAGGACAATTATGTTATGGCTTAAAATTCTCAAAAACTATTTTAGGGGACATATGTAATAAGAAACATGTATGTTCTGCTTGGTATAGAAAAGAAGCACTCAGTATAAAAAGTGCCTTATTCTCACTTAATAGAAATAACCCACTTAAAAAATTGGTTTGTGCATAATCTACGTTTTCGGCTTCCCAAGTGCAGAAAAACAGGAAGGCCATTTAAAATTAAATAACATATCTATTGACTTAAAAGTATTTTAGACTTGTTTTGGGGATAAATGCTATAAAAAGAAATTAAGGGAAACTCACTAGCAAGAACTTAACACCAAGGTCCTGACCAGGCCTCTCTTCCTCTCTTCAAGCCACTCCAATTCCACCAGGCATCCAACAGACTGTAAGCTCCCAGGGCTACATATTTATTTCACTGATGTACCCACAAAACTACAACATACCTAATGCATGTTATTTGTTAATTATAACTAGGAAGCCTAGCTGGAGTTAGCTGTTCAGTACAGAATGATTTCATAAAAGTGTTTTTACTATATTACACAATTTATTTCCTTATCTGCCTGCCCCCAACACTAGTTTGAGGGAGATCAAGGCACATGTATCAGGGCCTGGCACATAAGATGTCCTCTGGCCATTCTATCAAATAGGAGAGGCAGATGCCCAAGACTGCACAACTGGAACCTGACAGACCCAAAGTATAATTATTTTATTCCTGCATGTGTTACTTTATACTCCAAGAGACTATTCCAAGAGACTGAGTGAGGTGAGAGAGGATCCGGGTCTTGTCAGGTCATTTACTTCAAGGAAATAACAATTAGAGCATTAACTGAATATGAGCACTCAACATTTCACCTACATACCTCATTCAATCCTCATGACACTGAGAAATACACTATCCCCTTTCTACAAACAAGGAAAACAAGACTCACATTGGATAACCTGCAGTAGTCATATATATAGGTAGTGAAAACCCATGCTCTTGCATATTCCATCATATAGGCTTCCAGAAAAAAGTTAAACCTTGGGAGTAAAGGCTGTGGCCAAAGATCAGAATGCTGGCTGGCCTCAGACAATCTGCTCAAGAAGTCACTCAGCGGGTGTTGGTTCTTAGCTGTTTCTTTATTGTTAGACTGAATAACTCACACATATGTTACATGTTATATATGTATCAAATACATTTTAAAGATATAACCCAGTTTAGGGGCCCCCCATAATGCCAGAGACAGAAAAATAAAAGATCTCTAAAAGCAGCCCAAAGCCCTTCTTCGGCTTCAACTACTTCTCCCTCTCCTCTCCTCTCTTCCTTCCCCACAGGCTCTAAAAAGCAGGGAAAAATTCCAGCCTGAAAAAGAGCAGGGGAAATAGTACCAAGAACTAATCTGGCAAGTCAGCACTCAATAGGAGACATCTTTTGATAACCCCCACCTCATCCCTCATACTTTAGAGAAGTCCAGCCTTTTCTTTTTTTTTTTTTTTTTTTTTTTTTTAATTTTTTTTTTTTAATGTTTTATTTATTTTTAATACAGTGATAGACAGAGCATGAGAGGGGGAGGGGCAGAGAGAGAAGGAGACACAGAACTGGAAGCAGGCTCCAGGCTCTGAGCTAGCGGTCAGCACAGAGCCTGACGCGGGGCTCGAACCCACGAACGTGAGATCTGACCTGAGCCGAAGCCGGAGGCTTAACCGACTGAGCCACCCAGGCGCCCCAAGTCCAGCCTTTTCAAATGATTCCACCAGCTGACTGGACAAGAGGTGGATACCATCCCAAAATGGATCAGATTCTCTACCCCAGGAATTTGATTTAGAGTGCTCTTAGACTCTGGTTGTCAATGTACTAAATACACATACTTTGGGGAATCAAGGGTAAGTAAGCTCTCTTCTGCCAAATGCATGGGGATGTGGTAAAAGAGAAAAGAAAAAAGAAAAAATCTCTGTGCAGAGATGAAGGATGCAACATGATTCTGTAAATGTCAAGATAGAGAGAGGGAAGTACGCTGGTCTATTTTCTAGTTCCTGGTCACAACGTACCTGAAGCTTTAACTGCACTTCCTATCCCTGAAGCACCATGAGAAAGAACCCTGAATCTTAATCACAAATTCAATTTCTACAGTCATTTTCTATGAGGTAGTGCATGAAACACCCCAGCACCTTACACTGTCTTTCAATTAGCTAGCTCCAAGTCATTCTTCAGGTCCCAATTTAAACACCACTTCTTCCAGGAAATCTCTCAGACTACTCAAACCATTCTAGCTCCACCTTTTTTATTTCCTGGTAGCATTGTGCACCTCATCATACTCGGTAAATGTTATTTCTTTCCTGTGGGACTATAAACACCACAGAGTAAAACTACCTCTTCTGTTCACCACTTTGATTCTACTGCCTAGCACACAGGCCAGGTACATACTTAATAATATCATAAGTGAATGGAAATCAAGAAACTGGTGGAGGTAGGTAAGAGGGATGAGAAGATATGAACACTACCCTCCTGATAAAAAGTTTGCCCCTACCTCCCTCATCCTTTCCAGGTGTCCAGTTTTTCTCTCTTCTACCTCTCTATAGCCCCAAGTTAGCTCTGACAATTATCATTTTATACTTTGGTGCCAATGCATTCAGGAATCCAGGCTGTAGGAATATGTTTCCAGGTAGCTTGGTATAACGAAGTAAAACCTATCCAAAAAAAAACAAAAAAAAAACAGGTTTTGGGGGGTCTAGATAAATCTCAATTCTGCAATATATTTATTGGCTGTGACCCCTTGGCAAGCTACATGAAATCTGGTTTCTTTAAGTCTAAAAAACATCTATTACCTCAAGGATGAGAAAGAAAATGAACTTGAAACTACAGTACCTAAAACAAGGCAGGCTCGTAACTAATGTTAGTTAATTGATCATGGCATACCCGTGCAGGCCCGTACCCCTATGCCGACTTCCCAGTTCCTAATGGCCATGGGTTCAGAACACATACACTGTCCTAAGACTGAGAATCTGAAAAGCGCCTTGGAGAATATCTATCCCTGCTGGCTTTCCAATGCGAAGGAGGCCCAAGTAGCGAAGAGAAACAAAAGGGAAGAAATAGCATCTCAGGGTTAGGTAGGTGAGTATAGTGAACTGGATACAGGGTGAATTAGCTCTGAATGTTTGTTGATGAATCAGTTCTTTTTTAATTAGGAGGTACGTTAATGTGAACAAGATGGAGAATTATACACGGTTCCTGGGAAAACTGGGATGCTTTTTTTGTAAAAATCTTTTCATAAAATACTTGATAATTGAAAACAAATTAAGTTCATAGAAATGGCTTATCAGTTAAAGCTAACCACCAGAATTCTACACTTTTTAAAAAAAGTTTATTTATTTACTTTGAAAGAGCATGCAGGGGAGAGGCAGGGAAAGAGTGGGAGAGAATGCCAAGCAAGCTCCCAACAGCACCCGATGCGGGGCTCAAAACTCCCAAACTGTGAGATCATGCATGACCTGAGCCAAAATCAAGAGTCAGATGCTCAACCGACTGAGCCACAGAGGCACCTACAGAATTCAACACATTAACAGGAATATTATTAATATCAAAATTAATTTTGTTAAATAACCTGTACTCAAAACGTTCAAAATCACTAAAGTTTCTGTTGCTCATGTAAACTGGTGTACTTAGATCTTTGGGCTCCCAAATTATACAAGAGAATTCTTTATTAGAAGTTAACAGACTTGCGGGGGGGCGCCTGGGTGGCTCAGTCAGTTAAGCATCCGACTTTGGCTCATGTCATGATCTCACAGTCCATGGGTTCAAGCCCCGTGTTGGGCTCTGTGCTGACAGCTCAGAGCCTGGAGCCTGCTATATATTCTGTGTCTCTCTTTCTTTTTCTGCCTCTCCCCTGCTCACACTCTCTCTTTCTCAAAACAAAATAAAGGTATAAAAAGATTAAAAAACAAACAAACAAAAGTTAACAGATCGGCATGGCATCCAGATGGCTCACTAAGTTGAGTGTCCAACAGAAGGTCATAACGTGTGGCTCATGAGTTCAAGCCCTGCATCAGGCTCCGTGCTGATAGCCTGGGCCTGCTCTGGTTCTTCTGTCCCCATCTCTCTGCCCTTCCTCACTTGAGTTCACTCTCTCAAAAATAAATGTCTTTAAAAAAAAGAAAGTTAACAGAGACTTCTGGATGATTCATTTGGTAGAGCATGTGACTCTTGATCTAGTGGTTATGAGTTCAAGCCCTATGTTGGCTGCAGAGATTACTTAAAAATAAAACTTAAGGGATGCCTGGGTGGCTCAGTAGTTCAAGAGTCCATCTTCGGCTCAGGTCATGATCTCACGGTTCATGGGTTCGGGCCCTGTGTGGGGCTCTGTGCTGACACCTAGCTCAGAGTCTGGAGCCTGTCTTCAGATTCTGTGCCTCCCTCTCTCTCTGACCCTCCCCTGCCCACACTGTCTTCTCTCTCTCTCTCTCTCTCAAAAATAAATGTAACATTAAAGAATTTTTTTTTTAATTTAAAAAAATTTAACAATTGGGACACCTATGTGACTCAATTGGTTAAGCGACCAACCAGCTCAGGTCATGCCCACACAGTTTGTGAGTTTGAACCCCGCATTGGGCTCTGTGCTGACTGACAACTCAGAGCCTGAAGCCTGCTTTGGATTCTGTGTCTCCCTCTCCCTCTGCTCCTCTCTGACTTATATGTGGTGCATGCACTCATGCTCTCTCTCAAAACTAAACATTAAAAAAAATTAACAATTAACAAGCAAAACTAAGAATCTGAATCCAGATCCATTTGTCTTGAGATTCGATAAATTACATGCACTACTGCTAGTCTTGCCTTTCAAATAGGTAGTACGAATAACCTAGCAGAGTTTCAGGAAGGGAAAGAATACTACAGCACACAGTAGTAAGGGTATGTTTATGGAGGAAATGAGCCTTAGACGAAGTCAGGACTTGAAAAGGACCCAGGGCGCCTGGGTGGCTCAGTCAGTTGAACATCAGGCTTCAGCTCAGGTCATGATCTCACAGTCCATGGGTTCAGGCCCTGCATCGGGCTCTGTGCTGACAGCTCGGAGACTGGAGCCTGCTTCGGATTCTGTGTCTCCCTCTCTCTCTGCCCCACCTCGCTCGCTTTCCGTCTCTCAAAATAAAATAAAGACATAAAAAAAATTTTTTAAAAAGAAAAGAAAAGGGCCCAGTGTTTTACAGAGTAAGTTGAAAGGGCATACTGTGAGCCTCTTGACAGGACAATTCTGCACAGGGACTGTACCATGCACTGTAGGTCGTTTAGCATACCTGCCTCCCCCACATACATACAAATCAATATAACAACCAAAAAAAAAAAAGAAAAGGGCGGCGGGGTGGGGGGGGAACAATACCCAACACATTTCAAAATACCCCTGGATAAAAGTCATATCCACTGAGTAACCCTAGATAAGCAGAAAGAAAAGAAAGTAAACAGAGCAGGTAGGTAGAAAGCCTAAAAAAAGACAAAGAGGGGAACATAATTCACAAAATTTGACAAGGAACTGGCAGAGACAAGACCATCCTTTAATGACTCACTTAACAAGTGAAGTCTGAACTCCCCAGTAAACAATGTCCTTCAGGATTTGACCCTGCCCATCCCAGCTGTCTTGACTCCAGCTTTCTCCTCAAGGCACCCTATACTCTTGCCATCGCAAACAACCAGTGGTTTTCCTGACTTAATTTTCCTCCACCTAGAATGCACGTTCAAGGCGGACTCCTAGTCATACATCAACACCCTGCTCAAAAGTCTGTGAACCCACAGAAAAGAGAGCCCGACAGCTCCACATCACTCAGGCCTCCTTTATCTCACAACATTACACACGTTCTTTCTGAATGGACTGGTATATGCTCTTTATTACTTTGGACCAAAATGTACTAAAGGGCAGGGACCATGTGAATCCTGGCATGTAGCAGGTGCTCAATATTTTGAGTGAATTAACTATGTGAAAAGTTTTTAGAAAGGCTAAAAAGTGGGACGCCTGGGTGGCTCAGTTGGTTGAGCATCTGACTTTGGCTCAGGTCATGATCTCACGGTTTGTGGGTTCGAGCCCCACGTTGGGCTCTGTGCTGACAGCTAGCTCAGAGCCTGGACCCTGCTTCACATTTTGTACCTCCCTCTCTCTCTGACCCTCCCCTGCTCACGCTGTCTCTCTCAAAAATAAATAAAAAAACATTTAAAATTTTTTAAAAAGGCTAAAAAGTGATATAGGCAAGGAGACAACAGATATTTCTGCTATTAAAAGCATACATTTTCTCAGCTTTGATCTTTGGTAAAGCATCATTCCGGAACCTTACAGGCTGGGATGCTCTATTACTTCCTAGCTGTGTGTCCTTGGGCAAGTTAATTAACATCTCTCTCTGTCTCAAGTTCCCTCACTTTCATACAGAGTAACCACATTTGCAATGCAGTTATGAGGATTAATTAATGTATACAAAAGAGAGTGATTTAAATGGTGGTTCTACTAGTCTGCCATAATCAAAAAGTTTCAATGAGACAGAATATTATACCATTAGGAAGGTGATCATACTGGAATTTCACCTGAAACCATCTGGTTTTTTTAGGAGTAGAAATATCAACATGTCTCAACAGTTTGTTTTCAAGCTGCATTGTCTGTCCTCTATAGAATTCAATGCCAATCCCTTCTGACCACAGTCTCCCTCGGTTCCTGTGATGATGCGAACTCCTGGTTGTCCTGTCGCTCTAGCTCACTTCCTCTGTCCTCTTCTGTAAGTTGTCCTCTATTGACACCTAAAGTTAGGCATTTCTTTGGCTCAATTCTGATATATTTTTCTCATCTTATCCATTCTTACAGTATCTCTATTTCAACTAGTATCTCTGTGGAGGTGACCCAATGACCTCTCATTCATATTCGGAAAGGGTTTCAAACTCAACTTACTCAAAACAGATACTTATCTTAGTTAAGAAATGAACAAGCATACACAGCTTCAATTTCTCCTCTGTCATACATTTTTTTCTTTTTTCGGATTCTTCCACATCTCACCAGTCCTCAGATTCCTATTCCTTTGCCTACCTCTTAAAAATATTTGTCTGGGTCAGGGCGCCAGGGTGGCTCAGCTGGTTGAGCATCTGACTTCGGCTCAGGTCATGACCTCATGGTCTGTGGGTTCAAGCCCTGTGTCGGGCTCTGTGCTGACAGCCTGGAGCCCACTTCAGATTCTGTGTCTCTCTCTTTCTCTGCCCCTCCCCTGCTCATGCTCTGTCTCTCAAAAATGAACATTTTTAAAAAATTATAAATACATATATATATAATATGCATTATATTTGGGTTATCTTTATGGTCTTCTTGTTCTACCTTAGTAGTTCTTACCCTTTCTGGGACAATGGACCCTTTGAAAATCTAAGAAGATATAAGATATATAAACAGATCTCCTTGCAATTTCACTTAATCAATGACCTCAAATAAAAACCTGTGCTCATCCATGTAAGATTACTACTTACATAAATTTTCACCTCCAGTTTTGACTTCCCTCTTCTAAATTTCAAGACGCCTTCTGGATATAGCTTAAATGGTCTAAGTCATCACAACTTAACAAGTCTGAACTCTCTATTTCTCCCTAATAAGCCTGCTCTACCCCCAGTATTTCTTCTCTGGTAACAGCACCACCATCCTCCTAGGCTCCCAAACTAGAAGTCTTAGAATTAACAAATATGCCCATATGCAGTATCAGAAATCCAGGTCTTAGATATCCCTCTTAAATCCAAAACCCATCTCTAAGACCCTTACCCTTTATGATCTCATTATCCTTGGTTTCTTCCCATACTTGCCATAATTCAGGCTTTCTATCAATCTTCTGAGAAAAGCTCATTAAGGATACTTTTTTTTTTTTGAAAGATTTTATTTTAAGTAATGTCTGCACCAACGTGGGGCTCGAACTTACAATCCTGAGATCAAGAGTTGCATGCTCCACCGACTGAGCCACCCAGGCACTCCATGGACTCAATCTTAATAAAGTCTCTCAACACCTCTGTTACCCTCCACTGCCACTGTATCACTTCACAGCCGGGCACTTACAATAGCCTAATTGATTCCCCCACATTTTTTTCCTATCATTTCCACCAGTGTTGATCTATCTTCCCAAAAATATCTCAGAACTGACCATGTGACTGCCTGTTTTCAAAATCACCGATGTTTCTTCATTGCACAAATATACAATGAAACTCAGTTTTGTTTTTAGAGTCCTCTACAGCTTGCCACCTAAATACTTTTCAAAGATTAGATTCCACAACTCAACTGTCACTTGAGCCTATTATCCATCAAAATCAAACCCACTTTTAAAGACCCAACTCAAACTCCTCTTCATCTTTATACCTTCCATATAATGATTAGGAAAGGGCTCTGCACAAAAAAGGCAAAATTCCTAATTGCCTGAAAATCTTTAACTCTGTCTGTGTTACATTTTAAAAAACATCCCTATTTAAATATCAACATTTCATTCAAAAAGCCCTCCATAAACCCAGCACTCTTAATTAACATTTATTAAATGCTAAGAATGTGCAATGCAGATTAAATTTTTATTTAGATGAGGATAAAAGCTATAACCTGGACTCAGGATTGTAATTCCAATTATAGTTGTATTTGGATTTTATTCAGGAAAGGAAAATTACAGTAAAAGTACTTGGCCTCTCCCGTAATAGAGACTTAGAAGGTCAAATAAGTCTACAACAATGACAGAAATACTTACTATATGTAAGTTATCTTCAGACTGGTAAAAATCTTATCAAGAGGGAAAAAAAAAAAAAAACCTGGGGCACCCAGGTGGCTCAGTCAGTTAAGCATCCGACTTCAGCTCATGTCATGATCTCATGCTCTGTGAGTTCAAGCCACTCGTTGGGTTCTGTGCTGACAGCTCAGAGCCTGGAGCATGTTTCAGATTCCGTGTCTTACTCTCTCTCTGCCCCTCCCCCACTCATGCGCTGTCTCTCACTCTCAAAAATAAACATTAAAAAAAAAAAAACTTTCAAGTGAAATGTCCTAAACCTAAAGATTTTTTTCAGTCCATATTTTACATGTTGAATTTTTTAAAAGAGCCGAAGGACTTGATGGACAATTCTGAGCCTCCGACAGACATGCTTACAGGCATACTTACCAGCAGGTGCAGTAGCAATCAGATGTATGACAGAGAAGTGATGCTGTGTGCAGTACTTTCTGTTACCTTCTAGGGCCTTATTTCTTTTACACCTGACCTAATGTAAATTCTCTTTTGGTTCCTAATCCTGAGTTCACTATTTTTCACAGTTATATATGTGAAGCATTTTGATCCTCAAGAGAATGAATATAGTCAAGATTCAATTAGTCTTTTTTTAGTCTTTCTATCGAAGATACTTGTTAAAACACGCCCTGTAAGGCATTTAGAAAATCACATTCAAATTTGAATACATTTCAAAAATATATTTATTTACAACCGCAATACTACTAAAATTCTGAAGTTATTAATAACACTATTTAAGAACATAAGGGTATAATAGAAAGAGCTGCAGCACTTGAAATAGGATCTCAGTCTACAATCTCAAGTCTGGACTCTATTTGCATGACCTGAATAATTTGCTTCACTTACAAATACTTTCTCACCTGAAAGAGGAATATCACCACCTTTTCCTCCTTCGAGGTGGCTGTTCAAATAAAAGGAGATAATATACCTAGAACAGGACCTGCCACCAAGTGTTCAATAAATATTAGTTTGCTTGTTTCATTCAAAACAAAACACACTCACAAGACTTAAGTGTAAGGGAGTCTACACTTCCATTAGGTCCTCATCAGCACAAAACAATACAGCTAGGTCTAAGAACTAGAAACGTTTCTGAGGAATATGGATCAAGATAAGGGAAGCTGCATGTGATTCTGCAAGAATTCCATTACGACTGCATACATATTGACCACTAAAACATTAACAGGAAAAAGTCCAGAGCAATTGTGCTAAAACGTCTGAATACATTTACGCTGGCAAGAGAGTTCACTCGGGGTAAACAACAAGAAAAAGAGTCAAATTAGGCCCAACTCCAAACGACTCTAATAAATTAAGAGACAGGGGCTGGCTTATTCTTCATGAAACGCCAACAGTATGGATATTAAGATCCATTTAAAAACTTCAAATTTAAAATATTTCATAACTAACACTGCTGCCACTAATGCTTTTTATAGAAAGCCTGCGCAGAAGGACACCGTTAGCATCACTGAAAAAAATATATTTAACGAAAGTCGTTCGCGGAAAAGGGGCGAGGGAAAATAATTATTTCGACGTTCTGCATACTTGCCAAGGCGAACCGCTTTCAAGACCGCGGCCAACACCACCATCGACAAGCATCTGAAGGAATTCCTGGCTTTACAATCGGATGTCAAAAAGAAGGCCACAATGCTAGCAAACTGGGGGATGGAAGGGGACCGGAGACCGCTTCCGTTCCGTTCCGTTCCCTTCCCGGGGGTCCTGGCTCTAAACTCTGCGCTGTGCCCGGATCTGGGGGTCCCTGGGTGCTGGCCTCCGCCCCCTACGCCCCTCCCCGCGGCAACCGAAGGCCGGCCCGCGAACCGCCGCGAGCAACATCCAAGCCTTGACCGCCTCCCAGGCCCCATTCGAGGTCCCCGGCGCAGCGACCGCAGTGAAGCCAAGGACTGGGGTCGCAGCAGTGCGGGAGGCCGGGGCGCGGACGAGGCCGCGGCTGCGTCCGCTGCGTCCCCAGGCGGTGGGGTGGGCGGGCGTGGCCGGGCCTGCGGGCGGGCATGGACACTTACCACACCATGCCGTAGGCGCCCTCGCCGATATAAGAGAGGTTGGTGTAGCGCGGTCCCACGTCGAACACCTGCCCGCGGACC
>NC_043713.1:60444723-60465699 GCF_006229205.1 Suricata suricatta | reverse complement strand
GCCGCCGCCTCCGCCGCGAAGGGCTCGACGCTCCGCGGCCGCCGCTCGGCCCACGCCGCGCCTCCAAGAGGGACCGCGCCGCTGCGGGTGCAGCTGCTGACGCTAACCGGGAAAGAGCAAGGAGGACACAATTAAGAAGAGCTGGAGAGCTCACGGCCACTCGGACCAACTGCCTGTCTGCCTGACTGACGGGCGGGCCGGCGGGCGGAGGGAGGGGCGCGCGCCGAGGAGGGCGTCGGGGCGGAACCAAGAAGCGTGCACGCGGATTGGCTCCTCCCGCTTGGGGGCGGGGCTGCACTGGCCAGCGGAAGCGGCGAGGTCTGGGCGGAGCGCTGCGGTGGCGGCAGAGTCACCGCCCTGCGTGGTCACGTGTGTTCGCGGGGGAGTTGGCGCGGGAGGCAGCTCTGGAGATGCAAAAGGATACTGAGGCGTAGGATTGGGGTGTATATCGCTAAGCCGTAGAGACTATCGGGGCAGGGAAAGCCCCGGAGCGGGGTACTGACTGAGTCAGGGAACGACCTGGGACGCCAACACAGCACACACCGGCCACAGGCCTGCAGTAGGCCTGCGCAAGTCGGTGGTCCACACACAAACTTAGAAGCCTTTGAGACAATGAGAGAAACCGAAAGGCTTGACCGAGACCACAAAAGATATTTGCATACTGAGAAAGTGTGAAAAGCTAAGGTGGAGACTAAAGCGAGAGACTCGGGAGCCGCTAATCAGACAGGTTTGTTCAATGTTGAGCATCCACATTGTTCCTGGGCATCAACATTGTAGAGAGAGGAGATAAATAGGTAAATAAGAAAGAAAGAAAAGAGAAGTTAAAAAAAAAAAAGAACCTCAAGTTGTAATGAGTACTATGAAGAAATATAGAGCAAAGGGTTAGAGGGTAATGGAGAAAGACCTTGAGATTCAGACTGAGACCCAGATAGCGACAGAAGCTTTAGGACATGCTGAAACAAGGATGGAAATGCTAAAACCCAAACATTAAGATCCAGAGAAAACGAGACAAACTGAGGCCCTGAAGTACTCACAAACACCAGAGGCTGAAAAATAAAAATCAGAATCCTAAAGCAAGTGGATACCAAGAATAGCTAAGACAATGAAACAAATGACACAGCCACGTCTTCTAAGCTATTTCCCAGGCCCTTTGTGGAGAGGGAGGGAATAAGGATGTAAGATCCTCGGTGCCAGTTGTCCAACACTGATCTTGAAAGCCCTCAACTCCAGACTTCTATACAGCAGCAAATTTCAGGTAGTCAGTCTCAAAGGTGAATAGGCAAGCTCTTTAAAAATCTTGTAGGGAAATAAATATGTGGCACATGAAATAAAAAATAAAGTGCCAAAGGGGCACCTGGAGGGCTCAGTTGGATGAGTGTCTTACCAGCTCAGGTCATGATCTCTCGGTTTGTGAGTTCTAGCCCCATCTTGGGCTCACTGCTGTCAGCACAGGGCCCACATGGAATCTCTGTCCCTCTCTCTCTGTCTCTCTCTGCCCTTCTCCTCTCTGTCTCTCTCTCAAAAACTTTAAAAAAAGAAAAAAAGAAAGTGCCGGAGCCAAAAATTACTCCTTGAAATATACTTAGTCCACTAAGCAGAACCCAGTTTTAGAATACACCTCACTTTTACTCTTTATTAAGAGAAGACTGCATCTTTTAGAGAACAGGCCAGTAGGGGCTCCTGGGTGGCTCAGTTGGTTAAGCAACTGACTCTTGATTTCAGCTCAGGTCATGATGACTTTGTTGTGAGATCAAGCCTTGGATCAGGCTCTGCGCTGATGGCAAACAGCCTGCTTGGGATTCTCTCTCTGTCTCTGTCTGTCTCTCTCTCTCTCTCTGCTCCTCCCACACTCAGTCTCTCTCTCTTTCTCTCAAAATAAATAAATAAACTTTAAAAAATTAACATTAAAAATATATATGTAAAGAAAAAGCCAAGATAAATGGAGAGTACTGTGAAATGAAAACCATAGTAACCAAAGTAAAATTCAATAGTCAGTGCAATAAAAAGAAGATTTGACAATGCAGAAGAGCAAATCAGCAATACAGAAGATAAACATGAGAAAAACTCAAAGTGATGGAATTTTTTAAGAAAGAAAAAATGAGTAGGAGAACATCAAGCTATAGGAATCCCTCAAGAGAAGACAGAGCAAATTAATTACAGGAGGTAATTTAAATTATAATACAACTTTCCTTAGGTCTAAAAACATCTGAGGTGCAAGTGGCAAATTGAGTGAATTCACTGGGATCCAGAAAAATTAATAAGTATTAACCAACTTCAAGACGCAATCTGGAAAAATTCTTAAATTTCAGAGATAAAAAACAAACACAGTCTCCAATAAGGAAAACAAAATTATTTGTTTTTAAAAATGTTTTATTGGGGCGCCTGGGTGGCTCAGTCGGTTGAGCCTCCGGCTTCGGCTCAGGTCAGATCTCACGTTCGTGGGTTCGAGCCCCGCGTCGGGCTCTGTGCTGACAGCCAGCTCGGAGCCTGGAGCCTGCTTCAGATTCTGTGTCTCCTTCTCTCTCTGCCCCTCCCTCTCTCATGCTCTGTGTCTCTCTGTATCAAAAATAAATAAAACATTAAAAAAAAGTTTTAAAAAATGTTTTATTTATTTTTGAGAGAGAGAGAGAGAGAGAGAGAAAGAGAGAGAGACAGCATGAGCAGAGGAGGGTCAGAGAGAGAGGGAGACACAGAATTCAAAGACAGGCTCCAGGCTCTGAGCTGTCAGCACAGAGTCCAACGCAGGGCTCACCCCCATGAACTGTGAGATCTTGACCTGAGCCAAAGTCGGATGCTTAACCAATTGAGCCACCCGGGCACCCCAAAAATGACTTATTAAAAAAAAACACTTGTTGGAGTCCCTGGGTGGCTTAGTTAAGTGTCCAACTCTTGATTTCAGCTCAGGTCATTATCTCATGGTTCATGGGATTGGGCCCCAAGTCAGGCTCCATGGTGACAGTGCAGAGCCTGCTTGGGATTCTCACTCCCTCTTCTTCTGCTTCTTCCCTGCTTGTGCACCCTCTCTCTTTCTCAAAATAAATAAATAAACATTTTAAAAAACACTTTTTTTCCTCCAGATTTCTCCTTTGTAATAATCAAACGCAAAAGAAAGATGGAACAAGACTAACAGCACTCTGAAGAGGTAAGTCATAACCTTCCTTGGTGGCTTTATTCCCTCCAATCCTGAGTTTCTCCCAGGTCTTCAACCATTGCTTAGGATCTCTTTCCTGAACTCCAGGTCATCTTGTCCACCTACATAGCTCTGTATGACATTGCCACAGATGCTTCACCTCCACATGTCCAAACTGCTAATAGCTAGAGCCTGCTAGCTATTAGCTAGAGTTGTACACTCAGAGTGCCAGAGGGTTTCCATTGTGCTACTTCACTTACTACCTGCCTTGACCTTGGCCTCAGTTTCCTCACTCTTGAAACAAAGATCACAATAGTATCTACCTCATAAGTATTTTGTACAGAATAAATAAGATAACATATGTAAAGAGCATGGCACATAGCAAGTACTCAATAAATGTTATCTTGTATTATTATCTACTCCACCCAAACCCGTTCCTCCTCTTGTATCTGTGGATAGCATCACCACCTAGATACTCAAACTGGAAATTTGAGTATGATTCTTACCAACTCATTTTTCCTTGTTGCCAACACTTCCCTTCCCCTCCTTCCATCAAACCAGTCACAAACTCCTGTAAATTCTGTTTCTTTAATATTTCTGAAATACTGGGGTACCTGGCTGGCTTAGTTAGTGGAGCATGCAACTTTTTTTTAATTAAAAAAAACTTTTTTAATGTTTATTTATCTTTGAGAGAGAGCATGAGTGGGGGAGGGACAGAGAGAGAGAGAGACACAGAAGCTGAAGCAGGCTCCATGCTTTGAGCTGTCAGCACAGAGCCTGATGCGGAGCTTGAACCCACGAACCGTGAGATCATGACCTGAGCTGAAGCTGGATGCTTAACCAACTGAGCCACCCAGGTGCCCGAAGCATCCAACTCTTGATTTCAAGATTGTATGTTTGAGCCCCACTTTGGGCATAAAGTTTACTTAAAAATAAAATCTTTAAAAAAGTTTTTAATGATGTTCTAAAATCCTTGTTATTCGACGTGTGGTGTCCAAATGAGCAGTGTCAGCCTTGTGTGGGAGTTTGTTAGGAATGTGGCATATCAGGCCCTCACCCAGACCTACTGAATCAGGATCTGTATTTTAACAAGATCCCCAGGTGGTTTGTGTGCATATTAAACTTTAAAAAGCACTATTTATTTTTTTACTGAGGTATAATCAACATATAACATTACATTAGTTTCAGATATACAGTGTGATTCAATATGTGTAAATATTTGAAATGACCACTGTAAGTCTAGCTAGCGTCCGCCAGTCACACATAGTTACACACTTTTGAAAAGCACTGTTTTAAAAACATCCCCACTGCCATTCTACTACTGATCAACTCTCTCACCTAGAGGACCACAGTAACCTTAATCCTTTTGCTTTCAGTGTGGCCCAACTCCAGTTGCTTCTTGTACCAGATCAATCTTCCCATAACAAATTGGACCATGTCTTTTCCCTTCTTAAAGCAAATCAGGGGCTCCCCATGGCACTCTCTTGTCTTCCAGTCATAACCTTATGATTAGAGTTTGGCTTCACTTATGGTTTTCAGGAGGGAAATTTCACTAACCAGAGGACATCCCTGTTCAGGTCCATTGGCAATTATTATTTATCCTAAGATGGGGATTACATATACATCCATCTCTGCTGAGTCAGATTAGCACGAGTCAGCCCCAGAGGGAACAACCATCTAGTTATACTGACAGCAACAAGTATTTGGAAACACAAAGCTGAGAACTAGGTTCTGGCACACTGAGACAATATGAAACCACTATCTAAGCATAAAACCCTACTTAGATGGGCAGCTGGCCACCTAGATGTCTTTATTGTCTCTCTAGAATGGTGACAGTTCACAGATCTGTAGAATCTTTGAAAACAATGGACATCCACTATTTTTGCCTGCCCATCATCAAGTCCTCCTTCTGGAAGCAACAACCCAATTCTTCTTTGGCAAACTGTCCCCTCTATGCTCTTAAGTGGTTTGGAAGGCTGGCCCCACCCCCAGGTCAAAAGTAAGCATGTGACCCAGTCAGAGTCACAGACACTGGTTCAAAGGATGGGCATGTTACCTGATATAGGTGGATGACACTTGGCCTAGACTTTTATAGAAACAATCAGAAAAAGAGTGCTCCATTTCTGTTAGGTCTCTAGGGCAGTGAGTATGAGTTGGGGCAAAACATGCCATGATGTGTGAAATGCCCTCTAAGAATGAAGGCAGGATAGAGAAAGCAGAGTCCAGAGATAGAGACAATTTCCTGATAGAGACATTTTGAGGCTATAATCAGCTGAATTTGGACTTTACATGTTCATGAGCCAATATAGTCTCTTTTAGTAAAGTTAGTTTGAGGTAGGTTTCTGTCACTTGAAACCACAAGAGTTTCTGACTAATACACTACCCAATTAACTCCCTTTCCTGCAAAAATTGCTCAGAATTGTATAATAAGCCTCCAAGACATGAATCAGAAACCCATGAATGATTAAATGAAGGAAAAGAACTGGCAATAAGCCTTGAAACTAGCTAAAGATAGAGAGATAACTGAATAAAAACACCACTCAGTAGAGACTGTTTGGTGCTGATAAGCTGAAATGATTGTTGTTGCTATGGTAACAAACAAAATGCAAAAGAAAAAAGTGAGAAAGAAGATTTTTAAAATTCGATTTTTAACCTCAGATTAATGCAGTGAAAACCAGAAAGGAAGATAGAGGGAAGAAAAAGCCAGGCATTAAGTCTTTGTTTTAGATAAAAGTTATTTTTAAAAATAGTATAATTTCATATATTTTTTTCACTGTAAGAAGCTTTATGTCTATTGTATAAACTATTACAAGAGATAAAAGGGAAAATATAATTCACGCAGCAAAAATCAAAAGCCTTGTACCAGGAAGTATACCAAGTACTTTGTAACATTATAAATGGAAAAGAAACAGTAAGGAATCATAACAAATGACATCAAAGCACAGGAAATAAAAGCAAAATTAAATTATTGGGACTACACCAAAATAAAAAGCTTTTGCACAGTGAAGGACACCATCAGTAAGAGGTGCCTGGGTGGCTCAATCAGTTAAGCATCCGACTTCAGCTCAGGTCACGATCTGGCGGTTTGTGAGTTCGAGCCCCTGTCAGGCTCTGAGCTGTTCAGAGCCTTGGGCCTGCTTAAGATTCTGTGTCTCTTCCTCTCTCTGCCCCTCCCCTGCTCATGCTCTGTTTCTCTGTGTCTCTCAGTAATAAATAAACATTAAAAAAAAAAAAGAAACCATCAATAAAACAAAAAGGCAACTTACTGAGTGAAAGAAGGTATCTGCAAATGATATATCCAATAAGGAGTTAATATCCAAAATATGAGAACATCTATAACTCAACACCAAAATAACAACAACAACAACAACAACAACAACAACAATAATAATAATAATCTGATTTAAAAATGGGCAGAGGACCTGAAGAGATATTTTTCTAAAGAAGACATACAGATGGCGAACAGACATGAAAAGATGTTCAACATCACTAATCATCGGGGAAATACAAATCAAAATTACAATGAGATAATTACCTTACACCCATCAGAATGGCTAAAATAAAGAACACAAGAAATAACAAGTGTTGCCAAGGATGTAGAGAAAAAGGAACTTTGTGCTCTGTTGGTGGGAATGCAAATTGGTGCAGCAATGGTGGAAAGAGTACAGAGGTTCTTCAAAAAATTTAAAAGAGGGGTGCCTAGCTGGCTCAGTTGGTACAGCATGTGATTCATGATCTTGGGGTTATGGGTTTGAACCCCATGTTGAGTATAGAGATCACTTAAAAACAAAATCTTGGGCCACCTATGTGCCTCAGTCTGTTAAGCATCTGATTCTTAATTTTGGTTTAGGTCATGATTTCATGTTTCATGGTTTCAGACCCTGCATGGGGCTCTGTGCCAACAGCATTGGAGCCTAGTGGGGATTCTCTATCTCCCTCTCTCTTACCTACCCTGCTTGCATGAATGCTCACTCTCTCTCTCTCTCTCAAAAATAAATAAACACTTAAAAAATAATAAAATAGAGGCACCTGGGTGGCTCAGTTTGTTACACGGCCGACTTCAGCTCAGGTCATGATCTCATGGTTCGTGAGTTTGGGCTCCACATCAGGCTTTGTGGTGACACCTTGGAGCTTGGAGAGTGCTTCAGATTCTGTGTCTCCTTCTCTCTCTGACCCTCCCCCACTCACACTCTGTGTCTTTCTCTCAAAACTAAATAAAAGTTATAAAAAATAATAATAAAATAAAATCTTTAGTAGCACCTGAGTGACTCAGTTAATTGAATGACCAACTCTTGATGTTGGCTCAGGTCATGATCCCAGGGTTGTGGGTTCGAGCCCTGCATTGGGCTCTGTGCTGAATGTGGAGCCTGCTTAAGACACACTCTCTCTTTCTCTCTCTCTCTCTCTCTCCCTCTCCCTCTCCCTCCTCCTCTGCCCCTCTCCCCTGCTCATACACACTCTCTCTCTCTCTCTCTCTCTCACACACACACACACACACACACACACACACACTCTCTCTCTCTCTCTCTAAAAAATTTAAAAATAAAAAATTAATAAAATTAATAAAATCTTTTTAAAAAATTAAAAAGAGAGGGCATCTGGGTGGTTGAGTCAGTTAAGCATCCGACTTAGGCTCAGATCATGATTTCATGGTTCGTGGGTTCAAGCCCTGCATTGGGTTCTGTGCTGACATCTCAGATTGCTTCATATTCTGTGTCTCTGTCTCTCTCTGCCCCTCTCCTGCTCGTGCTCTGTCTCTCAAAAATAAACAGACATTAAAAAAATATTTTCTAATTAAAAAGAGAATTACCATATAGTCCAGTAATTCCACTACTGAGTATTTACCCAAAGAAAATGGAAACACTAATTTGAAAAGATAACATGTGTTCCTCTGTTTATTGCAGCATTATTTACAATAGCTAAGATATGAAACCCAAGTGTCCTTCCATACATGAAAGGATAAAAAAAAGATGTGGTATATATACAATGGAATATTCAGTCATGAAAATGAAAGAAATGTTATCATTTGCAACAACATGATAGACCTAGAGGATATAATGCTAAGTAAAGTAAGTCAGTCAGAGAAAGACAGAATTTCACTCACATATGGAATTTAAGAACCAAAACAGGGGCGCCTGGGTGGCTCAGTCAGTTAAGTATCCGGCTTCGGCTCAGGTCATGATCTCACGGTTTGTGGGTTTGAGCCCTGAGTCGGGCTCTGTGCTGACAGCAAAGAGCCTGGAGCCTGCTTTGGATTCTGTGGCTCCCTCTCTCTCTGACCCTCCCCTGCTCGTGTTGTCTCTTAAAAATAAATAAAAAAAAGAACCAAAACAAATGAATGAACAAAGAAAAAAAGAGACCAAAAAACAGACTCTTAAATACAGAGAACAAACTGGTGGTTACTAGAGGGGAGGGGTGCGGGAGAATGAGTGGAGTAGATAAAGGGGCTTAACGGTATACTTATCTTACTGAGCACTGAGAAATGTATAGAATTACTGAATAATTATATTGTACACCTGAAACTAATATAACAGTGTTAATTATACTTGATAATTTTTTTAACATTTATTTTTTGAGACAGAGAGTGTGAGTGGGGAAGGAGCAGGCAGAGAGAGAATCAGATCTGAAGCAGGCTCCACACTCTGAGCTGTCAGCACAGAGCCTGATGTGGGCCCTGAACTCATGAACCATGAGCTCATGACCTGAGACGAAGTCAGGCATTTTAACTGACTAAGCCGCTCAGGGACCCCCCAAAAATTTTAATTTCTTAAATCACGGAAGACAGAGTTTTACCACAGAATGAAAAGAAAGAAAAAAACAACATCAAAACACCAGAATATTAGATGATGGAGGTTAGACTGGGTGTAACAAACAAGGCAAATGTAAATAAATAAGAAAAATGTAAATAGGAAAATCTCAGATCAAAAGGCAAACTCTGAATATGTAATGTAGTTCAAAAAGTAAGGTGCCAAAAAATGCATATAGTATAAAAAGGCATTGTGAAACAAAATGTACCAAAGAACATTGCAATGTAAGACAGGAAACAATCTTTAGAAATATAAGTAATAGAAATACAGTTATAGTAAACTATATTACACACCAATATCAGACTATGATATATAAAATAAAATAAAGATGAATTCAATAAAAGAAGTAATAAGTCATAAAAATACAGGCTGAGTTCTACACCTGGATGAAATATAAAAAAGTATCCTACACTGGACCACAAGAGGTTTTAGAAATTCAAATAAGCAAATATTCTTCAGGTTAAATCCTCTGATCACAGCACAACTTAGCAAAATAAGTCATCATGCAAACTTAAATTTCAAAATCCCCAACCAGTGGGAAATTAACAAACCTTCTACTAAATAATATTTCAGTGAGGGAAGAAATATGATCTCAGTCACACAGTCAAGAAAATTATGAAAATAAATTGGGTACTACTGAAAGCTTGGAGGGCAGTTTCTTTAATATTAGGCCGAAGCCTAGGCTAGCAATTGGCGCCACGATTATATAACATCACTCAGGCCCAACAGAACAGCTTTTTTATCTCCTTTTCTGGGTTCCTCTTATCTGTTCCTTCCTTAAATTTCAGTGTCCTCTGCTTGCCAGTTAGAAGCTTTTAGCTGTAGATTCCGAAAACTTTGAATCAAACAGAGCCAGGATTAGGTCTGCAGGGAGGTAATCATTCCCAGGGTCAGCAGCAGTATCCGAAAGAGGGCACCTCCTTAAGTGTTGCGTTCTGGGTGTCTCCATCGCCTCACCCCAGACCTGGCCCTACCAAACCAAATTGGTATAAACATTTAGGACTCATACTTTCTCACCTAACAGGAATCCCACAGGTAAGATTCTTGCTTCTCCTCTCTGCCCTTTTCTAGCCTCTGCCCAATTCTGTGCATTGGCATCATCCTTAGGCAGACAGGGAGATGGCTGCAGCATTTCCTGACTTCATAATGTGCTACACTATTCAAAGGCAGGAAGGGATTGTATTTTTGGGAATCTCCTTCTTATGAGTGAGGAAACCACCTAGCCACCCAGCAGGCTTCTGCTCATGCCTCATCGACAGGTGGGGTCATGTGTCCACCACACCTAATCATCGTCAAAAGTAAGAGGTCACCATGAGTGCCTTTGGAACCTAGGAGAAGGTGACTCTCCCCTAGTCACATGGGGAAGGGTAGATACTCAATCAAATCAAGGCTACAGTACTCAGAAAGAGGCAGGGGGGACACCTGGGTAGCTCAGTTAGTTAAACATCTAGAAGCTCTTGATTTCTTCTCTGGGGTCATGATCACAGCTCATGGGATGGAGTCCCATAATAGGCTCTACATTCATGGCACTGAACCTCTTTGGGATGCTCTCGTTCCTTCATCTCTCTGCCCCTCCCCAGCTCCCAAGTGCGAGTATACGTGCTCTCTCTCAAAATAAATAAAAAATAAATTTTTAAAAAGAGAAAGAAAGAAGGGATATATAGGCCACCAAAGGGGCTATCCCATTCCTCTCACATGACATATTCCTCCCAGAGTAGCCATCATCTTCACCCACGTCTCCCTGTCTAGCCCCGATCATACACATTAGTTCTAAATTCAAGCGTACAGCCCTTAATTACAAATCTCCATGAACTTCTGATCTGCCCACTATGTCTCTCCAGCTCACCAAAAAGCTTTCTTAGTTCCCCAAACCAAAAAGTAAACATCTTCCTCAACCTCATTTTTTCTTTTTTAATGTTTATTTATTTATGAGACAGAGACAGAGCACAAGCAGGCGAGGGTCAGAGAGAGAAGGAGACACAAAATCCAAAGCAGGCTCCAGGCTCTGAGCAAGCTGTCAGCACAGAGCCCAATGTAGGACTTAAACCCACAAACTATAAGATTATGACTTGATCCAAAGTCGGACTCCCAACCAACTGAGCCACCCAGGTGCGGTTCAACCTCATTATTTTTTTTTTAATGTTTCTTTATTTTGAGAGAGAAAGAGAGAGATCATGAGGAGGGGAGGGGCAGAGAGAGGGGAGACGCAGAAGCAGGCTCCAGGTTCTGAGCTGTCAGCACAGGGCCTGACATGGGGCTTGAACTTAGGAACTGTAAGATTATGACCTGAGCTGAAGTGGGAGGCTCAACTGACTGAGCCACCCAGGTGCTGCTCCCTTAACCTCATTCTTTACCAACCCTAACATCCAATTGATACCCAAATCTTCCTCACTGGACTGCCTAAATATTGCTTTTTTTTAAAACAAACTTTATTTTTTAGATTTACAGAAAAATTGCAAAGATAATACAGGGTTTCCAATACCCCACACTGAGTTTCTCCTATTGGTAACTTCTGGTAGTAGTGTGTTGCATTTGGTACAACTAGTGAACTAGTATTGATACGTTGTTATTAACTAAAGTCCATACTGTATTAAGATTTCCTTAATTTTTACCTAAGGTCCTTTTTCTGTTCCAGGATCCCAGATTACATATATTCATTGTGTAGTTGTGATGGTTTCTCAGACTTTCCATGTTTTTGATGACTTTGACAGTTTTGAGGAATACTGGTCAAGTATTTTGTAGAATGCCCCTCAGTTGGTTTTCTTATCATACCTCTGGCTATGTGCATTTTGGGGAGGAAGACCACAGAGTTAATGTGCCATTTTCATCACAATATCAAGGCTACATGCTACCAACATACATCACTGTTGATGTTGACTTTATCACCTGACTGAGTTAGTGTTTGTCAGATTTCTCCATAACACCTGAAATCTCCTGAAAAAGTGATTCTTTTTTCTCTGTTTCCAGACTGTACACTGGAAGGAAGTCAGTATGTCCAGCTAATACTTAAAGAATGGAGAGTTATGCTCCATCTCCTTGCAAGTGATGTATCTACAGAAATTATTTGGAATTTTTCTGCATGGGAGAGTCATCTCAACATTATCTGATTTTTATAATTTGAAATAATTTCAAACTTAAAAGTTACAAGAACAGTCTAAGAATTTCCATATCCCTGGGGCGCCTGGGTGGCTCAGTCCATTAAGTGTCCAACTTTGGCTCAGGTCATAATCTCATGGTTCATTAGTTTGAGCCCCGAATCAGGCTCTGTGCTGACAGCTCAGAGCCTGGAGCCTGCTTCCAATTCTGTGTCTCCCTCTCTCTGCCCATTGTCCCCCACTTGCACTCTGTCTCTCAAAAACAAATAAACTTTAAAAATAAAAAAGAACTTCCATATCCCTTTTCTTTCCTCCTCTCTCCATATATATACATATATATAATTTTGCATATAATAATATATGTATATATAATATAAAGATATAATTTTATTTTAAATATTATATATAAAACAATATATTTATAATTATTACCATAGTTCTTTCATGAACCATTTGAAAGAAAATTAAAGAGTTGATGCCCTCATCATCCCTAAATACCTGAGTGTATTTCCCCAAACAAGAAGGCTCCTACATAGCCACAGTACAATTATCTGAATCAGGAGCTCGATGCCAATACAGGTATCCAGTCCTGACTCTATTCAGAGTGCAACGACGGCTGTACAACCCCTCTTATTTTTCTGGTCTAAAATTCAACCCAAAATCATGAGTTGCATTTAGTTGTGCCTTTTTTGTTTTCAATATATAACAGTTACGTGGTCTTTCTCTACCATTCAGGACCATGTGTTTTTGTTTTGTTTGTATATTTAGGGAATGATTTTTAATTTTTTTTAACTTTTAACATACAGCAAAATTGACTTTTAAAAGGTACAGCTCTATGGATTTTTAATACATGTATAGAGTAGACCATAAAGCTATGGAATACTTCCATTAGCCACCCCCCAAAAACTCACTTGTGCTATCTGTTTATAGTGAAACCTCCCCTTCTCTAATGCCCACACCCCACTGATCTATTTTCCTTCACTGCAGTTTCATCTTTTTGAGAATGCCATTTAAATTGGATCATAAAGTATGTAACCTTTTCCAACTGACTTCTTTCATTCGGCATAATGCCTTTGAAATTCATCTAAGTTGTTATGTGTATCAATAGTTTGTTCATTTTATAGTATTCCATCCCACTGTACAGATGTAGCACAGTTTATTTATCTGCTCAACAGTTGAAGGACATTTTTTTCCCCTTAGTTTTAGGTGATTATGAATACAGCTACTATAAACATTTGTATACAGGTTTTTGTGTGAATATAAGTTTTCATTTCCCTGGATTAAATGCACAACAGTGGGATGGCTGGGTCATATGGTAAGTGTATATTTAACTTTGTAAGAATCTGCTAAATTGTTTTTCAGAATGACTATGTTTTACATTCCCACCAGCAATATATGAGAGTGTTAGAAACTATATCCTTGCCAGCACATGATATAGTCAATATTTTTTATTTTGCCTATTTTTATATGTGTATACTAGTATATTTTATTTTATTCTGTAAGTTTTATAGTTTTATATTTTACATTTAGATCTGTGATCGATTTTGAGGTAAGTTTGGCATAATGTGTGAGGCTTAGATTGAAGGGTTTTTGTTTGTTGTCTATGGAGGTTCAATATTTCCATTACCATTTGTGGAAAGGACTGTCCTTTTCCCTCTAAATTGCCTTTGCAGCTTTGTCAAAAATCAATTGGCAAAAGGTAACATCAGAGGAGATAGCAGAATAGGGAGTTTCAGGATTCCATCTATTTACAGAAACAATTAAAGTGGCAGAACTGCCTGAAGCAACTATTTTGGAACTCTGGAATCTAAAAGAGCACTTGCAGTAAAAAGGAGAGATCTTGACAAGGAGACTGGTAAATTTCAGTCAATTTCAGTTTTCATATGATAGCAGATGCCATGCCAATCCCACATCTTGACAGTAGGCAGCTGCAAGGACTGAGCCTGTGTTACTGGCAGTATTTTGGACCCAAGGTGATCAATAACAACCTAGTCCTCCAAAAACTGTGATGGTGGGTTTTGATTGCTAATTGCAGATTTTGATTGCTGAGAGGCTAGTGCAGAGGTTGGTCATTGTTTCAGCCCCTGCAGGCTGAAGCAGTCTGCCAACTGTGAGACTATTTAAAGAGATAGGACCTATCTGGGATGCCTGGGTGGCTTAGTTTGTTAAGCATTGGACTCTTGATTTGGGCTCAGGTCATGATCTCATGGTTTGTGAGATAGAGCCCTGCATCTGGCTCTGTACTAATAACACAGATTCTCTCTCTCCCTCTGTCTGCCTCTCCCCTGCTCCCATGTGCATGTTCTCACAAAAATAAATAAATAAACATAAAAAAAAAAGGAGAGAGGAATGGGACCTATTTATTTTTCCTCTTTTAGGAATGAGACATTTAAGGAAATTTCATCAAATTATTAGCTGACCTTAGAAACATTGAAAGAGAAACTTAAATGAACACAATAAGGAATACACACTTTGAAAAAATAGTTTGGAGAAGTCATAAAAAGAAGGCTTCAGCCTTCAACTAGCAAAACCAACAATCCCTAAAGAGTGAGAGAATTAGATCTCCAGAACTGCCACCAAACAGTACTCAGAAGGACTGGTTCTGAACAAAAAATTACAAAATATACAAAGAATCAGGAAAATGGCTCATCCACAGGAAAAAAGTAATTTGACAGAAATCATCCCCAAGGAATTCCAAACATTGGAATTTTAAGTCAAAGATTTTTATATTAAATTAAATTAAATATAAAAAGAGAATGAGAGAAAGTATGAGGAGGGGGGAGGGACAGAGGGAGAGAGAGAGACTCTTAAGCAGGTTCCATGCTCAGTGTTGTAGCCCAGTGGTGTGCTGTCCACTACCTTGGGATCAAGACTTAAGCCAAAACCAAGAGTCAGATACTCAACTGACTGAGCCACCCAGGTGCCCCTAAATCCAAGATTTTATTAAATTTTTTTAAATGTTTATTTCTTTTTGAGAGAGAGACAGAAGGGGAAAAATGCACCAGTGAGGGAGCAGCAGAGAGAGGTGGACAGAGGATCCGAAGCAGGCTCCATGCTGACAGCAGATAGCATGATGTGGGGCTCAAATTCAGGAACTGTGAGATTATGACTTTAGGTGGATGCTTAACCGACTGAGTGACCCAGGCACCCCTAAGTCAAAGATTTTAAATCAACTGTCTTAAATGTGTTCAACGAGCTAAAGGGAACCATGGAAAAGGACAAAAGGAAATTGGGGAAATTATGTCTGAACAAAATGTCAATATCAATAAAGAAATAGAAATTATAAAAGGGGCACCTAGCTGACTCAGTGGAAGAGCATGTGACTCTTGATCTTGGGGTTGTGAGTATGAGCCTCATGTTGGGTGTACAGATTATTTAAAAAGATAAATAAACTTTTAAAAAATCATAAAAAAAGTTTCAAAACAGAAATTCTGGAACTGTAAAGTACAGTGATTCAAGAACAGACTTGATCAGGTAGAAGAAAGGATAAATGAACATGAGGATAAGACATTTGAAATTATCTAGTCTGAGAAACAGGAAGAAAAAAGAATGAAGAAAAATAACAGGCCTAGAGACTTGTGAGATACCATCAAGCATACGAACATATGCACTATAGAAACTCAAGGAGGAAAATAGAGAGAAAGGGACAGAAAAAATATTTGAGAAATAATTACTTAAAACTTCCCAAATCTGATGAAAGATATGAATATATTCATCCAAGAAGCTCCATGAATTCCAAGCAGGGTAAATTCAAAGAGTTTCTCACTGAGACACATTATAGTCAAACTATGGAAACACAAAGATAAAAAAAGTTTTTTATTTTTTATTTTGAGAGCAGGAAGATAGATGTGATGCATGATGTACAAAAGTTTCTTAATAAGTTTAATGGCTCATTTCTCATCAGAAATCATGCAGGCCAGAAGGCCATGGAATGACAAATTTAAAACCTTGAATTTTCGAAAAATACTGTCAGCTAAGGGGTGGCTGGGTGACTCAGTCAGATAAGCATCTGACTATGATTAAAGTCATGATCTCACAGTTTGTGGACTCGAGTCCTGCGTTGGGCCCTGTTTGAACAGCTCAGAGCCTAGAACCTGCTTCAGATGCTGTGTCTCCCTCTCTCACTGTCCCTCTCCCGCTTGTGCTGTCTCTCTCTCTCTCTCTCTCTCTCTCTCTCTCTTTCTCTCAAAACTAAATAAATGTTAGGGGTGCCTGGGTGGCTCAGTCAGCTAAGTGGCCAACTTCAGCTCAGGTCATGATCTCACTGTTCATGGGTTCAAGCCATGCATCAGACTCTGTGCTGACAACTCAGAGCTCGGAGCCTGCTTCAGATTCTGTGTCTCCCTCTCTCTCTACCCCTCCCCTGCTCACACTCTGTGTCTTTCTCTCTCTCTGAAAAATAAATATTAAAAAAATAAAAATAAAAATAAATAAATAAATGTTAAAAAAGAAAAATACTGTCAGCTAAGAATTCTATATCCAGCAAAATTATCCTTAAGGAATGAAGGAGAAATTGAGGTATTTCCAGATAAACAACTAAAGGAGTTCATTACCAGTAGACCTACCGTACAAGAAATGGTAAGTGGAGTCCTGCAGGCTGAAATGAAAAGACATTAGATAGTTACTCAAAGACATAAGAAAAAATATTTAGACACTAGTTAAGGCAATTTCATAAATATAAAAGCCAATATTGTACTTTTGGTTTGGCTTATAACTTATCTCTTTTTCTTCTATATTTAAAAAGTAAATGCATAAAGTAATAAATATAAATTTACATTAAGGGTCATACAATGTATAAAGAGTAATCTGTGCAAAAATATAGAGGAGAAGGGTTGTAGGTGTAATATAATTAATATGCTATTGAAAATAACTTGGAATAATTCAAACTATTTTATTTTATAATTGTTTTTAATTGTTATTTAACCATCTGTAACTTTTTTGGTTGTTTTAAGTTTAAGATGTTAATTGTAATTCCCAAGATAATCACTAAAAAAATAACTTAAAAATATATAGAAAAGGAAAAAAGACAGGGATTAAAATGGTACACTCCAAAAAAATCAAGTTAATTTTTTTAAAGTGGTGGTGATGGGAGAATTGAGGGAGAAGAAAAATATATATCAGACACACAGAAAACAAATAGCTAAATGACAAAAATAAACCCTTCCTGACTGGTAAAAGGAAATTCCAGGACATTTGTGTACCAGGTTAGTGAGAAACCAGTCTAAACTGGAGCACTAAGACAGGTTTCTATGGAATAGAGGTCTGCAGCGAAAAGATAGAATTGATCAGTGATGGATTGAACATTTGGAAAAATTATTGGTATATGTTTGGAACATTTGGAAGAAAATAGCTCTAGGTACTTAGAAAACTACACAATTGAGAAAAAGATGTAAGTATAAACTTCAGGTAACTCCTTGTAAAGGAAAGAAAATGTAGTAATTTATAGCTTGAGTGAAGTATGTTTACTTGGTCAAGAATGTAAACACAATTAATCTAACTATAAATTGTGGAAAACAATATTGTGGGAATAACGGGAGAAAAAATAAGGGCTAGAGTGGTGCAAAAAAGCTAATTCCTCATTGCCAGAATAAGAAATATATATTGTCTAAAACTGATAAATAAAAAAAAATAAGTCCTTGTTTTCTAGCAATCATATTATATGTAAATGAATTAAACTATTATAGTAAAAGAGAGAGATTACAGAATGGATAAGAAAATAGCACATGTCTTTATGATGTCTAAAAGGCATTCACATTAGATATAAAGAGGTTGAAAGTAAAATGATGGGGGAAGGTATTCCATGAAAATAGTAAACAAAACATCTGTGGTGGCTGTATTATTAGTGGACAAAATAAACTTTCAATTTAAAAAGTTTACGAGAGGGGCGCCTGGGTGGCTCAGTTAGTTAAGGATCCAGCTTCAGCTCAGGTCATGATCTCATGGTTCATGGGTTTGAGCCCCGCGTCAGGCTCTGTGCTGACAGCTAGCTCAGAGCCTGGAGCCTGCTTCAGATTCTGTGTCTCCCCCTCTCTCTGACCCTCCCTGGCTTGTGCTGTCTCTCTCTGTCTCTCAAAAATAAATAAAAACATTAAAAAAATTAAAAAATAATTTACAAGAGAGGCTCCCAGGTGGCTCAATCAGTCAAATGTCCTATTTTTGACTTTGGCTGAGGTCATGATCTCATGCAGTTTGTGCATTTGAGCCCCGAATCAGGCTCTGTGCTGACAGAGCCTGCTTGGGATTCTGTATCCCTCTCTCTATGCCCCTCCCCCTCTTGCACTCTCTCTCTCTTGAAATAAATAAAAATAAACTTTAAAAAAAGTTTACAAGAGAAAAAGAAGTACAATTATGTATTGATAAAAAGTTAAATCAAGAACATAATAACATTTATAATAAATATATATGCACTTAACTAAGGAGTCACAAAATATATGAAGCAAAAATTGACAGAATTTTAAAAAATTGACAGTAATAGGATGGATAGAAATAGCTAGTACTCCAATAATGGTTGGAGACTTCAATACGCACATTCAGTAATAGAACAATGAGATGAAGAACAATAAGGAAATAGAGAACTTGAACAACACTGTAAACCAATTAGACCTGACATAAACAGAACACTACACAACTGCAGAATACATATTCTCAAGTGTTCATGGAACATTTTCCTGTGTAGATCATGTGTTTGGCTACAAACAAGCCTTAATAAATTTTGAAAGATTGAAATTATCCAGAATATCTTTTCCAGCCACTATGAAATACAGCTAGAAATGAAAGGAAAACTGGAAGACTTACAAATATGTGGCAATTAAGCAACATATCCTTAAACAACTAATGGGTCAGAGAAGAAATCACAAGGGAAATTAGAAAATACCTTGAAATGAATATGAAGACACAACATACCAAAACTTAAGAGATGCAGTGAATAGTGTTCAGAGGGAAATTAATAGCTATAAATGTCTACCTTAACAAAGAAAGATCTCAAATCAACCTCAAAGAGTTTATAAAAGGAAGAATAAAAATATATATATATATAAGGAAGAATAAACTAAACTCTAAACTCTAAGCTAGGAGAAGGAAGTAAATAATAGCAATTATGTGTATATATATATATGTATATATATATATAGAGAGAGAGAGAGAGGGAGAGAGAGAGAGAAGAAAAAATAAAGAAAACACAATAAAAGCAAAAGTTGGTTCTTTGAAAAAAGTGAACAGAATCAATAAACCTTTAGCTAGATTGACACAGGGGATAAAAAGGCAGCAGACATAAAAAATCAGAAATGAAATGGGGGAAATTACTACTGACTTTAAAGAAATAAAAAGAATTAGAATCCTATGAACAATTGTATATTGACAAATTATATAACCTAGAAGAAATGGACAAATTCCTTAAAACATGGAAATAACCTAAATTAACTCAAGAGGAAATAGCAGATCTCAACAAACCTGTGATGAGTAAAGAGATTGAATCAGCAATCAAAACCTCCCAATAAACCAGAAACCTGGCTGGCTCAGTTGGTAGAGCAATTGCAGGATACAAAACCAACACACAAAAATCAATTGCATGTTTATCCAAAAACAATGAATGATTCAAAAAAAATTAAGAAAACAATTTCATCTATAATAGCATCAAGTAGTATAAAATACTTAGGAAAAACAACCAAGGAGACCAAAGGTTTGTATGGTAGAAACTATGAAACATTGCTGAAAGAAAAAAAAAGACAAATAAATGGAAAGACATCCCATGTTCATGGATTGGAAGACAATATTATTAGGATATCAATGCTACCCAAAATGATTAATGCAATCCCTGCCAAAATTCCAATGATGTCTTTTGCAGAAATAGATAAATCCATCCTAAAATTCATATGGAATTCCAAGGTACCTCAAATAGTCAAAACAATCTGCAAAATGAAAAAAAATGATATGACTCATGCATCCTGTTTTTTTTTTTTTTTTTTTTTTTTTTAGAGAGCGAGTGTACCCATGATCAGGGGAGGAGCAGAGAGAGAAAGAGAGACTCACAATTAGGCTCTATGTGCAGAGTCCAACTAGGGGCTCAATCTCAAACTGTGAGATCTTGACCTGAGCTGAAATCAAGGGTCAGACCCGCAACCAACTGAGCCACCCAGGTACCCCCTCACACATCCTGATTTTAAAACTTACTAAAGGGGTGCCTGGGTGGCTAAGCTGTTTAACTGTCCAACTGTCTTCAGTTCATGAGTTCGAGCCTCACATTGGGCTCTCCACTGTCAGCATGGAGACTGCTTTGAATCCTCTGTCCCCCTCTCTTTGCTTTCCCCAGCTTATTCTCTCTCTCTCTCTCTCTCTGTCTCTCTCAAAAATAAATAAATAAATTTTAAAAACTTACTACAAAGCTACAGTAACCAAAACAACATAAACACATACTGGCATAAAGGCAGACATATACTGGCATACAGACACACATTAACTGGTTTAGTCTTTGCCAGACAATTCCAACATCTATGGCATATCAGTGTTGATATCTATTGATTATCTATTGCCAGGAAAACTGAGATTTTCCTGGCTCTCTGTAGGCTTAGTAATACCTGTTCATTGTTATAAGATCATTGGATTGTATCCTAAACGTTTTGGTTTTTTAATGTTTTTTTAAATTTATTTTTGGGGCGCCTGGGTGGCTCAGTCGGTTAAGCCTCCGGCTTCGGCTCAGGTCAGATCTCACATTCGTGGGTTCGAGCCCCGCGTCGGGCTCTGTGCTGACAGCTAGCTCAGAGCCTGGAGCCTGCTTCAGATTCTGTGTCTCCCTCTCTCTCTGACCCTCCCCCTTTCATGCTCTGTCTCTCTCTGTATTAAAAATAAATAAAAAACATTAAAAAATTAAAAAAAAATTTATTTTTGATACAGAGAGAGACAGAGCATGAGAGGGAGAGGGGCAGAGAGAAGGAGACACAGAATCTGA